>NC_090022.1:131370591-131682591 GCF_037176765.1 Anolis sagrei | reverse complement strand
CCCCCCCCCCCGGGGTCCCGACCCCCAGGTTGAAAAACACTGCTGTAGGATTTTAAGGTTTACCACAATCACCACCAAATAAGATGTCCCATTTTCAAATGGCATGGGCTGTTGAACTGGGAGACAGTGAGGAAGCTAAAGATCTCCCATCACTAGGCAAAATTGAATCATCGGGAGTTATCAATCAAAAGTGTAGTGAAAGAACAAGTCCTGTGAGGAATAATAAAGGTTGCCTACAATCCATTTTGACACATTTACTTGCAAGAAGGCTTTGTGAAACACATGGAAGGCACTTCTAAGTATGTACACATTGTGCTTGTATTTATGTATCCTCATATTTAAGGATGCTTAAATGATAATGGAGGGGGAAACTTATATATCTTCCCCTTGCAAGGGTATGTAAGCAGGCAAAATTTATAGCAATCTGCCTGCCAATGTTGAACCCTCAAGTTTAAAAAAAGTTTAAGGATCAGTGTCTTTTAATGAACTGTGTAAGCTTTTGTTTTCCCCGATAGCCATGAGTTTCAGAAATCTTCACGGCTATGGTGTCGTGTGAAATTGAGCTTGCTTTCTGGAAACCTGCACATTTTATGGACTGTGACTTCCACAGTTCCCCCAGCTCGAGATATGGGAGTTGTGGTTCAACAAGATAACTTTCTCAAATAATCTTCTTCGCAGGGTGCTTTTTTTCCTAAAGAGGAGAACAACCGGATTGGCAAAAGTGGTTTTTGTTAATTTCTTTATTATTTATTTATTTACAACATTTATATGCCGCTCTTCTCACCCCGAAGGGAACTCAGAGCAGCTTACAAGTAATATGTAAATACAATATATTATATTATTTAAGCTTCTTCCCCTCCTTCAGTTTTAGTAAAAAATAATAATAATATAAGAACTACTACTTGCTGGGATCAGACCAAAGGTGTAACTCATCTCGCATTCTGATTCTGTCAGTATCCAATAAGACAGGGGTCAGGAACCTTCGGCTCTCCAGGTGTGGTGGACTTCAACTCCCACAATTCCTTGAGGCTCGGCATTCACCCCAAAGGCTTACCTTGGCCTCAAGAAATTGTGGGAGTTGAAGTCCACCACACCTGGAGAGCCGAAGGTTCCCCATGCCTGCAATAAGATAACTCTATCAAGACCTAAATACAATAGTTTTCTCTTGCTGTTCATTTCCACCTATTGGTATTCAATGATTTAATGAGATGGAGAAGAGCAAACCATGGACCACTTATTACAATGCACCCAATGCACATGCTCAATGGAGGTTCTTCTTATAGCAACACCAGAAGCAGTCCAAGTTGCCAGATACTGGTCAAAGGACATTTAATATAATGCCAAGCTTTTAAACTTTTGGGGTTTTTTAAAAAATACATTGCAACTGTACCCTTGGTTCACTTCTGGTGTGGTAATAAATAGATGTCTCCAAAGGTGGAGTCATTTTTGTTTAGCCATTGAAATTCAGACACCCATGCTCCTTGCCTCCCATACCTGTGAATGTGTCTAAATACATAGCCACCATCACCACATCTCAAGGAAGCAGAATCCATAAATTAATATGTTCTGAGAGTCAATTTCATTGGATGATCAGGGTGTTTTGGACTTCAGCTGCCAGAAATCTCAGCCATTTTCCTAGCTGTTAGGAATTGTGGGAGCTAAATTCCCAGAGAAGCACAGTTTGAGCAACTCTGCTATAGAACTTCCCCATGGTATCTATGTTTGATACCACTTTAATTGCCATGGTGCCAGCTTATAAAATACTGGGATCCCGCTTTGGTGAGGTAGATAATGTCCTCTTTTAGGCTCCATCTACACTACCTTTGAAATATTGATTGAACATATAATCCAGGTGTTTTGTTTTTTTTGTTCATGTCAGGAGTAACTTGAGAAACTGCAAGTCACTTCTGGTGTGAGATAATTGGCTGTCTGCAAGGACATTGTCTAGGGGATGCCCAGATGTTTTACCATTCTTGGGGGAGGCTTCTCTCATGTCCCCGCATGAGGAGCTGGAGCTGACAGAGGGAGCTCAACCCGCTCTCCCCAGATTCGAATCCCTGACCTGTTGATCAGCAATCCTGCTGGCACAAGGGTTTAACCCATTGTGCCATGGGGAGGGGTTGGATTATAGGGGTCTACACTGATTTTTATTTTATTTCTCGTGTCAGGGCAGTCAGTCAGTTATATTACATTTCTAACAGAACAAAGCAAACAAATAGAGAAAATACAAAATGTGTGAGTTTGGTGGTTGATTAAATGTCCTTTGACCAGTATCTGGCCACGTGGAGTGCTTCTGGTGTTGCTGCAAGAAGGTCCTCCATTGTGCATGTGGCTGGGCTCAGATTGCATTGCAGCAGGTGGTCAGTGGTTTGCTCCTCTCCGCACTCGCATGTCGAGGATTCCACTTTGTAGCCCCATTGCTGAAGGTTGGCTCTGCATCTCGTGGTGCCAGAGCGCAGTCTGTTCAGCGCCTTCCAAGTCGCCCAGTCTTCTGTGTGCCCAGGGAGGAGTCTCTCATTTGGTATCAGCCATTGGTTGAGGTTCTGGGTTTGAGCCTGCCACTTTTGGACTCTCGCTTGCTGAGGTGTTCCAGCGAGTGTCTCTGTAGATCTTAGAAAACTATGTCTGGATTTAAGTCGTTGACGTGCTGGCTGATACCCAAACAGGGGATGAGCTGGAGATGGCTCTGCCTTGGTCCTTTCACTATTGGCTGCCACTTCCCGGTGGATGTCAGGTGGTGCGATACCGGCTAGACAGTGTAATTTCTCCAGTAGTGTAGGGCGCAGACACCCCGTGATAATGCGGCATGTCTCATTAAGAGTCACATCCACTGTTTTAGTGTGGTGAGATGTGTTCCACACTGGGCATGCATACTCAGCAGCAAAGTAGCACAGCGCAAGGGCAGATATCTTCACTGTATCTGGTTGTGATCCCCAGGTTGTGCCAGTCAGCTTTCGTATGATATTGTTTCTAGCACCCACTTTTTGCTTGATATTCAGGCAATGCTTCTTGTAGGTAACAGCACGGTCCAGAGTGACTCCCAGGTATTTGGGTGCGCTGCAGTGCTCCAACTGATTATATAATGCATTTCAATCTGCATTATAATGGCAGTGTAGATGGGGCCTTTTAGAGAGTAATTACATCTGCTCATGGTAGTGGACTAGTGCTCTCTTCTGAAAATTCTAAGTACTTCCCCAGACTACAAAACACAGGATTCCATGGAATAGGCAGTTAAGGTGCCATCAAAATGCTGTAATTGTACAGTGTGAATTCATTTCATGTCATAATACAGGCAGCAGAAGCTCTCCTGATTAACTGATGGAGGGCAGATTGGGTTGAGTGGTACCCATTGTTGCTTCTCCTTCAAACTATCCAGGTCTTTGGTAAAGTTGCTTGTTTGGGCTACAACTCTTAGTGGCAAGTTGTTTCTGGATATTAGAATCTAAAAAGGGTGACTTTTCCATTCTCTGGATAATCTGTGCTGCATTTTTAGCCTAGATACTGCAAAATTTCCACGCACCCTGCCCAGCTGCTCACCTTTTGCCTCTTGCGCATGTGACTTTTTCGCCACATTCCCTGACAAACAGCTTCTTCTTGGCTGGCTCTGATTAATAATGAGAGGAGAGCCTGTTGTGCACCTCATCACAATCACTCAAGCTTCCTTCTGGGAAAGTTCAGCAATTAAGTTTCGGTAAGGATGCTTTTGAAATGTGCAAGGCTTCAGAGAGCCAAAGGCTGGAGGAGGGGGATGGAGGAGTGGTGCGGTGAACCCAGGGTTAGGGTGGGGTGAGGCCAAACCCAATGGCATTCCACAAACTGGAATAGACTGGGGCTCCTGGGAAGAGTAAAGAGGGAGAGAACTAGAACAGATGTTGCTTCCATAAGTCCCTCATCTTCTTTGTCTCCTCCTGGGTTATCCCAACTATAGAAGGGTTCAGAAAACACTCTGCTTGCTAGTCCAAGAATAAGGAAGTGGGGAATAGATGTGCTTTATAGCGCCTGAAGTAACTGGATTAGACTGGTCCCACCCTGGAAGATCATAGAATCACAGAATCATAGAATTGGAAGAGACCACAAGGTCCATGGCTGAGAAGTCAATTCACCTCTCAGCCATGGAAAGGCACTAGGTGACCTTGAGTTTGTCGTACACTTTCAGTCCTAGAACACAGCGTGGTAAGTTTGCCTAAGATTCACTATTAAGTCAAAAAGAACTTGAAGATATATAACAATACCAAGTCCTACAAGCTCAAAGGGCTTTTAAAAAAAATGCAGCAAAACTACCACAGCTCTTGTGATCCACTCCTATCAGAAAAAGAAGAAACAATAGAAGAGGCTGAAATTGAGCAATTTAAAGCAGTCACGGATAGTGAGATCCAGACCGCGGATAGCGAAACCCGATTCGTGGATACTGAGATCCGTTAGGCAGATAACAAATACCGTCAGCAGGCTGCCTGTAGATCCATGGCTGCCAAGACTTAAGAAGCTGTAACCCAATGTTCCCCAGTCAAGAAATATCACCAGTTTATTTATTTATTTCATGTCAAAAGCATTGCATACATAAATAAGTTTAAAATTGATAAAATAAAGGGATAATGAGCAGCTAAATAGTTTTAGACCCAAAATGGGTAACAGCGACCGCATTGTCTGTAGCTTTAAACAGTTCTTCCTTTCTGCATGAGGTAGAGCATTGTGGGCAGATGCTGAGTTGTCTATTCTGCTCCACAGTCGCATAAGGTGGAGGATTCTTCTAGGTGGTGCTATTTAGCCAAGTTGTCTTTTGATCTCCCAACACCACTTCTGAGTCTGTTCAGGGACTTCCAAGTTACCTATTCTTAGTTTGCCCCTGGAGGAAGACCCTTGTGTGGGGCATCCAGTTGGAATTGCCTGATTTTTCTGCCCACATGAGTATTCTTGCTGTTGCTGGAGGAACATTTAGAGGAGTGGTGGTCCCATGAGACTTTTCCTTGATTTAAGTCTACTGGTAGGAGGCTGATAGCCATACAGTGGATAGGTTTCACAGTGTTCAACCTTATTTCTCTCACAATTGGCAACAACCTCAGGGGAGCAATGCCAGCTAGCTTATAGAGTCTACACCAGTTGAAGAAGAAGCCACTGGGGTAATTTATTCGATCCTGCTGGAAAGGATGACAGCTCTCAGTAAGCCCACAAATGGAAGCCGGCATGTTTGACAAGAATAAAACAGACATTTTGATATAGTAAGATCTTTTGTTTTTCCTGCTCATGCCCAGCTGGGGCCAGCTTCACATTGATTGGCGGAGCCGGTCTCTCGTGATACATCCGCTGGGAGGATTCCTTCTCCAAGATGGGACTGTGGTACCCACCAGCCAATCAGAGAGTGTTCCCCACTTCTGATGCAGATTTCCGCTCTCCAATGGCTGACGGGGCAGGGTGATCAGAGGGACAAAAGAACATATAGCTTCAATGGATTACAAAGAACTGCAATGGATTACAGTGTCTCAACTCTCAACTCTGATTACAGTGTCTCAACTCTGAGAAAAACAAAGAGGGTCCATTTGGTCCCATGAGTTTTCTTGTCCGCATAATTTTTTCATGAGTCCTCAGTAAATGAGTCTAATGCCTCTGGCACTATTGTCCTTTGTGTTCCACTGCAGTATATTGTCCAAGGTGAAGGGATTATGTAATCTGATCCTGGGAAAGGGGGAAATGGCATTCTGGAAAGCAGGACAAGATCTCCTGGTATCAGGGAAGAAGTACCAGATGATTAATGTTCCTTTCTTTTGTCCGTGTGGCTGTATAAAGGAAGAGTGGCCCAGCTATGGGTCCTGTTGTCCCTTGGACAGCCAGTTTTATGGGAATCAATAGAGATGGATTGATTCCAGAAATGATGGGTGCTTGAGTTCATTGAAATTAGGTGATGACCAGGAAAACCACTGGAGGGAATTTCAGGGTCAAGAGGTGCTGGTGAAAGGTTACAGGAATCTTGATTCAGTGGCTTCATATTTCCAGAAGCTTATACAACATAAAATAGTACCTTATACACACACAAGAGGGGTCTGTGTGTACCGGGGGCACCCAATCATGGAAGCCAGGGTACCCATGGTGGCAAGAGGTGACATAGGGTTAGTTGGGATGAAGGGAGGTTATATTCTGGGGGAAAGAAGGAAGGGAGCCCCACTCTGGGGGCTGTGGGAGCTGTGGGGCCAAGAGATTACCGGGGTCAGCAGCAAGAGGCAGAAGGCAAGAGGAAGGCACAGAAGCCAAAAAGGATTCAGAAAATCAAGTATGAGGGTAACACACCTACGTGTATGTCTGTTAGAGGGGTTGCTTTGTAATAGAGGAGGAAAGAAAGCATCCATGGTGCTGGTGGCTGCTGCAGGTCTGCTCTGCTCCTTCGGTCATCCGCATGGCCAGTCAGCTGGGCTCCGGGCTCCTGCTCTCCGCAGGTCTTTCTGCCACGATGCCAGTAATTTGTCCTTATTGATATGACCCCAGGAGGAGGTGGGGTTGTGGTCGACCTCAAGACTGACTACAGAATAAATAACTTCAATGACATCACATGACTCCTCTTTATGGACAACATGGATGGAGAGTACTGATGAAATTCATGTCCACATGGTAACAAAATGTGTTTTCCAACCGGAGTCATCACAATTTTTTCACGGTCAGAAAGAAAGTAAGACACATAACTGACAAGCGGATACTGATTTTTGAAGATTGGAAGATACTGAGAGCTATTGACAAAATAATTAACTTTTCTATCTTTTTGTAGTAAAAGAATAGGCTCAGGAATCATTGAACAGTGACTGTTAGAAAGACCTTGCATCACATGCCTTCCATAGAATCAGGTGCAAGCTAATGCAAAGCTAATTTCATAATGTGAAAAAGATTTTCCTCACTCCCTGATACCCATTAAACCTTCTCCCCCATAGCAGCTACATAGGGAGAGATGGGGTGGGGGAATGGCAAAGAAACTTCCATATGGCACACCTACACAGATATACAGTATTTAATGACCCTATATCATGTACAGGATGGCCTAAGCACAATATTGAGGGCCTGGGGAAGGTTGCCCAGTTGCAGAAAGTAGCATGGAGACCTCCGGGGTACCATGACATGAGCCTTGTGAACAGATCAGGCAGAGGGGATTGTGTGGCTCTCCAGCATGGCTCTGCAGTTTCTGGGGTACAAGACTACTATAGTCTTTGGGATGTCTGTCTTCAGCCTGCTGCACCACTGAATCCCACATAAATTGATATTCAGCCAGCACTATTCAGAGCTAACTATACAGGGTTACCTCCACTAACTAACTTGTGCATATCACTCCTCATCCATCTCCATGACAACATTCCTATTTGGCATCTTGGAAATACATGAACACACACGCCTTCATAACACTAGAATGGTTTCTTTCCATGTGAGTACATTTCCACCAGCCTAATTAATCCCAGAGCCATGGCTTCGTGAGGATAAAGTTTAAACAACACTGCAGATCCAGCAATACTGGCTACTTCTCAAACAGGTGTAATCCTAAGTGTAGGATACTTGGAAGCAAGCCCCATTGAAATCACTGAGAAATCAGAAGGGGGCTCCAAATATGAATGTTTAATATTAAGCTATACAATTTTCACATTAGCTGCTGAACTTCCACCTTAAGGGTGTAATCTCCTTTCTTGAAAGAATACATATTGAATGATAAACCCTGCTTTGTTATTAGTTTTGGCTTGTATACCAAATATACTTGAGTTAACTTTAACAAAAAAGATGCTGGAAATCGCAGATAATAATAATAATAATCATCATCATCATCATCTTTATTTGTATCCCGCCACCATCTCCCCAATGGGGACTCGGAGCGGCTTACATGGGGCCAAGCACGAACAACAAATACAGTAAAGAACGACAGAACGCAAACCGAAAACGCAAACAATAAACAATAAATGACATAATTACAAAAAAAAAACCCCCATATGAATATACAACAATATAAAATTACAATAAACACAAACGCAGTGACAATGGGTGGGCCACATGTAATGGTTAAAAGAACTAATTAAAACTAGTTAAAAAACTCGGGTGTGGTAAAAGAGAAACAGATTGTTTGTGGAGGAGGGCTCATTATGGTGCGAGTTGTGGAATCCAACTTTCCCACAAGGGGGAATATATACTCAGTGATAGAACATTTGTTGTTTATTCATTCAGTTGCTTCTGACTCTTTGTGACCTCATGGACCAGCCAATGCCAGAGCTCCCTGTTGGCTGTGGCCTCCCCCAGTTCCTTCAAAGTCAAGCCAGTCACTTCAAGGATACCATCCATCCATCTTGCCCTTGGTCAGCCCTCTTCCTTTTTCCTTCCATTTTCCCCAGCATCATTGTCTTCTCCAAGCTTTCCTGGCTTCTCATTATGTGGCCAAAGTACTTCATCTTTGCCTCTACTATTTTTCTCTCCACTGTGCAGCTGGACTTTATTTCCTGGACTATGGACTGGTTGGATCTTCTTGCGGTCCAAGGCATCCTCAGAATTTTCCTCCAAACACCACAGTTCAAAAGCGTCTATCTTCACTCAGTCTTCCTTATGGTCCAGCTCTCACATCCATAGGTTACTACGAGGAATACCATTGCTTTAACTATGCAGACCTTCATTGCCAGTGTGATGTCTCTACTCTTCACTATTTTATCAAAATTGGTCATTGGACACTGGACACAGGATCAAGGTTTTGTGGCTGTTAGGTTTGTTTGTTTTTTAACTTTTAATTAATATCCAATTAATTGCTTAAATGCTATGTACTGAATTCAAAGTAGAAAAGTAGTTTGCATTGAGCAAGAGGGAGAGGTGGACTTAAACTTGGTTCATCAGCACCAGGATTTCTCTGCTTAAAACCCTAACTTTGCATGTTCTTCCTTATAACTAATTGCTATCTTGTTTCCTGGCTAAAATTAAAAATCAATATAATAAAAATGTTATGAAAAATAATATCAAAAACTAAAGTGGTTTCTTTTCCACTCTGGCCTTTATTGTTGTTGTGTGCCTTCAAGTTGTTTCTGACCTTAAGTCCAGAAGAGATTTCCCTTTGCTTTCCTCTGAGGCTGAAAGAATGTGATAGGTCCACAGTGACCCAGTTTCATAGCTAAACACTAATTCGGAGTCTGGTCTCTAGAGTCATAATCCAACACTTAGGCTACTTCACCACATTGACTCTTTCTACACTTCTAGCCTTTAGGCTCTGTTTACAGTTTTATTCAGTTCTCTTTTCTTCTTTGTTTTCCCCCCTTCAGTTTCATGTCTCTAGACCCATTTCTAGCTTAGTGTTTCTGTTTTTAAGATAAGATTCTGTGAACCACTTTGTCTCTTCAACTGCCTCCCTAAAACCCCAGACAGATCCTTCTTCACTTGCAAAACCATGATGTTCCCTCAAACAGCACCTCCCTGGTTTTATTCCTTCTTTGGTGTTGTTAGCTGCCCTCAAGTCAACTTTGCCTAATGCCAATCCTTTGTGCAAGAGACCTCCGAGTTACTCTATTATCAACTGCTTTGCTCTGGTTTGCAGACTCAGGGCTGTGGCATCCTTCTACTATCTCCCATAGTATTATTCTACACTTCACCTTCCTTAAGATTATTTTTCTTTAATTTTCCACATCTTTTCTTCCCCTTCTGGCTTCACTGTTCTCAGGTTTGCCTCAACCTAAACCCACCCAGAGTGATACATTTCCAGTTTGACCCCCACAAAAGCTGAATAGCAAACTACAGTAAGCCTTGAAAATCCAGTAGTGTTTAGGTTCAGGACCCCCATGGATATCAAAATCCACAAGTGCTCAAGCCCCATTATGTACTTTGCAATCGCATAATAAAATGGAGCCTCTTATATAAAAAGGCAAATTCAAACTTTTGGGATTTTTTTTTTTAGAAAACCTTTCCGAGCATTTGAATTTATGGGTACATAATTCATGAAGGGCCAACTGCAGTTCAGGGAACAAGTAAATTTTCTTTCAAAGTGGTAATACTACTGGCATCTTTCTATAAACATCTTCTTGCCCAAGATGTTTTAATATCAAGAGTGCATCTTAAGAGAGCCATTTCTGTTAATGAGGATTTTTAGTTCAGGATTAATGTTTTGGGGACACAATGGACTACCTGGTTGTTAAGTCAAACAGGATATTTTGAAACTCTGTTATGTCAGCTCCACTGGCTGCCGATCCAGTTCCAAGCACAATTCAAAGTGCTGGTCTTGACCTATAAAACCCTATACGGCTCCAGCCCAGCGTACCTGTCCGAACGTATCTCCTTCTACATCCTGCCTAGGAATTTAAGATCTTCCGGAGAGGCACTGTTCTCGGCCCCACTTCTATCACAAGTGAGGCTGGTGGGGATGAGGGGCAGGGCCTTCTCAGTGGTGGCCTCCCCACCTGTGGAATTCACTCCCCGGGGAAATTAGATCATTCTCATCCCTCCTCTCTTTCAGAAGGAAATTAAAAACATGGATATGGGACCAGGCCTTTGGGTAATCTGGCAGACTGGCAAGGACAATGACGACTAGAGCTTTGGAAAGGATTATGATAATGCTGAATAGACTTACAGATTACAGAACTCGGCAAAACGTTGGCCACCAGACTGACTTTTCTTTTTCTATCAGTTGTTATTGTATTAATTGAATGTTTTAATTATTTATAATTATTGTTGTTATATATTTTACTATATTGAATTGTAGGCATCAAATATGTGCTGGTTGGAAGCCGCCCTGAGTCCCCCCTAGGGGGTTGAGAAGGGCGGGGTAGAAATGCTCAAAATAATAATAATAATAATAATAATAATAATAATAATAACTAGTGTACAACATGTGTATGCAAAGTCCATTTGGCACTTATGTCAAGATTGCTTGCTACCTGGAGGACCTGTAAGCTAACTGCTTCTGGGACAGTTGAAATGATTCTTCAAGAGGTGATCCTGCAAAGCAAAGCTGGGACTTCACTTCTCCCCTCCCACGTCCCCCCACCCCCTGCCCCCACCTCTCACTTTCAACAATATTGCTGCAATTTCTCCTTGATGCATTATCTACTGGTCATGGAGCACAATGTGGAGATCAGAGGGGATGTCTTGTTGAGGCACTTTGTCATTTCTCCATATTTTAAGTCAGAAGACTGAAATTGATAAGACCCTTGTCTGAAATCCAGGTCACAAAATGTACTAGGAGTGTGTAGCTCATGGTGAAATGGCTCTAGATGTAAAAATAAGGTTGTTTTGCTAGTAATACTCAACTCTATACTTAAAGTGCTAGAACAGCAGTGCCATGATCCAACATTAAACCGAAGAAAGAACAAAACAGGAGGGTTTTTTTTTCTCTCTCTTTCATGGGCATTTGAACTTTTCTTCAGCACTGGTGCCAGGACATCACGCATCATTATGCCAGCAGACTCCCTTAGGGGCTGTTACAATATTGCCCAAATTCCATTGCTTATTTGGTTATAATTTCCCCTAGATACCTATCTCAGATGATTTAATTTAATATAAGTAAGCTGATAAAAGAAATTGCACAACATGTAGAGGTTTAGGCAGACTAAAGCTGAGCCTGTGGGATGAGTTACACACTTAAAATTAATATTATATCTATGCTATATGTGGAATCCCTTTACTTATATCTTGCAAGTGTTTTCAAAACTAAATGCTTTGTTTAGAAGATATGGGGAGCATTTATTTCCTCCTAGAATTTCAATTAAAAGAATGCAAATTCCAATGAAAGAGGGATTGTTCTGACTTCCAGATATTCTTACATGGAGCTTATCTATTACATTATGGACAACCCCTTACCCCAAGGTGGATGCTAACGTTCATTGTATACAATGGCATAATAAAATGGTATCCTTATATAAAATGGAAAAATCTTTTGAGAGCATAACCTTTTAGAAAACCAGAATCTCTATAGTCTTTTTAGAAGCATGACCTTTTGGAAGATTTTTTTTTGTCATGTCAGGAGCGACTTGAGAAACTGCAAGTCACTTCTGGTGTGAGAGAATTGGCCATCTGCAAAGACGTTGCCCAGGGGATGTCCAGATGTTTTGATATGTTACCATCCTTGTGGGAGACTTCTCCCATGTCCCCGCATGAGGAGCTGGAGCTGATAGAGGGAGCTCATTCGCGCTCTCCCCGGATTCGAACCTGTGACCTGTCAGTCTTCAGTCCTGCTGGCACAAGGGTTTAACCCACTGCACCACTGGATTAATTGGCATTCACACCATTTGGAATGATCATATCATTTTTGTAAAGTATGATCTTCCTGAGAAGAGCTAAAAACTCATTTGAGTGAATCTTCTCTTTAGTGGTATATATCCACTAGCATTCATGCAAGACAAATTAGGTTTCTCAGTTGTTAGACTGATATACCTGGTTATCTCTCTGAACTGTTAGGAAAAAAGATTATGCTATAGCACAAAATATAGAGCAGATGTTTGGAAGTGTTATTTCAGTTGCCCAAAAACATAAACTCTCCCTTGAAACATATTGTTTCTAAATCATACTCTCAAGAGACAAAAATAATCCTTGTTAAAAGTAACATAGTTGATTTATGAATAATCTTTATGTATTCTGCATATAGGTACATTGCTTATCAGTTGAAAGTAAGTTCTCTAAGGTATTCTGTTTCAATCTCTTCTCTGTTGCATATAATACAGAACTGTTACATACAATACATTACTGAACACAATCTAAACTTTGACAATACAATACAAACTTCTAAAATGGAGTCTCAGTCTGAATAGTCCCAGATCTGATCACATGGTCTGCAGTCCCTCCCACAACCTCAAACAACATAGAGTTATGGGAAAACTGCATACCAATATACACATATACAATATAGTAAGCAATCCGAATTATATACATAATACATACCTAATATAGGAGGCTTGTAGAAAATTACTATTTCCAACAAAATGCTTTTCTGGAATTTCTGTTTTTTTAATATTTCAAACTGTGGATGGTTGAATTAGTGGATAAAGAATCCATGGATACGGGATGACAACTGCAAATGTATATGCATATATGTGAGTAATAAGATAAGCTGGAGACAGAACCCAAATCTAGACATAAAACTAATTTATGTTTCATATACACATTATACACATACAATATTTTTTTTTTAAATTGTGCATGAAACCAAGTTTGTCTACACTGAACCATCAAAAAGCAAAAAGCAATGATCAAAAAGGAACGATGTCACTATCTTAGTCATCCATAGGGACACGTTTAGATTTTGGCATATTTCAAATTTGGGGATCTCAGATAAGGGATAATCAATCATTTATTATTATTATTATTATTATTATTATTACTATTATTATTATTATTATTTAAAGATCAAACTGCAAAGACTCTGGCACAAGCCAGTAAAGGTGGTCCCAGTGGTGATCAACACACTGGGTGCAGTGTCTGAAGACCTTGGCCTGCACTTAAACACAATTGGCTCTGACAAAATAGCCATCTATCGGTTGCAAAAGACCACCCTACTGGGATCTGCATGCATTATTCACCGAGACATCACACAGTCCTAGACACTTGGGAAGTGTGAGATTCAATACAACAACCAGCATAGTGACCTTGTTTGCTGTGGACTCATCTTGTTGTGCTTCAAGCAGCAACAACATCAACAACTTTATTTATAACCTGCCCTCTCTCTGGGAGGAGGGGACGACTTACATGACTTAAATATTAACAATCTTTTTGCATCTTTGTTTATGAAAATGTTAAAAGGAAAGTTTTAAATGCCAAGCCCTGTTTGTGGACAGATGAGGGGGGGACGGGGACAGAAAGATTAGTTTTGAATGGAAGAGGAAGAGAGATGAAGCAAATCTACCACCTTCCATCTGTAAAGCCGGCCTTTCAGATAGTCCTACAGAACAGACCAAGTATTCCCTTGTCTTTTACCTTAACTCTGCTTCACTTTCACTTAGGAGACAGGGAGGGTCTCTGCAGTGAAGACATTGGCTGTAGGGACAGCTGAGCAGCCCCCCAGGAAGCAATCTCCTCATCTCAATTTCAGTACAAGAAATGGGAACATTTCTTTCTCTCTTTTCTGGAAGCCATGAGAACTCTCCAAGTCAGAGCAAGACAAATCCAAGGGAGAGAAGGGTTGGCCCATTTATCTCAGAAATGGCCCTTGTGCCTCTGATCTTGTCGGCTTGGGAACGTCATTTTCTCAGATTGCTATTATCATCCTCTTCCTTTGTTACACATGTCTTCCAGGGATTCGGGGAAGTTGGGCTTGCGATTTCCCCATCGTCCAGGTGGTGAGAGCTCTGTGCCAGATTGTCAGACATAAAGATCCTGGGATTAGTTATGAGATCTGATAGATTTATGGGTGGCACATTAAAAGGGGTTGGGCCATGGAGTGCGTAGGAGGGAGGCTCCTTTGTAATTTAGCACTTGTATCAAGGTGTCTGCAGACGTCATCAGAGAATGTCTACTCCGTCTGTTCAGTCTGGATTGCACTGTTTCTTTTTATTTCCCCTTGGCTCTTGAGGGCAGCAATTCTGGGAAGCATAAAGCAGGACTTCACAAGGAAACAGGCACAGTTGCCAGGGCAAGCTAATGAGTGGGCTGGGAAACATGGTGCAAAACCTCACCCTCTTGCTTACTATAATCCTCTGTATAATAGCTGCCTCTTGTAATAAAACACACAATATTATATCCTGGTATCAAATGCTATGGGGTATTTTCTATTTCCCCCTTTCTTTTCTTCTGTTTATGCCAAAGGTGGCCTTACAGCTGTATGCAACCCCAAGGCCAATTTTAATCCAAAACAGAAAGGGGTGATGAAGACTCCAACAATAGCAATTTGTCTTGCAAAGATCTTGCAAAGCTCCTCACTCTTCCACATCAAAAAAGAGTATAGTCTTCCCTACACATTTGCGGATTTTGATTTGTGAATTTGATTTTGTGGATTGGATTTAAAATGTTGTCTCCTGAAATCTCTAAGTCCTCCAGTGTGACTTTATGACCAGCTTCTTTCAGTCAAGCTGGAGGACCAAGAGAGAACACCTCTGTAAAAATCTCTCAGTCCTCCAATGCAATTCTATGATCAGTTTCCAGTGAAAGTTTATCATCAAGTCATAGAATCATAGAATCAAAGAGTTGGAAGAGACCTCATGGGCCATCCAGTCCAACCCCCTGCCAAGAAGCAGGAATATTGCATTCAAATCACCCCTGACAGATGGCCATCCAGCCTCTGTTTAAAAGCTTCCAAAGAAGGAGCCTCCACCACACTCCGGAGCAGAGAGTTCTACTGCTGAACGGCTCTCACAGTCAGGAAGTTCTTCCTCATGTTCAGATGGAATCTCCTCTCTTGTAGTTTGAAGCCATTGTTCCGCGTCCTAGTCTCCAAGGAAGCAGAAAACAAGCTTGCTCCCTCCTCCCTGTGGCTTCCTCTCACATATTTATACATGGCTATCATATCTCTTGAAATATCTCCTGAGTCATGCTGGAAGACTTAGAAATTCTTAGAGAAGTATTCTCTCAGGCAAAAAAATTAGCAATTTTGTTATTTGCAGGCACTCCCCCTGAAGACACAGTTTTGCAGTCTGGGGGTGATCCTGGACTCATTGCTGACCCTGGAGCCCCAGGTGTTGGCAGTGTTCAGGAGCACTTTTGTGGAAGCTGTACTCATAGCTTGAGATGCCGGACCTGGCCATGGTAGTCCATGCTTTAGTTACATCCCGATTGGACTACAGCAACAACATGTGGGGCATGTTGTTCAGAAGCTTCAATTAGTTCAGAAGATAGTTCAGAAGCTTCAATTAGTCCAAAGACTGGCAGCCAGGTTGCTAACTGGGGTGCTGTTCAGGGAACAAACAACTCCTCTGTTACAGCAGCTCCACTGGCTGTCAATTTGCTTCTGGGCTAAATACAAAGTGCTGGTTATTACCTATAAAACGCTAAATGGTTCGGCCCCAGACTATTTGAGAACCCACATCCCAATGTACAATCCCATTCGGCCACTGTAATCATCTGAGGGGGTCATCCTCTCAATCTCACCCCCATCCCAAGCACGGCTGGTAGGCATGAGAGAGAGAGGGCCTTCTCTGTGGTTGCTCCAGCTCTCTGGAACACCTTCCCTATTGAAGTGAGAACAGCCCCTTCCCTCCCCTCCTTTAAAAAATATCTTAAAATTAATCTGTGCTCCATAGCCTATGGAGGAGCAGGTGGATATATATATATATATATATTTAAAAACCCGCCCCCTCCTGACCATTTTCTTTCTAAGGGATAACACACTATAGGGCCACTTCATATCTATATGTTATATCTCTAGATTCCATCTGAACAGCACTTGGTTATTGCACTTTAAGAGGCCCAAACATCACCTCTCCCATAGAACTTATTTTATATGTGCTTTTAATTATGATCTGTATTTTATCATGTTATGTTTTTATGTAGATTTGCCTCTGATTTTATGATCGTATAGGACATCAAATATTTGCCTAAGTCCCTTCAGGGAGAGAGGGTAGGTTAGAAATAAATTATTATTATTATTATTATTATTATTATTATTATCTACATTGCTATATAATACAGTTTCAGAATGCCTATTAACTGCATTGAACCAGATTATATGACAGTGCAGACTCATATAATCTAGTTCCATGCAGTTAAACTACATTATATGGTCTTTGTAGATGGGACCTTATACCCTCTCAGCCTCCCGATCAAACCTTGCCAAGAAAACCACATTAGCATTGCCATGAATTGAAAACAATTTGAAGGCACATGAGAACAACAGCAACAACATCAGGGATTTGAGGGTTGGTGGAAATGGGCTAGGGGCCATATATGGCCCAGAAGTTTCAATGGAGATCCAACAAGAGCTCCTGATGGAGGGCTGGCTACTCTTATATTTCACTCTGTACTGCAAGTCGCTTCTGGTGTGAGAGAATTGGCCATCTACAAGGATGTTGCCCAAGAGACGTCCGGATGTTTGATGTTTTACCATCCTGTTGGAGGCTTCTCTCATGTCACCGTATGGGGAGCTGGTGCTGACAGAGGGAGCTCAACCTGCGCTCCCTGGATTCAATCCGTTGACCTGTTGGACCACCTAGGGCTCTTATTCATAGTGGAGATTATCTTACTGACTGAGACTGGGAAGGAAGGAAGGGAGGGAGGGAGGGAGGGAGGGAGGAAGGAGATGAGGTCTGATCATTGTGGCAGAGGGGCAGTACTGACTATTTTGGAACAATGTACCTGAAAGCTTGAGGAAGCCTGTTTACCTTAACTGGGGGATCAACTACAATAATGTGACAGCAGAAAGAGATAAAGACAAAATGAGAAGAAAAGGTGACATAGATGCACTGAGCAACCTTTCAAGGGCTGGCATTAGCCACAGTCACCAGGACTATGGCAAAGAGCACCTGGAGAAAAGATGCTCAGGCCTCGGGTAAGAAAGGAGAGGTGCTTTTTGTAAGGACTTTGACATAAAGAATGTCTCTACCTTTTCTCCCTTCTATGAAGCAGCTCCTCCAATTGCTTTCTCTCCAAAACAGTAACTTTAAACTATTATAATTGCAGTACAAATGGGCGAAGTGATCCCTTGATGAGTTACACTTGGAGTACGATGTACTATACTTCCATTACTATATTCAGAATGTTTTCTTGCAAGCTCTGATTAAGGGGCACATGATTAGCAGGCAGAAGGGAGGTGGTGTTCTGCATTTTCAGAAACTCTTTGTTCTAACCAGTTCATCTTTTTTATTTACTTTACATTGTTTATCTCAGTAAGGATGAAAATAACTAGGGCATCTTCAGTGTTGACCGTTTTCCTCCTGTTTTGCAGGGAGCAAGGGATTGGGATCCAAAGCCACTCCTGATCTGCTCTCAACTTTTCCTTGGACTGCATCCTTTTTGGAGCAGCAGCAGTGGCAGAATTTTCTGTCACAAGACAAGTCAGACTCTCCCCTCTCCACCTGCATCCTTATGAACCATATGTTTACATGCTTAGTCAAATAAAAATTATGACAACCTAGATATATTTAAGGTTTAGGCCTAAAATGCACTTGTTAGTCCCAACTAGAGTTGACCTGTTAAATAAATGAGATTTGCATAAGTGTATTTTTTTTCTATTCAGTAATTGATTGAATTGATCTCTACTAGTTGGGAATGGCAATTAGATTAAGGCCAGATGAAAGCTGGCAACTTTAACTGTTGTTTAAAAGAAGTAATTTTGGTCATTGTCGCTTGTCATGCAACCAGGTAACAAACAGCACCTGCTGAAATTTTCTTTTCTACACAGCTGTTAAAGATGGAAGAGCACACTCCAGTTTTCATCTGGCAACCATGTATTGCATCAATAGTGACTTTGAAACAAATAGAGAAATAAGGAAAGCAAAAATAAAATAAAATCATAGAACAGAAATGTATGAAGTCAATTTTACAACAGCCAAAAAAGAGAACCTCCATGTTCATTTACTGTATACCTCTTCTCAAGCCACTTTGGGAATAATCACTATGGATTGTCTATATCCATCATGTCATACTCAAATATTTCTCAGAAACCTTCATTCTGATCCAGCAACTGTCATCTTCTAAATCAATGCAAAATTTTGTGACGTTGTCATGAATTATTACTTTAGTCCAGAATCTCAGTTTTGGCAGGCCTGGTTTTTCCAGCTCAGCACAGACTGCCATAGGATGCAAGAAATATATTTTTCTAGAAGCACTGAACTTCCAGAATGTCCCTGATTTTACAGATTTTTTTAGAAAGTGTGTCTTGCAGTCGTTCTGCCCAAAGAAAATTGTGAGTAGTAGCCCCCAAAAGTAACTTTTCCAAGCACTGGATCTTGATTACAGATTTAGCAACTGCCCTGCTCTGTGGTAGAAGCAGATGAAACTCAGAATGAAACCACGTCAGTGTTTAAACACCTCATGCCAGAAGTAGACAGGAAAGCTTTGGATTTGTTGTCGAAGGCTTTCATGGCTGGAATCACTGGGTTGCTGTGAATTTTCAGGGCTGTATGGCCATGTTCCAGAAGCATTCTCTACTGACATTTCACCCACATCGATGGCAGGCATCCTCAGAGGTTGTGAGGTCTGTTGGAAACTAGGCAAGTGGGGTTTATATACCTCTGTGGAATGTCCAGGGTGGGAGAAAGAACTCTTGTCTGCTTGAGGAAAGTATATATTTATTTATTTATTATGGTCAATGACCAGCACCAAAAATGTACAAATGTTAGAATAGGCATATATACATTTAGGTATTAAGAAACAATGTCAAAAGCAAAGTTAAAACCCAGTATTGAATATGATAGTTAAAACGGTATTAAACATTTATATGATAAAATGACAATGGTAAAAATCGAAATAAATATTAAAACCTTCTAAGACTGTGACAGCATCTTGCACCGACAAGCTATTGCTGCTGCACAGAAGGTAGCAACTTTAGCAGTAATTTTGAGGCAAATGTGGATGTTGCAATTGGCCACTTTGATTAGCATTTAATGGCCTTGTAGCTTCAAAGCCTTGTAGCTTCAAACTTTGGTTGTTTTTTTCTTTCTCAAACTGTGGGTCTTTCCCTACAGATTCACTTGCTGTTGCAAGCCTGCTTGTTTCTAAAACTGATAGGGGTTTCAAAAGCAGTTTTCCATGAGATGGTGACCACATTTTGAACAAAAGATGTTGAAACTTTATGTGAGCGATCACAAGCTACTTGTGTGAGCCTATAATTCCCCTTCTCTCCCCACCCACATCTTCACTGGAGGGGATAGGAGGGTTTCAGGACTTCCCATTGTGAACGTGTGTTTTAGCACTATCTCGTGTTCTGCCTTGTTTCCTAGGAAGACATGTAGCAAAGCAGGAGGGTGTATTTTCCTTCTGGTACTGAGCAATGTCCTCTTCTCCAAACATGCTAAGAAAGACCCATAGAAAGGAGCAGGTAGGCTATGCAAATTTGTTGTAATTTTGCTCCGCTCTTTCTTCTCCTTATGCTAGATGCAAAACCCTCCTGGCGTCAGGCAGATGCCTGGCACAGTCCAATGAAGAAACTCGGTGAGGATTTTTCCAACATAAATTAAAACAAATTGCATTTTTATATCACAAATAAGGACTGCTTTATCGTTTTTATTGCATAACAACCATTAATGAAGTGCAGTTTCAGGCGGCCTTAATTGCTCAGAGACTAAAGTTCAATTCATATCTTCAGCGTGCACCAGAAAGATGCAATGTGTCACGTTCCTGGCATATTGGAAATGTAAATAAATTTATGGTTACTATTAGGAAAATGGGAGAGAAGGGGATCTATTTATCCCTTCTATTTATACAAAAAGGTGGTTAACCAGCACAGGAATAAAAACTCATGGAAATAAAACAATGGTGCCAGAAGCCCTTTTATAACAATGTGATCTCCTGGAGATACTGAAGATGAGCACATGAACCCCATCTTGAGGAACTGAAATTCTTATAAGGAATTGCAAGATAAATTTAAGACAGTGAAGCCAGAACAGAAAGAACCCGAATGTGTTTCCCCTCCCATTTACCAATAGCTATTTAGAAAAGAGGAGGAACAGTAGCACCGTCTTTAAAATCATGTAAAGGTCCAATGGTGGCACTTTCCCATAAAATATAAGTTAGTGTCATTTCTCTCAAATCCAGCTCTTGAGGAAATTATTTTTTTGTACCACAACCCCCAGAATTCCGGAATCTGGCTGGGAGATTTGGGGAGTTCCAGTCCACATGCTAATGTTTTCAAGCTCTCCTCAAATCCCCTGCAATATGACAGAGGACAGTAAGATATTGAAACCATCCAGAACTACACAGTGAGAGAACAATATTGTGGAACCCACCTTGTCCACAGTGAGATGGTATCAAACACCTAATGAATTGCACACACCTAATGAATTACACAATGATAATATGCATAATATGTAGATTCTGTTGCCTGTATTGGAGGAACTAGAATATGACAACCCTGAGATCGAAAGAGACATTACTCAATGTCTGGTAAAGTGAGAGGAAGAGGTTTTGGAGAGAGAGAGAGAGTTCAATGAACTCCAGGATCTAGGGAGAGGAATAGCAATCAGAAAGAATCTAAACTATATGAAGCCAAAATACTTCTGCCAGTAATATTATAAACTTCTATCATAGCTCCTCCTCTTGGGCTGCAATCTTACACTCAGCTGTCTCTGACTGAGCTTTGCTGAACTCATGGAGCATCTCAGTAGGTATGTAAATTATTGCTCTGTTACCTCCCACATAAAATTCATTTTTGGGCTTGTAGTATCAAATTTTTGTCTTACATGAAGCCTGAAATCCATCATTGGAAGCCAGGAAGAATACATCTGCACTAAAACTAGACCAATATTTCTTTGTATGTTATATTACACAGATCTTCCAATGCACTCAAAGTAGTGTTTGTGGTTCTCTTCCTTATTTGATCCTCATAACAAACATTTGAAGCAGAATATTCTGAAAAAGCGATTGGATCAAGTAAGGTAATCTAGGGTTTTTTGTGTGTGTCAGAAATGACTAGAGAAACTGCAAGTCGCTTCTAGTGTGAAATAATCTGCAAGGACATTGCCCAGGGGACACCTGGATGTGTTACCATCCTGTGGGAGGCTTCTTTCATGTCCTCACAGGAGAAGTGGAGCTGACAGAGAGGAGCTCACCCCATCATGTGGATTCAAACCGCCAACATTCAGGTCAGCAGTTCAGACGGCCCAAGGGTTTTTAACCCATTGAACCACCACAGCTCCTAGGAGGTAATCTAGTGATAACAAGAGCAAGGATGACACAAGTCCCCATCCAACATTCCTAACTGTTATTCACCTGAACAGTTCGTACATGAGCAGAATTTGTTTTCATTTCCCACCCTTTCACAACAAAAGTCATCCCAATATATTCAACATAATACGCTAGACCAATTACCTTCTATGTAGCACATTATGTGTGATGCTACACAAGATGTCTTCCTGACAGAGGATGGCCAATGAGGCAGCATGAAATCCTGCCTTTGCAATGTGATCACATTTTCTGGAGGCTCACAATTAAGGAGAGTAGCAGTAGTGAATTACGGAATATTTCAGCACTGTTGAAACTGTTCACAAACATACAAATAACTGGAAGTATGTGGTTAAAAGCAACTAGTACTTCATAGTTATGTTTTCCCAGCAATGTTCCCTCAACATTCCTATTTTGGAAAAAATAGGATAACAATATGTAAATAATAAACAAAATATTAAAAATCCACATTTTTGTTAGTAAATAAGGGGCTCCTTTAATATAGCAAATTACTTTGAATAGTTATAATTTAATTGTCTAGGCAATAAAGTAATAGAATCATAATGTTAGAAGGGATCTCATGGGTCATTTAGTTCAATCCACTACTCAATGCAGGATCTCCAACTGAAGTATCCCCAGCAGGTAGCTGTCTAGACTCTTTTTGAAGATGTCCAGACAAAGAGATCTACCAGTCTAGCGAATTGGTTCCATTGCTGAACTTCTTTTATTTTCAAGATATTCCTTCTAATACTCAATTGAAACCTGTAGTTTCAAACCATTACACCTGCTTCTACTCTCTGGGACAGCAGATAATAGCCCAGCCCCCTCCTTTCTGTGGCAACCCTTGAACTACAATCCTGTCATCTCTTAGTCTTCTCTTCTCTAAGTTGAACAGGCCTGTTTCCTTTTCTGAATCTGCTCCCACATGTCTATATTTTGCTTAAAATAAGATTCTCAGAACTGAACACAGTATTCCAGATAAGTTCTGCTTAGCACAGAAGGTAGCAGGACGATTACTTCCCTCAGCTTGGAAATTATGCTTTTATTAATGCAGGCTAAAACAGCATTTGCCTTTTTTTGCTTCAGAATCACACTGTGGGCTCATGGTCACACAGTGCACAACGTATGATCAACAAAATCCTTTTCACATGCAGATCTACTAAGGGTAATGATCCTACAACAGAACCCTGAGGCACTCCACTTAAGATTTTGTTCAATGACTCTTTGAGGATGTTTTCCCAACCCTCTGACAGTGTTCCCATCAAAACATTATGGGGGACTCTGGCAAATACTTTGTGAATTCCAGATAAATGGCATCCACAGCATTCACGCCATCTACTAAACTAGTGACCTCATGAAAAAACATATAAGATAAGTAAGACAGAATTTGTTCTTGACAAATCCGTGCTGGCTTCTACTGATCATTACATCGTCAAGTTACCTGCAGGCAGATTCCTGTAGAATCTGTTCTTGTATTAAGATTAGGTCAAATGGTCTCTTGTTTCCTGGAATATTTTTCCCTTTTTTAAAAAAAAGAGAAAGACAATGTTTCCCCTTCTCTGGTCTTTTGATATCTCAGCTGTTCTCCCAAGCTTTTCAAACATGGTGACAAAGGGTTCAGAGAGTACATCAGAAAGTTACTTCCATACTTTGGGTGCAGTTTGTTTAGCCCAGCAGATCCGAACTCGTTTAGGTCTCCTAGGTGATTCCTGGTTATTCTTAATCATACTATTCGTTGCATAATTTTATGTGTAATTAGGTTCATAAATAGAGGCACTACAGAGCCCTCCTAGTGAATTGCAAGATGCACATCAGGACTCCAGTAAGAGTATCCTGATGTCCATTAGGATTACATCACTACTCATTGTGCATCTGTCCCATTATGCTTTGGTTCCCTTGGGCAATGGTCACTTAATTGGCTCCCATGTGCAGTAGCAATGTCCTTGCTGAATATGGTAATTGTGGAACTTCACAATTCTGTTTTCCACAGATATAAATCCACTTATGAAGAGGTAAATCCCCAAACAAATTCTGACTATAGCAGCAAGGATGCAGCCTCATTGAATAGTGGAAGAGGAATATTACATGGATCAAGTACTACCTTGGGCTCTGCTTTAGATGATGGGATATCTGAAAAGTTAGCAGTTATTTTGTACCATGAGCCTGCAGCGTTTCACACTCAGATATGTTGATGCAATCCCAAAGTAACTATATTATTCTAGTTACCCTATCTCTATTGCTATCTATATATGATTTCCCAGTTCCTTTAAAAGTAACTAGAATAGTATAGTTATTTGGGGAATATATATACACACATGCACACAGGTACACCATAGTGATAACCAACTTCTCTTATGGACTTTAGTACTGTAATTTCAACTACTTTTTCATGTTGGGAGAATGTGTCCTTCAGATGTTATTGGACTGCAATTCATACCAGTACTAAAGCCAGCATAGCCAAAAGTGAGGAATGGTGGAAAGCACAATTTAATAACATCTGGAGGGCTCTATTTTGCTTACCCTTGTTTTCAGGTCACATCCCAGCCTTTTTTTGCTTTATCTCTCTCAACATGGAAAATTTGGACAATAGAATGCATTGCTCATTTTAGTGATAGCACTGAACCCGAGGATGAGCTGGTGCTCTTTCTTCTGGCCCCATAAAGATGCTCAGTCAGAGAGATTGGGGGAGCGTGCAGTGCCCCTGCTAACTACATGTGGCCTCCAAAGAAAACCAATCTCCTACTCACAAAATGGTTGATCTCTATCTGTAATCCTACAACTGATTTTGTAAAAAGAAAGCAGCAATCCCTTGGTGTTGCTGACTGACCAAATGTGATCACTGATGGCCTTGAGGTTTTGTGGCTTTCATGATAAAGCCTGAAACCTGAGACAGAATAATGGGAGCCCTTGCTTTTCCTCGACACCCAACACCTCATCCCATCCCACATTCCCTACAATGAGGAAACCAGGCAATGAGGCCATAATGCAACTTTGGAATGCAAGATATTTTTTAAGAGAACAAGTGAACCATATTTCCATTCATGTTTTCTCACATGAAAATACACATCTCAAGATGTGCAGATGTAGCCAGGATCCCAAATAGGGTGTGTGTGATTAACCAGGCTGGCTGGGGGGGGGGGGGGGGAGCACAACCGTCCCTCATTTTTCCCTGGCAGGATGGGCACACACACCCCTGCCCTCTGCGCTTAGAAATGTCAACATAAAGGGAAGCCAGAGACCTTGTCTCTCTTCAGAGATTCTCCCACAAAGGGGGTAAGTCCTGTAATGTTTAACATCAAAACAAAGAGGCCCTTCTTTGCTAGAGGAGCCGAGCTGCTGAAATGGTAACTGCAAAGCCCTGTTATCTCTGCTCTCCATAGAATATCAGCCCCAGCTAAGCTGGCTGCCTTGTTTAATTTTTAACGAAGTTCTGATTGCTGTTTGGAAATGTGGGGACGGGGGATGGGGGGAGGATAAAGAAAACCACAGGACTTCAAACTCTACCTCACCACCACCTCTGACTTGAAACTAATCTTAATACACCAATGATGGGTCCCTATCTGTCTTTGAGAAATAACAATTCACTTTATGGGGGTGGGGAGGTAAACTTCCAAAGGCATCTGGAAGAGTGGCCAGGTCTTTGTGAGTGGCTTTGCTCCCTTTAGAAACAGATTTATTTATGAATTTCCACAACACCCTATCCTGCTGGCTTGAAGTAACTGCTTATTGAAGAACCATCACCAAACAACTCTATATCAGCCTTTCCCAACACAACGCCCTTTGTGTGCACAACTCCCAGAGTCCTGGGAGTTTCACCACATCTGGAGGTGATGCCAGTTTGGGAAGGTTGCCCTCAATTATTACTTCAGTGGATGCGTACCTTCATTGGACTTTACTCTGTGTGAAAGCAGCGCATTCCTTAACACGAAGGTTGCTCTTCAAAGGAAACCACCAGGTTGCAAAAGCAAAATAAAACTGGCCCTGCTTGGAAGATAAATTCAAATTCATTACACAAAGGAGCAGTTTTAATCTTGATAGAATATACAAAGGCCAGGTAAATATTTATGGAGAGATTGTATTGGATTCAACATACACTGATAGTTGCTAGAGGTAGAGTAGAAAGTTATGCCTCCCACCCAGTCAAAGTGCTTTTTATACCCAGAGAACCAGTCCAGATATAGTTAGAGAAGAGCACTTTATGGAGACTTGAGTCCCCATGAGCCATGAAAACCAGCAGATGATTGTGGACCAGACATTCTTTGTCTCAGTTGTTGAGATATGTGGGGTTGATCTCATTAAAGTGGGATATAATTGTGACAAATGAATAAATGAAATATTCCAGGTCAGTCAAATTCTTCTGGCACTGGTGGCAGAATACCCCACAAGTACAGGGAGCACACAACCCCCTGTTACGCCAGATCCCATGGCTGCCAGTCTGCTCCTGAGTACAATTCAAAGTGCTGGTGTGACCCTATAAAGCCCTAAACAGTTCTGGTCCAGTTTATCTGTCTGAAGTATTTCCCTTTATGAACCACAGGAGGTTAAGATCATCAGGTGAGGCCCTGCTCTCGGTCCCACCTCCTTCACAGACACGACTGGTGGGGATGAGAAACAGGGCCTTCTCAGTGGTGGCCCCTTGTCTATGAAACTCCCTCCTCAACAAAACTAGATCAGCCCCTTCTCTTCTGAACTTCAGGAAAAAACTTAAGATGTGGTTTTGGGACCAAGCCTTTGATACGTAATTGGAACAGTGCAATAAGTGATCATGAATCAATGTGATTGACAAATGGAACGGCCCTGGATTATGATTTGAATGGCGTGATTTTAATTGATGTTTAATAATTTATTTGTTAATTGTTTGGTTTTAATTGTAATAGTTTATTTTTTAATATATGTGTGTATGGAATCAAATTGCTGCCTGTTGTAAGGCCGCCTTGAGTCTCTTCTGGGGTGAGAAGGGCAAGGTATACATATGGTAAATAATAAATAAATAAAGTGCCTCATCTCTCTTCAAAGTACAAACAGAATAATAGTAGTAATAATCATAATAAGTCATATAATCTATTGCCCTTTGATGACATCTAAAATGAGCTGCCTTTGTTATCCCTTCTATAAGAAGTCTGGTTGGCCCCCTCCCTCCTCTCTTTCTACTGGTAGATGAAGATCTTTTTATTCAGACCGACCTTTCCATTTTAATTATGGAGTAATATTGCGTGTGTGAAGCTGTATTTTTAATCTTTTATTAGAACTTATGTTTCATTGTTTTAACTGTTTTAATCAATCTTTTAAAAATAATATTGTTATTTAATTCATTGTTAACTTTTCTAAACTAATATTTATTTTCATCTTTGAAAATCATTGCTTAAGGAGAGCTGGCATAGTAGTTGGCGAGTTGGACGAGGACGCTGGAAACCAGGGTTCAAATCCCTGCTTGGCATAGAAACACAATGGGTGATCTTGGGTGAATCCAACTCTCAGCCTCAGAGGAAAACAATGACAAATCTTAGCAGGGAAATCCTGTTGTAAGGTCACCTGTGAGTCATCATAAGTTGGAAATGACTTGAAGGAACAAAACAAACTGCCCTGAATTTTAGGAGAAAAATGGGGTATGCATTCATTCAATCAATCAGTCAATCAATCAATAAGTCTTATCAATCAGCTGTACTCTGCCTAACAGTAGGAATGTCTCTGGCAAAGAAAGCCCCCATTTGGCATTCACCTTGTCCCGTGTCTAACTAAAAATAGGAAAGTTGTTCAAGAAGGGTTAATGTATTTAGTTAGTCATTAACAAGCTAAACAATCTAATTCAGTTGCATTTGTTAGAAGAAGGAAATATTTTACTAATAGGTTTATGCTAAATTAAAAAGTTAAAATAAATGGCTGTATTAAAAAGCTTGCCAGAAAGAAGTTGAAGTCCATTACTTTACTCTCCCTGTTTCTTTGTTCTTGTTTTGAACTTGGGAAAGAAGGAAAATAGCTCTAGGGATTTTTGGAAACCCAGTTTTGAATGCACCCAAAACTGAAAGCCTTCTCTTGTTTATCACCCCTCAATAATTTCTTCTCCTTACCCTCATACTCCAACCCTTTTGCTTCCTGATTCCCACGTGGATCCTAATAAAAGTTCCAGGGTTAAGAGCTTTGGAAATCAGTTCTCTGGGACACATGAGGTCCTTGTGTGCAATGCTTGAAGCAGGGTGCATTACAATTGTCTGGAGACAAATAACAGTAATTTAAATAACCCCCTTCCACTTTGCTCTTATTACACGTTGGTTTGAAATCATTTAACCTTGACATTAAATAAACTATCATATGCTAAGCATCAGCTAATGTTAAGTAGCTTAGATCTTATGACCTAAACTTTGCAATTGCCCACTCAGAGATAAGCAAAAACCAAAAAGAAGCTTAACAAAAAACCGAAGAGATTTTTCCTTTAGTAAAGAACAATCATGAAAGGTAACATTGGTCGTTACAGTCCCTCATTTTATTATTTAATACCATATTTTGGACTAAGGTTGATGCTAAAATTATAACTGAATTCATGCATGTTTAATTACTTTTCCCTGTTGGGTGTGAAAATTTTGACCTACATTGATACTTTAATTGATTTTAACCCGCTAATTTCTATTTCCACCCTGTTTCAGGCCACACGTGGCTATTCTTTAGCAGCATGCCTTTTTTTTTAACCAGGCAGTGATTCTACACAGTGACTAATTCTGTGTGCTGTTAAATGAGAATGCAAACTCATGCCAAAGACATACATCACTTTGCTTGTATTTTTTTAAAGAAGGTAATTGTTTGATGTGTGTTGATAATACTGCTGTGTATAAAGTGTGTAGCCACAACAAACATTGGCACAGTGAACACACCTTGATTCAGCTTCAGTTAGCAGTGCGTAAAACAGGATGGCCATAAACTGGGGAGCAGAGAATGCCTATTCCAAACCTAGCATTCTACCCAGGGTCAACATGGCAGTGCAAAGAAGAATTGGTGGATGCCTTTAAACCTTGTCGCCAGTGAAATCTGAAACATCACCCCTAATATTCTCTCTCTTTTTTAAAGTTTCTGGTACTCTCTGCTTGCTATGGTAAATTTTACCATAATGGAATTGTGGCATGTCTGTAATCTATCCAAAGCAGTGGTTCCCAACCTTTTTTTGACCAGGGACCAGTTTGACCAGGGACCACTCTCCAACATTAGTATTAAAAGGGTTATGAATCAGTTTTTGGTCAACTTTAGTTTCAGTTTGGGGTGCTGATTCAGAAAATTGCATAGATAGACCACATCAGCTCTAGTTTCTGATACAGAACATATGCCATGGTCAGCAACAAGGAAAAAGTGGCAGGCAGCGCAAAAAGAGCAGAAATAAAATAAAATAAAATATTATTTAGAATGAAGAGGAAAGAGGCTCAGTGACCAAATGTTCGTCCTCACCGCCCACTGGTGGTGTGGGCCCCACAGTTTAAGAACCACTGTTCTAAAAATAAGTGAGAATGATGCAGCTTCCCAGATTAGAGCAGAACAGGAGAGGGGGAAGAAAGGATGGAAGGAGCTGATAGTCAGTGTGGTATAATGGTGAAAGCATTGGACAAGGACTGAGGAACCTGGATTCAAAATCCTCTCACTTTGTTGCCTTCTGCTTCCCTCACAGGATTTTTAAGGATAAAAATGGAGTGGAGGTACTATGTCCATTTTTATGTTGCTCATATGATATGGTAAGTAGATCCAAAAGTAACTACATGTTTTTGGTGTGAAGCAGAAACAGAAGCCAGGAGAGGGTTTTGGAGAAGGGCTGGGTTTGAGAAGGGCCATCTTCTCCCTTTAATGCAATTCTTTCCTCACTGTCTAAGGCTTGGAATGGGGAAGGAAGCAAAGCAGTATGGATGGCGGTCAATATTTTCCCCTATTTTTTCTTTTCAAAAATGTTTTTGCCCTAAATGACCATTAGAGAATTGTGGAGGGTATTTCCACCTTATTTGGAGTCCTCTCCCTGTTCTACTTCTCTTCAGCCGTAGACCTAAAGTCAGGTAAATTGTCCTCTGAAAGCATGGTAGCTAGCAGTCTGTTAGTGGCATATGCAAGGTTAATTCTACCTTATATTTGTGTATTTTAATTGGGAGTGTTTTGGTTGTTGCAAAAGTTGTCACACCCTTCCTCCCTTCGCAATGAGCAAAGCTTCCCAATTTCCTCACTGTGCTGCAGCAATAGCCATTAGCAACAGTGATTGCATTGCTAGAAAAGAGTGAGAGGTTATGTTCAGAGTGGTGCAGGAGTACAGATTGCACCAGGTGACACCCTCAGAGAGAGTGACACCAAAGTGACTTGCCTATAATTTTTTGTGCAGAAATCTGTTATTTTTTATGTCTTAAAAATATGTGTAGCTAGATGTAACCATAAAGACATTTTTGTCTACCCAGCTTACATGCACTGTATCAATATACCTATGAGGCTTAAACTCTGTTAATTTAATTTTTGAACCTTCTAATGCACAAGTGCTTCAAGCCAATTATTCTCCAGTAATACTTTGAATCATGTGTTTTTGTCCACATGGCATTGTTTTCATTGCTGCTAGTTGTTTATAGTTGTTGATTTTGTAATTCTTTTGGCAATTTAGCCACAAAAGTGAGGTCTGGTCTGGAATGGGAGGAGGTCCATGGGGGAGATCCATGTTTTTCCACAGTGGGTGATGCCCGCCCTAGTGATACCAAGCCAGAGAAGTATGTGGATATGCTCCCATTGCCAGATGCAGACCAAAGACATCGATTTCTTGAGACCTTTGAAGCCATGGAAACCCACTGGGTGACCTTAGACCATGCATGGGCAAACTTCGGCCCTCCAGGTGAGTTGGACTTCAACTCCCACAATTCCTAACATCTGGTAGGCTGTTAGAAATTGTGGAAGTTGAAGTCCAAAACACCTGGAGAGCCAAAGTTTGCCCCTACCTGCCTTAAACAATCATACTCTCTCAGCATCAGAGGAAGCCAAAAGCAACCCCCCTCTGTCACACAACATGGGAAGATGGCTAGTTGTTTCTCCAACTCCCAACTTACCTTTCTCCATTCTCCAACAGCCACAGAATGACTTTCAGAGAGGGCTCTTGCAATAATACAGACTTGGGTAATGATTAGAGAACTGTAGTGGAATCCTGTGTGCAGAACTCTGACAATTCACACAATCCTGCACAATCTCAGCTGGTAGCTACTCAAACCCATCCCATTTATATATTTTACTTTCCTAGCATCTTTTAAGATATAGGGAAAAATACCCACTTTGCCACTCAAAAGACCATGCAATGCTGCTTTCAGTTGACCTGTCCTAAGAAGTATGACCACATCTGCCAACAAGACACCAGTGCAAAGTTAGTGACAAGGAGGTCCTGATCTGCTTGACACTGAAAAATGGGATGCCTCTACATTTTCAGTACCACAACTGAGCTCTCAATTTTCTACCATGCAAAGAACAGTCCTGGATTTAAGTTGATTCATTTTGAAGTCTTCGGGCAAGGTGGTGAGTGAAGGCATTAACACTGCTGTGCTTAAACCGTGGAGAACCTGAAACACCTCCTGATCAAATACCATTGTGGCACGAAAAGCCACAAAACAGCCAAGAAAACAAACACAGCCACACTTCTCCTCCTTCCCATCTCTCTTCCCACAGGACAACTAAGGCAGTTCTACCCCTCCGGTCCTACCCCAACCAGACCTATCTGAGGTCTTGCCGGGCAACCAAAGGAATCTGAGAAACAAGCATGTTCTCTAGTCAATCTAGTCTAACAAGGGATCCAGATGTCTAGCCCCGAGATACCAATTTAGTTGCAAAGTTATCACATTTTCTCAGGGCTCAGAAGATTCAAATCCCCTCTCCCACACACAACACAGATGGATAGCAAGCACATGGGTTCCCTTGCATAAGGATTGTGACATCAAAAGTTGGGAGTGATGCCTGTGTGTGCCAACTATTCTGTGACTGTTTTAAAAATTCATACATATAATTTTGATTCCACTACTTTCGAGGTTGAACACCCACTCAAGTACAGGAGTTCATCTGCACATTTTTTTAAAAAAAAATTAATCAGAAAATCATGAAAACAGCCTTGTATTTTCTTTCTATCTTTCTCTCTCCAAACCTCAAAGTAGCCCCACAATTTCAGAGTCCTTTGTAAATAAGTTTGCTTGGTTCACCAAAGGTGCTGCAGACCTCTTCAGTGATGCTGTAGTGCTTGTTTAAAACAACAATGAGATATAGGGCTGTGTGGAAGGGCCCTTACTCCTATCACACTTAGGAGTAAGCTGGATAAAGACTCAAGAGAGGCATTTTCCATGACTGTTCCCACATAATGGAGGTCTTTTCTAAGGGCCCTTCCACACAGCCCTATATCCCAGGATATCAAGGCAGAAAATCTCACAGTATCTGCTTTGAACTGGGTTATCTGACTTCACACTCAGATAATGAGGGGTTTTCTGCCTTAATATTCTGGAATATAGGGCTGTGTGGAAGGGCCCTCAGACTGACCTTCAGAGCTTTTAAAGACAGGAATTTAATATTAGTGCTGTCCGAAGTCTCGAGTTCCCCCCAGTGCTATAACTCCCAATTGGTCTAATGAAATGCACATGAATTGAAGGCAGGAGCAGTAATCAATTGATTCAGCTCTGGCCAGAGTGGACACTGGAAGCAGTTGCTAAATCCAGCATGCTTTCTAGGTACAAAAATGGGCATTATATAGAAAAGGTACACACATTTGAGAAGATGAAGAACTGAGGTCATTGCTGCAATTTCAGAAGCTGTAACCTCATTGGTTCAAAAATACATTCATTTTCAGTATGTGATTGGTGCATAGTATGAAACAAACTGTCATTGGTTGTATTTGAAGCCATTTGTTGCTTGGTGTATCTGCTTCTTTGAGCGGAGAATGAGGACAAGCTTGGGAGATAATGGGTGCTAGACAGGAATATTTCTGGGGACACAGGCCCCAGGTTTGGGATAAAAGGATTCCTGAATGCCTTGATTGGTCCAGGGTTTTAAAGCCAATGGGTGCTTGAGAGACCTGATGGTGACAAAAGAGGCAAGGAGGTTGGTAATTAGATTTAAGATTTCTGCAAGGTTGGTGCCATTTGTGAGGCAGGACAATTTTTTAATTTTTTTAAATTGGTGTTTTAACAGTATAATACATTTAATTAGTATTATTATCATCAATGTTCTTATCAGTTCCAACTTTCTGAATGTTACCGACTGGAGTTTTGGACCATCAGTTATTGACACTCTCCCCAAGAATCTAGGAATCAGTGAGAAAATGTCATATAATGTGGCTTGTTCCAAGCAGGCACTTGTTGTGGGAGTTGTTGTCATTCTTATTATTATGTATTGGAAGTGGTTTTTCTTTCTAGACCAGGAAAAAAAGATTAGATATAAATTAAATAATGCTGCATCAGCCTTTTTTGCTGCCACATCATATTGCTGAGTCATGTTTTGCTTACTGCCTATTAAGACTCTGATCTTTTTCACATGTAAGGAGGTCTTTGCTCAGATCTTACCTCTGCCATGAACTCATCAGGTGAGTTCAACAACAAAAACAACAACAACAACGCTTTATTTATATTTCGCCTTCCTCCCCCGAGGGGACTCAGAGTGGATTAAAGCATATAAACAGACACAGGCAAACATTCAGTGCCTTGTTACAATGAAATACAAACACACTCAAATACACAGACAAGGTAAAGGCTTCTCCTTTCATTTCTGCACTCATCTCATTTCTGGGGGAGGTGCTCATTTCCATTTCCAAGCCAAGGAGCCTGAGTTCTCCATTGATATTTCCTAGTTGGTGTGGCCGACATGACTACATGGAGCATCTTTTTGCCTTTTCCCTCCAAGGCAGTACCTATTAATCTATACGCATTTGCATGTTTTTGAATTGCTAGGTTGGCAGAAGCTAAGACTAACAGAAGGATGCCATGGCTTCTCAGTTTCAACCCTCTCCATATGTAATATGTAACATGGAGGAGAGATTGGGGGAAATGACTTATTTACAGAGCTATTGAAAGAATTAAGACTGGAAATTGCATGTGAAGCAATCTGAACACGTGAAAATGCTGTATAATTGGTTTTTGTTGTTGTTATTACTGCACCCCACACCTCAAAGCACAAAGGCTGTCACAATATACTATGAAGAAGCATGTAACTACAGCTGGACTAAATCACATATAGCACTGCGTACTTTTTTCTGATGGTGTTGGTGGCAAAAAAACCTACATCTCATTCCTTACACGTGACTCAAAAAGATACCCGCAGATCAATTGCACTAGGTAATCTGAGCTTTTGCTAATTTTTCAATAAATAATTTAGCACCTGTTATTTGATGAATATTGAGTTAGCAATACAGCCATCCCCCGTCTTTGCAGGTTTCACTTTTGCAGATTTGATTATTCATGGATTTGATTACAGTGTTCTATGATTCGTTAAGTCTTTCATAGAATCATGATAGTGGACTTAAAGATTCCTAGAGAAGTCTTCTCTCCTTTTTTTAAAAAAAGTGATTTATTTCTGGTTTTTCATTTTCGCAGTGGTTCTGTGCCAGCAAATGTGGAGGGCTGACTATATATTAATAATGCATTACTTCTTTATAACGTCATTCTTCTTGGCAAAATACATGTTCAAATAAAAAGGACCTCAACCCCACCCTCCAATCACCACCAGAAACCATATTTTAAATCAATTAGTAAAGGCTACTCCTTTAATATAAAGGGGACTAATTTTACTGATTCTTGTACTGTATTGGATTTTTAAAGAAATCACTATGCCCCCAGACTCCTGGAAAAATGTATAACACATTAATGTTAAGCTTTGGGGCTCAGGCATGACAGGTACTTGTCCATCTCACTTCTGTAAAATGGGAATAACAGTTGACTACACTGTTGACATTGTAGAGGGTTTTTAAAGACTATACAATCATTACACTATAAAATATTTTCCAAAAAATGGTGGTAAAAGGATTTTTTTGGTATGTTAAAATGCGCATATTTCACATGGGGTTGAGTGTAAGATCAGAATCTGGAAGTGGGCCTTCTTTATATATGATTAGAATACAGAAGTGCCACTTGGAATAATAGCATGAGGCAGCAGCCTGGTGATATTTCTAGCAGAAGGGAGAATTTCCCATTTTAGAAGCAGAGAGCTTTAACCACAGTGGCAGATGCCGCTTCCATTTCCAGCTCCATCTAGGACATGTGTTAGATCAGTCCTTCGGATTGTCATATGGCTAATTTTAAATTTGCTTAATCATTAGGTAGACAACAGACATCTTTAATTTTCATGTACTTTCCCTTGAACTAAAGTCTCACGGGGCCACCATTTATCCAGTGATTCATACTGACCCTCCAGTGATGAAAAGAAATGGAAATCTGAATAGCGCACACAACTTTTAAATTTTTTCTCTGATCATCTGAGAACCAGGGTCACAGAGTGACTGATTCTGCTCAGAAACCCTTCAATCAGATCTCATCCCAGCCGTGAACTTGTTAAGTGGTCTTCAGCAAGCTCCTGTACTGTAGGTCTCTCCAGATGTGCAGTATCAGGACAACTGTCCTAATCTACTTTACTGGGTTTGTAAAAGTTAGGGAATGAATGAAGGTTAAGTGCATCAATCTAAAGCAGGAGTCCTTAAACTAAAGCCTGAGGGCTGGATATGGCCCTCCAAGGTCATTTACCTGGCCCTCACTCAGGGTCAGCCTAAGCCTTGAAAGCACACAACAACAACAATCATGTCCCATCAGCCAAAAGCAGGCCCACACTTCCCATTGAAATACTAATAAGTTTATATTTGTTAAACTTGTTCTTCATTTTAATTATTGTATTGTTTTTAAGTGTTTTTTGCACTACAAATAAGATATGTGCAGTATGCATAGGAATTCATTCGTGTTTTTTTCAAATTATAATCCGGTCCTCCAACAGTTTGAGGGACTGTGTCCTGTCCCTCTGTTTAAAAAGTTTGAGGAGCCCTGATCTAAAGCAACCTGGGCCCTTTCGCACTATACAGTTATAGCACTTGGATTCTACTTAAATTGCCATGGTTGTGTCTTTGTAGTATTGGGAAATGCAAGAGCTCTCTGAAAGCGAATACAGTATGGTTCCTGCACCCATGGGACCAGAATGCACTGTTGCACCTACTCAGATCCAACAGCATATGTTCTCTCTAGAAATGTTTCCCCAAGCATTACCGTAGAGAACCCAGCAAACCTCTCAAGGAATTTTCTAGGAGCTCCAGAATAACTCTATAGCAAAATCTGATGAAAGTCATTCAATTCAATAAAGTTTGCTACTACCCACAGTTTTCTATTCCATAGTAAGTTCAAGGCCATATTCCCCATGGATACCAGGGTAATACGGTGCTAAATACTCCATGAACCTATGAAGCTGAGGATATCACAGGATAGAAACATGAAAATTAAAGTGGAATCATGGTGATATAATTGCGTAGTATGAAAAGGTCTCTGATGAATTAGAATTCGCCAACCTAATGCCTTTTCAGATACGATGGACTACAACTCTCTTCATTCCCAGATAGGACAGACATTGAACATTCTGGTTGAAGATGGTAGTAACTGTAGTCCACATATTGGCACAAGGCAACAAATTAGAGGGGAGCTGCTATAAATGCTAAGAAATCACATTTCTTGTTCATTGCCAGATAATTTTTTTGATAGAGGAAACATTTGTTTTAAAATTGTCCAAATCTTTTTGGTGCCTTGCACCTTTCACTGGCGGGTGAAATTAATGCAGTTTGATATCACGTTAACTGCCATGGCTCAATGCTATAGAATCCTGGGAATGGTCGTTTGGTGAAGCATCAACACTCTTTGGCAAAGATTGCTAAAGACCTTGCAAAACTACATCTCCCAGCATTCCATAGCATTGATATGGCTCCAGCCCAGTGTACCTGTCCGAACGTATCTCCTTCTATGTCCCACCTCGGAGTTTAAGATCTTCGGGGGAGGCCCTGCTCTCGGCCCTGCCTCTATCACAAGTGAGGCTAGTAGGGATGAGGGACACGGCCTTCTCTGTGATGGCCCCGCACCGGTGGAATTCACTCCCCAGGGAAATTACGTCATCAACATCCCTCCTCTCCTTCAGAAGGAAGCTGAAAACATGGATATGGGACCAGGCCTTCGGGTAATCTGGCAGACTGACAAGGTAATGACGACCAGAAATTGGAATGGACTATGGTAATGAATGGACTTATGGATATTAAAACTCAGTGAATGTTGGCCACTAGATTGGCTTTTAATTGTTATTGTTTTAATTGATTGTTTTAATTATTATGGTTATTACTGTTATGTTATTTATCTGTTGAATTGTTGGCATCGAATTGTGCCGGTTGTAAGCCGCCTTGAGTCCCCCCTTGGAGGTTGAGAAGGGTGGGGTAGAAGTGCTGAAATAAATAAATAAATAAATAAATAAGCTATGGCAATTCAAGTAATGTCAATGTACATCAATTCTATGGTGTAGATGCACCTTGTGTCATATTCTCGCATCTTAGAAAAGATGCATGTCTAGCCTTCACGTGAGCAAGAAAGTCCTAGGGGAAATAGAAGATAATTGTTTGGCGATTTCAACATATAATGGTGATGCTTCTACTTTTATTAGCCTATGAAGACGTTGTTTGATAAACAATTTTGTATGAAATTTTAAAAAATGGCCATGGGAAAGATTACAAGCTTATGCCCCAGAAGAGCTAGATCAGTTATCAACTCATCAACCCTCAGATAGACAAGTAGACGAATAGCCAAGATAAACGGACAGACAGACAGTGAAGAACACACACACAGATCTCAGCTCTGCCTGTTGTCACCTGACAAGGCAAAATTAAGATTTTCCTGCTTTGGGATAAAGAGATGAGGAGAACTGTGTATGGTTAATATCTGCATGTCAAGCTCCTATTCAAGGTAAAAGCTGGAAGCCATTACAAAAATGGAACCCTTGCACAAGTTTTAGCTTCACAGGGGCAAAGAAAAAGAGTTGCTAATTCATTTCCCTCTCTTTTTCTTCCCAAAATTGGGAATCAAGACAGTTTATAAAAATGTAAACAAAGATCAATGCATATACAAAGATGTAAGTAAAACCATACAAAAAGTTGTTGCTTTAATGTAATTACATTACGAATAACATTAAAACTGTTTAAAGCAAATCCATTAAAAGGCAAGATATAAAGAAATCAATAGAACAGAGCACTATTAAAAGCCCTTGCAGTCAGTATCTAAATGCTTGTTGGAATAGGAAAGATTCACTTACTGACTGAAGCAGGCCCGTAGCCAGGATTTCGTTTCGGGGGGGGGGCTGAATTTTTTTTCAGGGGGGGTTTCGGGGGGGGCTGAGTTTCGGGGGGGCTGAGTCTGAGTGAAAGAGGGTCTAGCCTAGCAAACCTTTTGTATCATTACCCCAATACCCCCATGCATATGGGATATATTGAGTATGGTGATCAGATCATGATATGAATAAACATAACAGTTTAAATAATGCACCAATAAGGCCTTTTCGCGAACCACCATGAAAATTTCGGGGGGGGGGGGGCTGAAGCCCCCCGAGCCCCCCCCCCCTGGCTACATGCCTGCACTGATGGAGAGCAAAGTGGGAATCATCCTGTCACCCCTAGAAAGGATGTTCCAAGACCTGGGAGCAAGCACTAAGAAGGCCCTCTCCCATGTTCCCAGGCTGAAAGAAGAACTAAAGAGATTAGGATTTGTTGCCAGATGATAATAACTTCCAACATTTCACAGGTGAAAATCGTTACTATTGTGGCCAAGCAAAATCTTAGTGTGGTCCAAATGGCAAAAGTTATGATTTAGAACAAGCACACAAGATACGATTTGATCATTCTTAGGGCGCTTCCAGACAGCACTAAATCATGGGTTTTAAACAGGGGCAAAAAATCCCAGGACTTCAGAAGAGGTCCACATGCAGACCTGTTGGTCCCGGGATTTCTGCCTCCATTGACCATACTTGATGCTTTGTTGCGAGATTTAGAGGCTACCAAGATGGCCACCATAGGACTTCCACCAGAAACTTCATCATTTTTTTAAAAATAACCTCAAGATGCAGATATGTGGAGAATCACTGCAGTGAATTACTGCAAAAGTTTGAAGAAGAGCAAATTCTTTGTCCTGGCTAGAGAAATTGTGGTCTCCAGACATTTCATGAAGTATCTGCCACACAAACAAAGTTGACAGGGTAAGAGCACTTCTGCCCAAGTCAGCACTTCACAATTAAACAGGAACACATTCTTTCTAGCCAGGAACAGAACTTTGTCATTATTGTTACTTTTTAGAGCCTGGCTGCCTGGCCATCTGTCCAGAAAGATTTGGTTGTGTATTTGTGGTATCAAACAATAGGGTGCCATTCTTGGATTATACATGGCTGTTCCTGATTGCTCTTCTTGTAAAAAGATATACATCATTGACTAGGGGGCCACGAATTTGTCCTGGCCAGACAAATGTGCCCTTTACACATTTCATGAAGCTTCTGGCACACAAAGAAAGTTTTTTGCCTTCTACTCAATCCAGGAACAAACACAGATAAAAAAAATCCCATGATTTCCGATTGCAGGGACATACAGACATGCAAAGATCCACATATTCAGCTCAAAACTGCGATACTCTCGCACCTGGAAATCTCACTTTTTTGCCTTTTGTAGCAATTGCTTCCGCGTTTACAGGGAATGGGGTCTGGCCACCCTCCTGTTTACTGTGGAAGCTCCTGGGATAAAGGTACTGTCTGGATGGGCCCATAGATTTGATTAAAATGTTACCTCTAGAACTCTATGGTCCTCTGGATGTTCTCTCAGAATAAAAAACAGAGCCCTTATTGTCTTTTTAAACTATAAATTGTCTTCATGGGGAAGATAACTCCACCAACCAAGGCCTCCCTGATCTGCCTTTCAGCTGACCAGGAGCACCTCTGTCTTGTCTGAATTTAGTTTCAGTTTGTTCCTCTTCCTGCTGACAATAGATGCTGTTTTAGAACTGAAACAGCTCCCTTGGAGTTTGGTGGAAAGTGGAGAGAGAATTGGAAGTCATCATTAAACACTAAACCCCTCAAATCTGAGACAACGGCTTGCAGGAGTTTCGTATAAATGTTAAATAGTATGAGGGACAAAACAGAACAGTTAAACTGCATGATCATGTTTGCATATGGAGCAGTGCGGCACAGACTGAATGAAACAGAGGCACAGACTGAATGAAAAAGAAATAATTAGTGTCTGTGGGTCATCTTGGCATATCCTTTAGGTACAACTATCATCGCCAGACATTAGGGTACATGGCACTTTACAGAGTGAAAGGGAGGGATCCCTACCCCGAATAACTTGTGCTCTAAAGTTTGATGCCACAGGGACAGCAGATTAGGAGGAAAGAAATGGATGAAGGAGGGGATCAATACAAAATACAAGTTTGTGTTACAGTTGCATTCTTAAAGACAGTATTCATGATTGTGACATCTCAGGATGAACCTGCTTTCTCGGTGTTGAGTTCCCTGCTGCTTCTACTACTTTCTGAGTGCCAGGGGAAGATAATTGGCTTTAATTTCCCAAAGCTTTTTGCTGTTTGGACAGGCTGTTTATATTCTAGCTTGATTTTTGAATTCCCCTCTCTTGTTTTTTTAAAACACTAATATAAATGCAGAATGCATTTTGGGTTTTTTTTTTTCTGTGTTAGGAGCAACTTGAGAACCTGCAAGTCACTTCTGGTGTGAGAGAATTAGCCATCTGCAAGGATGTTGCCCAGGGAACACCTAGATTTTTTAAATGTTTTACCATCTTTGTGGAAGGCTTCTCTCATGTCCCCGCATGGAGAGCTGGAGCTGACAAAGGGAGCTCAACCCATTCTCCCTGGATTCGAACTGCTGACCTGTCGCCATTGGTCCTGCCGGCACAAGGGCTCCAGAATGCATTGTTGAAAGGCCATGTATTTATTTTATCTATCTCTCCATCACCCCAGCTTCCAGTCTAATACCACTGAAGCTGGGGCATAAAACCCAATGATACCCCTCTCCTAAATGAATCCAAATGATACTCTCCCCTTCTATTTTTTCAAATTAGCTGTCCATTGACATTACCCTTACTCTTCCTCGAGACAAGCACACTGTTCTACCAAATGGCAGAGTCTATCCCTTATTTTCTCCCATTTTTTCTTTATGCTTTTCATTCCTGCACATATCCCCAGGCTCCTATTAGCAGCCCAAGGGAGTATAGGGGACAGCTGGGGTGAAGGCAGGAGGTACCTGTTTTCCCCACACCTGTTTTGGTGTGACACTTCAGTGCCGAGCTGGCAGCACATGCAGCTGCTGTATGGGTCAGACATGTCCTTGGGGGCGGTCAAACCTTTTCTTTCTTTCTTTCCCTTCCCAAGGATGGCTCAGTGCTAAGAGGAAGTTTGAAAACTGCTGATCCAGTCCTTTCATTCTCTCCCTGCACATCTCTGCACATACACACACGTATCTGTCCATCAGCTGTCAGCACCTGTCTACTGCTTTATGTAATATTTACATGGAAAGCTTCTGGACTGTGAATTATGTTAACCAACAGGGTGCCCTTTATGTATAGAGGTGGGGAAAGTAATCCTGTCCCCTGTCTTGTGCTTTAGGTGACATGCGATCAGATTTTGAGAATGCCTATATTGTTTCCATCAAACAGTGGCTCATCCTTAGTGGAAACACTTCTCTTACCAAAGACACAAGCTCCATTGTAATTAGTTGGGAGATCATCTTTATGGGTGGTGTCCCAAAAGCCATAGATTTCAAATCTTCACTGAAATGTTATTGCCCATAGAAATCCTATTAAGAAAGCTTCTTCAATTATAATGAGGAACAGAAGAGCTTGAGAAGGCTACTGCCATTCACAGAATTCCCCAGTTACCATTGTTACTGCTCAGGGAAATCTAGCTCAAGGCCTAATTCCATGTGATAGTCCCATCTCGAGGGCCACCACTGACAAAACCAACCAAAGCTTATGCAACTTCCCTTGATTTAGTAGATCTTCTCTGGTTGGGACTAACAGTTGAATTTAACTCCACCCCAAAACTGGGAATCTGGGCTGGGAATTAGTTTTGACAAAGCCCTGCAAAGCAAGGAGACCTCTGTCCCAGCCCTGCCCCCAGACTTGCCAAATTATTCACTGCATAGGCCTCCTTATAAGGGGGCACAGAAAGGTTCCCAGCATCACATCTGTCTCAGTGTCCATAAATCAATGTATTCTCCCACTGTCTTGCCCTCTAGGTGTGCTAGACTACAATTCCCTCTGTATAATGGAAGCTGAGGTATGAGATATATGGAAAACTTGAGACTAGAAAGAGCTCTCATCCACCTTCTGAGTATCCCTGCCCAATTAGGCCAGAAAGATTACCATACTATCATGAAAAAGGCACTGTGGACAAAGTAGTTGGAAGAATCCTAAAGGTACCCAGCAGCCAGGCAGTTGCTCTCAGCTTGTCCAAGTTTACAGGGTTGTTGTGAAAATAAAAATCAGGAGGAAAATCTTATATGCTTCGAGCCATGAGGAGGCGGATAAGAAATAACATTATTATTATTATTATTATTATTATTATTATTATTATCATCATCACCATCATCATTATGATGATGTTACCTGGAGCTCATTGGAGAAAAGGTGTGGCACACTTATATCTAATATATTAAACATTCAAATCACAGGAAAAGAGATTCCATCTGAAGATTAGAAAGAACTTCCTGACCATAAAAGCTGTTCAAAAGTGGAACTCAATGCCTTGGAGTATGACGAAGGTTTTTAAACTGAGCTGGATAGCCATCTGGCAGGGGTGCTTTGCTTGTGCATTTCCTACCTGGCAGGGGGGTTGACTGAATGGTCCATGTGTCTCTTCCAACTCTATGAATCTAAGCAAATTGAGCTTCTTACCTCAAACAGGAAATTGTCCTGGTTTCTACTTCTGTGTTACTATAGTTTGCTGTGAGTTTTTCAGGTTGTATGACCATGTTCCAGAAGCACTCTCCCCTGATGCTTTGCCCACATCTATGGCAAGCATTGTCAGAGGTTGTGAGATCTATTGGAAACTAGGCAAGTGGGGTTTATATATCTGTGGAATGCTCAGGGTGGGAGAAAGAACTCTTGTCCATTGGAGGCAGGCCCGTAGCCAGGATTTTGAATTGCGGGGGGGGGGGGGGGGAGGATCTACCCTAGCAGCCTTTTGTATCATTATCCCAATACCCCCATGCATATGGGATATATTGAGCATGGTGATCAGATCATGATATGAATAAACATAACAGTTTAAATAATGTACCAGTAAGGCCTTTTCGTGGACCACCCTGAGAATTGCCTGATTGGAGGCAAGTGTAAATGTTGCAATAGGCTACCTTGATTAGCATTTAATGGCCTTGTAGCTTCAGTTGTACCTCACTTGCCTAGTTTCCAGCAGATCTCATAACTTCTGAGAATGCCTGCCATGGATGTGAGTGAAACATCAGGAGAGAATGCTTCTAGAACATGGCCATACAGCCTGGAAAACTCACAGCAACTCAGTGATTCCGGCCATGAAAGCCTTCAACAACACAATAAGGCTGTTGTTTGGACCTTGCATAGAGAAAGGAGCTATATGGCATTGTTCTTTAAACCCAACAAGATTCTGTTGGTTTTAATTACAGATCCATAATATATTATTCTAGTTTAAACTTTAGGATCATATTTGGAGTTATTTTTCTTTCTTCAGAAATTACATCTTTTTTGACCCATTTAATCCGCTAAAGCAATCCCTCCAAGATCTCCAGACATTGAATACTGAATGGAAAGGATAATCAAGATATACTATATAATCAGTCATGATTACATTCAGTAGTGTCAGTAGATCACAAGTGAAACCTTATGTTGTGCCATTAAGGTGACAATTTTGGTTGCAGGCAACTGTGCTGCTCTCTTCCCACTGTGAACCACTGCTTGTGAATGTGTATGCTCAATCCCCTGTTGCTTCTAGAGTAGTGATTCCCAAATTTTGGTCCTCCAGGTGTTTTGGACTTCAGCTCCCAGCATTCTTGATAGTTTGCCAAGCTGCCACAGACTTTTAGAAACTCAAGTCCCAAAGACCCAGAGGACCAAAGGTTAGAAGCCACTGCTCTAAACATTGATTTGGGAGGTTTCTCAGTTGTTCACAAATTTAACCCAACCTGATTGTTCAGGAGCAACTGGAAAGGGGGTGATGGCAGGGAAGGTGCATGACCCGGTTACATATGTGCACACATAGTGGGGCACTGCCTCTCTCAAATCACTTTCAGCTCTCTTAAATAAAATTGTCAGTCTCCTGCAAAAAAAAAACCCAACAACTTTGCTGCAAAGTTTGTCTCATAAGTTGACAAATTGTATAGAAGTTCAACATGCTTAGGCAAATAAAAGCTAAGTACATTGTGTTGTAAGTTTATGATATTGGTGCATTCTTCTTGTTTGCTGTGCAGTGCCTTGTCTAGAATACAGCCTCCCTCCCTCCACAACCCTTTCTGGAGAAATCTGTTTAACACTTTCAGAGCCTATTCTAAAAGCAATGATTTAGAAGTCCCATAAACATCAGCAAAGCAGGCTACAAGTCTTATGCAATGTGCTAGTGTGAGTGTAGTTATTACAATGTCAATCTCTTTCATCAGCTCTGTAATGAACCTTAAAAATGATGTATTCCTAACAATGCACATTGCCTTTTCTCCTGCCTCTTCACACTCCACCCCTTCTGAAATATTAGATATTGGTCAAGACTTAATTTGCTAAAAATAACTCCACTATCCTCATCTTCCCTCTTTTGTTCTTAAACAACTTTTATACCTTCCCCCCTTGTATGTGTGTGGAAAAATGTGGAAATATCTATCTATATCTATGTCTATATTAAAAGTGAAAATGTCTATGTATGTGTGTGGCTAGGGTGCCCACTTCCACAGACAGGCCCACACATTGATGTATCCTTCAGTATAGTTCATTTTGTCTCCTATTTCCTAGAACTTGAATTCATGGAGGTTCCAGAGTTCAAATCAAAGCTTTGTAAACCAGGGGCTTAGTCTGGGCTTTGCTCATTGTTACCTCAAAATATGTATTTCGGGCCTTGACAAGCATCTCCATTTCTGCAGGATGTGGCTACGAAATGTACTGCTCTGTCAATGTCTCTGAATGAATAATAATAACAAAACAACTGAAGGGTGACATAATTTCAGTCTTTGAATATTTCAAGGGCTGTCACAGAGTAGATGGGGCAGATTTGTTCTCTTGCCCCAAAGACAGGACCAGGTATAATGGTTTGAAGTTACAAGATTTCAATTGAATCTTAGAAGGAACTTCTTGCGGGCAATAAGGCTATCTAGCAGCAGAACCAATTACCTAATGAAGTAAAGGGGTCTCCTTCTCTGGGTGTCTTCAGTTGAGCAAAAATGAAGTCTTTGGATCAACTTGCTTACTTATTTTACTTAGGTGATCCCTCATAGTTCAAGGATTATTGTCTTCTAGATGTAGTGTCTTGGCGGTGGGTCCATAGGTGGCTGTATTTTTGTTCCACATGTTCACCTGCAATGAGGACATCAGTTTCCAGATGGAAGGTGGTCCGGGTCAGGGATGGCTTGAGGTGCCTTCCTCTTGGCACGTTTCTCCCTTTTGCCCTCCATTCATGCTTCTTATAATCCTGCAGCACTGCTGGTCACAGCTGAACTCCAGTTAGAGTACTCAAGGGTCAGGGCTTCCCAGTTCTCAGTGTTGATGCCACAGTTTTTGAGGTTGGCTTTAAATCCTTAAATCTCTTTTCCTGTCCACCAACATTCTGTTTTCTGTTTTTGAGTTCGGAGTAGAGTAACTGCTTTGGGAGATGGTGGTTGGGCATTCCGACAATGTGGCCAGTCCAGCAGAGTTGATGGCGGAGAAGCATTGCTTCAGTGCTGGTGGTCTTTGCTTCTTCCAGCATGCTGACATTTGTCCACCTGCCTTCACCAGTTTTCATACCATAGTGTAACTCTTTATTTTGTTACTACATGATACCTATATACTGAAGTGATAATGAAATTCATACACAGGACAAGACTCTCTCTTTCACATCCAAATGGCAAGAAAATGCAGCTGCATGTGAACTTTCTCTTGGGCTGGAAAAATACACTAGGGGCTAAAAAACAGACCACAATGTGACAGTAACCTGATTTGAAGAAACAGCAAGAAAGATAGACCATACGTGCATCCGGATCAGTGGCTACCCTGTGAGACATGGACCATCAGTGTGCTACGAGGACAAAAATCTGGTCCTTGAGCCTCCTTCATCTGTATTTATTTTATTTCTGCTCCTTTTGAATCGCCCGTCACTCCTTCCCTGTCGTTGACCTTGGCATATGTTCTGTATCTGAAACTAGAGCTGATGTGGTCTATCCAATGCAGTTTTCTGAATCAGCACCCCAAATAACCAAACTGAATGTAACGTTGACCAAAAAATGATTTGTAACTCTTTTGATACTAATGTTGGAGAGTAGTCCCTGGTCAAAGTGGTCCCTGGTCAAAAAAAAGATTGGGAACTACTGTTCTAGATGGTAAAGGCTTCATCTGAAGTTTGAACATCTGCTCACCTCCATTCCTGTTTTCAAAGGGGACACCCCCCTCCCCCAGAAAAAGCAAGCCATCTTAGGGAGTTTGGGAATGTGCTGGCAGAGACTGGGTGATCAGAACAGAATTGATTCTGTACATATTCAGAATCAAGTTATTACACTAAGTTACAAAATTTGAAAAAAATATGTTCCTGGTTTGAAAGTGTTATTTCCTGTTTACTTGTGTGGTACTTACTCTGAAAGTAGTTATTTTACTCCAGAAGCTTCATTTTTGTGCCTGCCACAAACTATGTTGAATTGGTTGAGACTCTAGGAGATATTCATTGAAAAACTAGAGCAAAATGTGCTGCAGGATGGCCCGCAAAAACAAAGTTAATAAACTTTCCCCCATGTTTTTTTTAATGATAGAACCATTTAGGAAATGACATTTATAACCTGAGAAATATGGTGTTAGTGTTCTTGAGCCAAACACGACTTTGGAAAGAGCAGGGATCTCTTCCCTACTCCTCTTGTTCAAAAACGTTTTTTTTTCTAGTTTCATTTTTAACAAATAAATAAAAGGGCTTGATGAGACTTTTCCCCGTGAAGAAGGAAGGGGCCTCACCCTGGCCTGTTCAACTGGGATGCAGGTCAAGGACTGAAGGGGAGGGGAAGAGAGCCAACAAGGAGAGGAGGGGTTTGGAGTCTTCTTTGGTTTATTATTATTATTATTATTATTATTATTATTATTATTATTATTATTATTATTTCTTTCTATTTTAGTTTGCATTTGATCGATAAGGCGCCTCCACTGGCTTCCTCCTTGGCCAAGGCGACATAAGGGCCAGGTTTCAGAGGCTTGGGGAGCGAGCCATCCTGACACTGACAAGAAGAATGCTTGAAGGCTGCAGAGAGATCCCTGTGGCCTTGGAGGAACAGGGGGAAAAGGGGAGGGGGTGGATTTCCTGCAGAAGGAGGGAAGGAGAGTGGGGTGGCCCCTCTCTCCACCCCCCCCCCTGCCTTCGCAGTTTAGGATTTGTCCCTGAGAGGACTTTGGGAGGTGGGAGGGGTGGGCGTTGCAAAGGGGGCTGGATTGGGTGGGTGGGATGCTTTGTCTCTTTGGCCAAAGGAGAGAGGCACAACAACCTCGAAACCTCGAGTGGCCAGGAGCGGCAAGAATGGACCTTCCCCTCCCCCTCCTCGCTTTCTGGCACACACAAGAAGGGGCACACGGGGGAGGGGACAAGCGACAATGGGTCCAGGGTCCCAGAGGAGGCTCTTCTGGAAGAGGTCGGGGACAGAAGGAGAGGCCCCTCCCCCATCGACAGAGCTACCCAAGCTCCTATCCGAAATACAAACGAGTCGTCCCTTTTCTCCCCCGCAACACACGCGGTGCATCTCCCTGTCCACGTCCAACATCGGGATGTAGTTTTTAAAATACAATACTAGAACCCCCGCATTTCCCACTCCTCCTCCTCTCCCCCCCCCCCCCTTTATCTCCTCGGCCTGCCAATCTTGAGCAAGGAAGCCAGCAACCCAGAGGAGATCTCTTTTTAAAAAGATCCAGATGCACCAGGTTTATGGGGTTGTTTGTACTTCGGCTCGTCGGGAGCCTGGCTCAAAATGCCGCCTCCTCCGCCAGGCAGGGAGAAGGAGAGGGAGGCAGGCAGGCAGGGAGGGGCCGAGCGCGGGAGCAGCCACGCCCCTTCGGAAGCGAGGCAGAGCGGGAGGGCGGCGCGGACTCTTCGCCTCCAGCGCTGGGCTTTCGCGTCCCTTGGGCTCCACACGCGCGATGCAGAGCTAGCCAGTGGCCTGCTGGCTGACTCACAACCCCCCCCCCCCCCAATCTACACTCACCATTTAAGGCAGTTTCAAACCCGTATTGATTGAAGGGATCGATTTGACTGAGCAGATGAGGTGCTGGAACCAGTTTTAGAGGCCCGGGTGGGGATGATAGAGCACCGACGCGCTTGAAAGGCTTTCTTGTGGCGAGTTTGTTGCCTGGCCGGGCCGTTTGGAGCCAGCTTCGAAGGTGCCTTCAGCGCTATAGAGGGGGGCTCCGTCTTGAGCGTGAGGCACCTTTTACTAAAGAAAACCTCTGGGCCGAAACGCCGAGGCATTTGGCGGCCTGAGGCGAGGGGCAGCCGGTCCAAAGCCAGACAAATCCTTCTCAGACCCCCAAAAGGGAAATCCCATGGGTTCCTCTATAGATGGCTGACTGGTTATTTGAAAACATAGCCCCGTCGTTTGTTTGTTTTTTTCGTGTCAGGAACGACATAAGAAACTGCAAGTCGCTTCTGGTGTGAGAGAATTGGCAGTCTGCAAGGACGTTGCCCAGGGGACGCCTGGGTGTGTTACCATCCTGTGGGAGGCTTCTCTCATGTTCCCGCATGGAAAGCTGGAGCTGACAGACGGAAGCTCACCTCGCACTCCAGATTCGAACCACGGACCTTTCAGTCAGCAGTCCTGCTGGCACTAGGGTTTAACCCATTACACCCCATCCCCGTGGTCTGGAGCCTTTTACCCTTGTGCTGGCAGAAAGGACTGCTGACCAATAGGTCTATCAGCTCCAGCTTCCCATGCAGGGACATGAGAGAAGCCGTCCACAGGATGGTAACATAGCTGGGCATCCCCTGGGCAACGTCCTTGCAGACGACTAATTCTCTCCCACCAGAAGTGATTTGCAGATTTTCAAGTCGCTCCTGACACGTCAAAAACGTGTCAGGGCAAATGGTGCTGCCTCGTGTGTCCAGGGGGAAGGCCCCGCCAATCTCAGGAGCATCACATGCTCTTCTATTTTATGGGATTTTCACCCCATGTCTACCCCTCCGTCCAATCTGTTTTAGGCTTACAGGCCCTAGTTGTGGACACAGGCGAACCTAGTGAAAGGAGACTAGGCTGCATCTCCGCTGGAGAACGAATGCGGCTTGATCCCACTCTTAACAGCCTTGGCTCAGTGCTACGGGGTCCTGAGAGTTGGGACTCTTTGGCAGGGAAGGCTAAGGGCCTGCCTCTCCCAGGGTCCCATCGCATTGCACCAAGGCAGCTGTTCAAGTGGGGTCAAACTGCATTCACTCTAGGGCAAGCATCCTCAAACCGCGGCCTTCCATCTCTCTGGGCCTCCAACTCCCAGAAGCTCTAATAAGCTTATTCAACTGTCAGGAATCCTGGGAGTGGAAGGCCCAAACAGCTGGGGAGCCGCAGTTTGAGATGCCTGTTCGAGGGTCTCGAGATGCATCCCTAGGCGAGGGAACTGGGGCGAACCCTGCCCTGTGTGCGCGGAACCCAAGGTGGGAGAAAAATCCCGTCCTCAGTAGTGTATACACGTATGTATATGTGTGCCTATGTTTCCGCAATGTGTGTCCTGGGAGGCCGGGGCTTGGCGGATTCCTCCCTCCGCGCCGCCACCGCCGGGCCCTTTCCTCCGCAGGCGAAGAAGCCGCGGCTGCTGCTGCTTTCCAGGCTCTTCTTCCTACGGAAGCCGCGGAGAGTCAAGAGGGTTGAAGAGGAGTCCCGCTCAGCAGGGGAAACACCGCGGCAGGCAGGCAAATGGTGGCTGCTCTCGCTGGGTAAACGGGGAAGCTGGAAAGGGAGGGGGAGGGAGGGAGATTGCATTTGCTATTCTTTACGCGTTCCAAAGCCTTGGTCATTTCTTAACGCTTCGGATAAATAAAAAAAATAAACAAAACCCATTTTTTTCCTTTTTGGGGGTAAAGCGGTTCGAGGGATAGAAAAGGAGCTGGCCCCAAGTTAACGCACCACAACGGCGTCTTAAATGCGCGATTCAACCTCCTGCAGATCAGGAGCCCAGATGGAAACGAGGCGAACTCAAACACACACACACACACACCCACTGAGAGCCAGGCTCAGAAGACATTGGAGTTTCCTTCGCAGCCCTGGGACAGAAATGGCTGGTCCCAAATAAATAAATAAAAACCCACACCAAATGGGGTAAGGAACCTTTGGCCCAATCGATGGCTTCCCTTCCTTGTTTTGCGTGGACAGGGGGGCCCTTGGAGGGGGCTGGCTCTTGTCGCCCCGGCTAGCCATCCTCCCCCATCTCCTTCTCCCCCCTCCTTGCTTTCAAAATTATATATCTTCATGTCACAACCGTTTTGCTTTTAAAAGCACAAGCATCCAATTTGGCTCAGTGTAATAAAATCAGTCGGAGATCCTTAAACGCTACCATTCCGCTGAATTAAGTTGTGAAATCTAATCTATTATATCCATAAAGGAGAATGCTTTCATTGTAAATTCAGGTTATAAAGAAAACTCTACCTGGAGCAGTCACCATTTAGACCTCTCTCTCTTTTCTCCTCTCCTCCCCCCCCCCCCTTTCCTTCCTTTCTCTCCCCTCCTCATTCGGATTTGCTCCTTGATGGCTTATCAAATTACTTCCAAACGCCGGGCTCCCCCTTTTTTTCCATATCTCATTGGAAACGAAATTAAATGTGGCAAGACGTCCCTTTTAACAGCATGGAGAGGTCATAAAGCGGCAACAACAACAAGCCGGGGGAAAAGGAAAAGGCGCACCAAATTGCCCCAGTCGCTTTGGCAAACGCTGGCTCTGCCATTCATTTCAAACGAAACCAAAAGGAGATCCGAGAGATGGCTTTCTCTCTCCACCCACAACAAAGGCAGCTCGACCTGAAGGCGAGGTTGGGGCAAAACCGGCCTTCAGTTCGACATGCAGGTCCAATCGTGGAAAACTCTGCGGGCCCTTCCACACAGCCAGAGAACCCAGGATATATATATCCAGGCAGGAAATCCCACAATATTTGCTTTGAACTGGGCTATCCGAGTCCACACGGTCATCTATTCCAGTTCAAAGCAGTTAATGTGGGATTTTATTCAGCTGTGTGGAAGGGGCCTGGGGTTTACAACTGATCCGGCTGAGAACTGTCGGCAAAGAAATTGTAACATCCAAAGCAAAAATCTAAAAAAGGTAAATGGAAAAGGAGGCGGGGGGGGGGGGGGGGCACAATCCAGATTTTTCTATTGGGAGAGCGTTTCATCCTAATTCAAAAGAAACCTCTTTCTGGAAAAGGAGACCCTGGCTGGATCCAGTTCAAACTGGGGGCCCTTCCACACAGCCCTATAACCCAGAAGATCAAGGCAGAAAATCCCACAATATCTCCTTTGAATTGGGTTATCCGAGTCTACACTGCTACATAGTCAAATTCAAAGCAGAGTGTGGGATTGTATTCAGCTGTGTGCAAGGGACCTAGGGTTCTACACGGACTATGCAATGCAGATCAAACTCCAGTACTTGGCAGCATAGATCCAGCCCCTGGCCCCAATGTATATTCACCTACAGATTACTTTTTTAACCCACGGAAAAATCTACCCATAAGAAAATCAAGGCTCGGAGACAGAGGCAAAACCCATTACAAACCAGGCCCAGCAAAACACCCCCACTTTCACCCACTTTCTCCCCTTCACTTGTTAATATTAAAGGGGAAAAGTGAGTGTAAATGTGTGGTGGGGGGGGGGGGGGGGAGGATGTTGCTGTTCTGTAGGACGCAGCTTTTGTCAGATCTTGGGAGAAAGATTTATGAATGTGTGGCTAATGCCCCCTGTGTGATATCCTCCTAAAGCCCTGCCCGATTTCCTACTCTAATCTTTTATTTCCATCTGATTATTTTTTCCCTGCCACTTCCAACTTCAGTCTTAAAAGAGAGGAGAGGGAGGGAGGGAGGGGGAGCAGAGAAAAGGGAGAGGGGGAGGAAGAAACCTTGGGAACTCAACGCTGCAAAATATATTTGGCGCTGAAAACCTCGAGGCCCCGATCCCAGCTTCCTTCGCCAAACTCACCAGTGTTTCTCTAACCAAATCCCCACACAAGGTTTCTTAAAAGCGGGAGGAAAGGTTGCTCATCAATTGGGATTTGGAAGGAGCGATGAATAAAATAATAAAACCGAATGTAAGAAAATTAAATAAAAGGGGGCACGCCTCAAGCATGCGGCAAAAATGGGGGGGGGGATCCTAAAAAGATACTGAAAACACAATTATTCTGCATGTAAATGACAACATGACGCACCAAAAAAATTCAGATCCCCCCGCGTTTTTTCACTCTAATTTATCCGAGTTAGTGCCTCCAGAACAAATAAGGATGGATCTACATTGCCAAACAATGCAGGATATGGTCAGTGCAGATCCAGCATTAATGCCACCAACGACAAAGATTTCGATTTCTTTCCTCTACAGTTAAAAGCAATGAGAGAAAACCCAAGGGGCAGAGAAAAGGGAGGATGCCCACGCTGTAATATTCTGCACAAAATGAAAATAAGGTGGGAGAGTGCTCAGCTTTCATTTTGATTGAGCCACAGATTCAAATTTTCCTTGGCGAAAAAAAAAATCCCTAGGATTCATCTTTCTTGGCCCCAAATCTCACTGGTCTTCCTAAGAAGGCTGCAGTGAAAGTCCATGAATTGCAATGGGATTTACTCCCAAGTAAACGCCAAGAAATCGCAGCCTAACCGTCCAATCAACACGGTTTACTCTCAGGCAACCGAAGGTAGGATTGCAACCGCAGCCTTAACGGAGTAAATAATTTTAAGTGCATCAAAGAGTGAAACAAAGACATTTGCGACCTCTATAAACCATAGAAATAATTTTATATGCGGGGTAATTCATGCAAACACGTCTACAACCAAGAACTGGACGCCTGTTTCTTTGTGTCCCCTCCTCACCCGGGAAAAAAATCCACGTTTCCAAATGCAAGTTTTCAACCAGAAAGGAGACGATTTGCAAACTCGGTAATAATGACCACTAGATGGTTATTTTTAAAGACATATTTATTTGTTTTCAAATCATCAAAACGATTCCTATTTTCCTATTATTAGAATTAATGTGAATTACAGCGGTTTAACCCACTTCTTCCTAAGGACTGCAGTGAATACAAAATAACATTTCTTCATTTCGAAGGGGAATGTAATATTCAAGCGAAATATCTCACGGCTTTAAAAAGAAAGGTTTCTTTAAAAGGCCAGGAGAAAAATAAGAGTAAGAGGGGCTTGCATGGATGTAGAAACTACATTCCTTTGTTCGGCAGACTATTAATATTAATATGGAAACAAGGAAATCGTGGTCAGTTTGAAAGAAATTAGGATCTCCTTTTGTCTGAGGAATCACATATTAAATATTTCAAATTTCAAAGAAAAGGGGGAGAGGCTTCACAAAATGCCTGTTCCTTTGTTCTGTTATTATGGACGAAATTAAGTTTATTTCCTCAGTGGTATTGCTTTTGAAATTCATAAATTGCCGAATTTCTCGAATCTTCGCCCTCACTTTTATTAAATGGTTTGTTCAATTTAAACAAGAGTTTTCTCATCCGAAATTGGCATTTCATAGACATAATTTTCCTTCCAAATTAACAATGTCCTTCACCTCCTTAGGCTACAATCCTAGTAAGGTTTACTCTGAGGTAAACCCCACAGCGTTGCGTGGAGTTGACTCCTAGGAAAATAGGTTTTCAGAGTCGGGGCCCTTCCACACAGCCATACAACCCAGAATACCAAGGCAGAAAATCCCATATTATCTGAGTGTAAATTCAGTTAACCCAGTTCAAAGCAGATATTGTGAGATTTTCTGCCTTGATATTCTGGGATATAGGGCTTTGTGGAAGCCCCCCCCCCCCCCCCCCGCAATATATGCTCTGCACTGGGTAATCTGAGTCCCCACTGCCATATTTTCCCATTCAAAGCAGAAAATGTGGGATTTTATTCAGCTGTGTGGAAGGGGCCTCAGAGAAGCTTTTCCATCTGGTTTATCTGAAAACATAAATTAAAATGTCCTATTGTCTCAAGGGCACAATTTCTTCAATTTATTTATTTTTAATCCAAAAAGCTGAAGAAAGTAAGGCCACCCCGGTTCACTACGGCGCTTATTTAGATCTCATTAAGGCAATCTAATTAAGTAATATTATTGGCCTTGCCGAGGAAAATTATGTCAAAGGCCAGGTAGCCTTCACTACAATCGGATTCAGGGGCTTCCTCGCTCAGGTAGGAGACATTTTCAAGGGTTTTAAAATGCTCCCAAGGATTCAAGTGTAGGGCCCTTCCACGCAGGCAGAGAACCCAGAATATCAAGGCAGAAAATCCCACAATATCTAAATTCCAGTTCAAAGCAGAGAATATGGGGTTTTATTCAGCTGTGTGGAAAGGGCCTTCGGATTTTTTTAAATACACACCATTCGAAAGAAAATGGCGCTTAATACGAGATAATTTCACACGCAGGAGAACCCCAAATTTCTCGCAAATTGCCTACGGGACCTTCCCATCCAGCCCTATATCACAGAATATCAAGACAGGAAATCCCACATAATCTGGGTGTGGACTCAGATATCCCAGATCAAAGCAGATATTGTGGGATTTTCTGCCTTGATATTCTGGGATCTAGGGCTGGCTGGAAGGGCTTTCCCTCCACCCGGTATTAAAAAGTATTCGGATCTCTTATTAGTAGGCACCCTCCAAATCCTTCATATGTGAATCTACAATCCTGGAATCTAGATTGAGGGGTCTTTCCCCTCCCAAGGCTGTAAGTTTTCCTTACCGAGGGTTTTGCCACGCGTGAGGCTGTCCCAAACTTTGGGAGCGATTTTTCTCCACGGAAATATTCTCTGTTGATTCAGATCCGAGGAGGGGAGAGCAATCGGAAGACATTTCAAAGAGGTGTACATAATAAACAGACCTACCTGCAGATCCAGAATGCAGGCCCTTCCCTTTCCCCGAGAAGAATTAACAAAGAGGGGGGCTCCTTTCCTTCCACCCGCCCAGACCCAAGGAAGGAAGGGAGGGCAGAAAGCAAGCAAGGCAGGCTCCCTTCGGCCAAAACACCTCCCAGGCTCGGCTTCAGGGAAGGGAGCAGGGAATTACAAGCGCCCCCCCCCCCCCGGGTTAGGAAACCCCCCAGTCCCCAGCCGTGGCACATCCGGGTCCTTGGCTTCTGCGTCTCCCAGGTTTTCCCGCGCCTTTCATGTTTTTTCTTGGGCGGGGGAGGGGGTTGCCTTCCTCCTCGCGTCCTGGGCAAAGGCCCGCAACGAGACAGCGCGAGCCCTCCAAGGAAAGGGCTCTCTGGGGCGGAGCGAGACTCCCGAACAGAGCGCCGGAAAGTCCTCCAAGGGGGCCGCCATATTCCCCTCTCCAGGGCTCGCCATTTCACGCAGAGCGAGAGAGAGGGGGGGGGGCTCTCCGAAGTTCCTGCAAGGCTCCTTCCTCTCCAGGAACCCCTCTTGCCTTGCCCCCTCCCCTCCAAGGCCGCCTCTTCTTCCTTTTCCTCTTCCACCAAATGGAGCCTCCTTCCGCCCCCGAGCCTCAGCGATCACTGGCCACTGGCTCGCCCCGCGGCGGAGCCCTTCCTCCTCCTCCTCTTCTCCCCCGCTTTCCTTGCTTCCTTCCTTGGGCTCGGCGCTCTTTCTGGAAGGAAGCCCTGCTTCGGAAGGCTCTGCTTGAGGTCTCAGCCCCAGGGAGGGCGCGGAAGGAGAGGCGCGGAGCCGGCGCTGGAGGAAGAGGAGCGCCTGGGGCGGGAGGGAGGAAGGCGGGAGGGAGGGGGGCCTGGGCGAGGAACAGCCGCCGCTCAGCCTCCCCTCCCCCCGCGCCCGCCTCGGTTTAATCAATGGGGGTGCCGCTGCGCCTCTCTTAAGGAGGAACGGGTTGCAACCATCCCAGCGCCTCCTTCCTCTGCTTCGGAATCCGGCGCGCGAGGGCCCACCTTAATTCCCCCCTACGGACCTCCCTCGTTCTCTGACTCCCTCTCGGCCAATCAGCGCCGCGCCTGGCCTCGCTTGAATGGCTCTCGCTCTTTGTTTGCGGAGGACGCTCTCTCTCTCTCTCTTTCCTTCGGCTCGAGGAAGGGGAGGGGGGCAGCTGTTGGCGGCGGCGCCTCAGCCAATCAGCGCCCGTCTTGGGTCCAGGCTTGTTTCCGAAGCCGGGGAAGCCCTTCTCGGAGCGTCGCTGGGAAGAAACCGCCTCCGCGCCTTTGTTTCTGCCTCCGCTGCCCCCCCCCCTGCCCTCCCCCCGCCGCCCCTGCACCCGCACTGCCGTGTCATGCAGCTCAAGGCAGGCCCACGGCATTCTGTGGCTCTGCCCTGACCATATCATTGCAGTCCCAAAGTGCATTGTATGGCAGTGGAGACCCAACGAGGAAAGCGCCTCTGGTTGGTATTTCAAACGTCTGTGTCTTTTCAAAACTCAAAAAAGAAAGGCCTCATCCTGAAGTCCATCCAAGGTTGAACCGGGTCTCCTGCAGGGTGGCCTTCCAAGGCCTGCAATCAACCTCCTGCTTGGAAAGAGAGGAAAATGAAACTATATCGCCCCTCTTCCTTTTCCCTTCTTTCCCCAAACCAATCCCACCCAAGGACAAGCGGGTAGGTCAACCTCTCAATCTGATCTGGGAGCTGTTTGTGGTTGTTGCTTCCAAACTACCGCACTCAGACCAGTTAGTGGGGTTTTTAAAGTCTCATCTCTTTTGCTCTTTACCAATTAATAGATCAATTACAGAACTTTTAATTGTTTGAGCAGAATTAAGGCCTGAGCACAGTGGGGTCAGGCCTGTTGCCAGGATTTTGATTGGGGGGGGGGGGCTCAGGATCTACTCTAGCAAACCTTTTGTATCATTGTCCCAATATCCCTATGCATATGGGATATATTGAGCATGGTGATCAGATATGAATAAACATAACAGTTTAAATAATGTACCAGTAAGGCCTTCTCGAGGACCACCCTAGAATTTCGGGTGGGGGGCTGAAGCCCGTCAAGCTCTCTCTCTCTCCCCCCCCCCCCCCCCAATGGGCCTGAGTGAGGTTTACACCCAGGCAGGCCGGGCTAGCACTGAAGCCCAGTCAGGGAAAGCAAAGGTGGCGCCTCAGTAATAAATAATACAGCAGAGTCTTGCTTATCCAACCTTCACTCATCCAACATTCTGTATTATCCAACACAGTCCGTGATGAGAGAGAGAAAGAACCCTTGTCTGTTTTGGTGCCAAATTTGTAAATACAGTAATTACTACATAAAGTTAGAATAATAGAATCCTAGAGTTGGAAAAGACCACATGGGCCATGCAGTCCAATCCCCTCTGTGGTAGCCAAGAAGCAGGAAAATTGCATTCAAAGCACCCCAGACAGATGGCCACCCAGCCTCTGCTTAAAAGCCTCCAAAGAAGAAACCTCCACCACAATCCCGGGCAGAGAGTTCAACCGCTGAACAGCTTTTCCATCGATTTGTTGTAAAACAAAAAACCATACAGACAATTACATCAAAATAAACACATTCAACAATATAACACAACCTAATTTAACTTACAAACAAAATAACAACAACTAAAAGCATCATAAAATATCAAAATCCTGTTACAACACACTAAAATAATAAAACAATTTAAAACCCATATCATTTGTAGCTCCATCAGTAGAGGTTCAACAAACCAGTGGCTAGGATTACAAAATGAATGTGGCCAACTATCAAAGGGCTGGGCAAGGAATAGTGCAAACAGCTTATCATAGGTTACTTAGGGATTGGGCCTAGGGACTAATCATTCTTGAAAATTTGCTGGAACATACAGGTTTTCAGGTCCCTACAAAAGAATAGTGTGAGGGCACAGGTGGCTTTAGAAAAAATATGATTTTTTTTTTAAAAAAAAATCTGTTATAGAGAAGTGGAAACTTTATTATAGCCATGCTTTGAGAAATCATTGGAAGCATCCAATACCTTTGAAGAAGACCAGCATTTATTGAATTTCGGCTTGTTTATTGACTAAAATGTTAGTAAATGAACAGTGTTCCCTCATTTGCTTTCGTCATTACATTTTACACTGGTTTTATTTAATTATGGAGTCTACAAAATGTATGTTCACAGGAGACAAAATTGTAGAAAATGTAGGGCTTGCTTTTTCAGACATCTAAGTATGTTTATTCATTAGTTTTAAGAAATATGTCCTACCACCCAAAGTAGCTCAATTCCAGAGTAGAGGAGTCAAGAAAACAATCCTAAATAATCTTCTGTTCTCTTACCTTTGGGACAAACTGCCTATGTCAGTATATTACTCCAGGAAATAATTTGTAAAGATCCTATGGCTTTTAAACATCACATTATTAAATAAAATCAGTATTAGGAACCTCTTGTTCCTTAAAATCAGATTGTAGATTTCAAATTCCTAATTTAAAGTCGGTGTGTTGATGGCAAACAGAGAAAACAACATTTTTTCCAAGAATAAAAGAAAGCACACAATTTCTGTCCTGATTTTACTTGAAATCACAATACTGGTTTGGGTGAATGCCAAAATGTTATTTGATAGCAACAAAGGACCCTATGCTTGGGTTGCTGTGAGTTTTGTGGGCTGTCTGGCCATGTTCCAGAAGCATTCTCTCCTGATATTTTGCCCACATCTATGGAAGGCATCCTCAGAGGTTGTGAGATCTGTTGAAAACTAGGCAAGTGGGGCTTATATATCTGTGAAATGTCCAGGGTGGGAGAAGAACTCTTGTCTGCTTGAGGCAACTGTGAATGTTGTAATTGGCCATCTTGATTAGCACTGAATAACCTTGTGGCTTCAAAGCCTGGCTGCTTTCTGCCTGGGGGTATCCTTTGTCGGAGGTGATTCGCTGACCCCGATTGATTCTTGTCTGGAGTTCCCCTGTTTTTTTTTTAAATGTTGCTCTTCATTTACTGTCCTGATTTTAGAGTTTTTTTAAATACTGGTAGCCAGATTTTGTTCATTTTATGGTCTCCTCCTTTCTGTTAAAATTGTCCATATGCTTGTGGATTTAAATGGCTTCTGTATGGCTGTGATCAAAAAGGGATTCTAGGTAAACATGTTTTCGGATAGCTTTCCAATGCATATTGTTCACACATCCCTGGAACTCAATCCTATTAAATTTATGGAATGTATTTTTGAATGGACATGTATAGGACTGCACTGCTTTTTTGAACAGTAGATTTCAGAGTGTAATTTCCGTCTGATAAAAACTTCAGCAGGGAGGGGGAGTCCCAAAAAAGAGTATATTGAAACATCCTAACTAATCATCTTTTAATTAGAACTGGGTTTTGCTTTTTAATGATCCCCAGAAGCAGGTCTTCCAGCCATTCCAAGACCTACTTCCTGCAAGCATCTTATTCAGAATCGCAAAGAAAAGACAGGTTTGATGTTGCGGAGTGAAATTGACTCAGTGTTGTCATCTGTCAATAAGCGGCATGGGGGACCGCCTTCCTTAAATCCGTTCACATGACTGTACTTACTGCCTTTCCGAGCATTCTCTTGGGGTAATCATTCCTGATTCAGATTTTTCCTTGCATAAGGCACTGCGGAATTCACCCTGGGAGCAAATGTGGGGCATGTGATGTGAGGAAGTCAACCACACATTGCAGAAAGCTTTTATTCCATCCAAGCACTTTGGGTAGAAGGGAATTGGGTCATGGCATTGTCATCTCTTGGTGTCAATCCAGACCAATACCCACAGTATGGGACATTCACACAGTCTGGGGACACCATTCCTAGTGCCTGGCGAGGGATAATGGTTTGCCTTAAGGAGCAAATCTGGCACATGAGGGGTGGTAGTGGAGATAACTGAAACACAGCAAATTGTCAGTTATTATTGTGCATTTGTTGTTGTTGGGGGATTCTGCAGAGCGGATACTTACAATTTTTTTGCCTCAGGCACTAAAATACCTTGGGTTGTCTCTGAGTACATTTGCTTAACATCTGCTGCAGAGTTCCAGCATTGCCTTATATGTGCGAGATACACACCAGATACTGTTGGCTGTACATCCTAAAATCCACATAGCAGCTGCCTCTCATTTTAGCAATGGAGCACTGGGACTGGGAAAACAACTCCAGACACTTGGTCACTCAGGAGCTTAACTATTGGCCGAGGGTGCCTGAGTATTTAAATCTTTTCTTAGTTCTGCATAGGGCTTGTCCTTAAATATTTGGTGCTCACTTCTTGGAATTTGAAATATTTTCCCAGCCCTGCAAACTGCTTGGGCTTCTCTCTAAAACAGAGCACTGGCAAATCTGTCACAGTTTAAGGTAGAAGTCCTATCTCCATTTTCCCTCTAAGAAGGAGAAATGAAGAGGGTTATTTTTTGACTTGGTGCCTTCCTAAGGTGTCAGAGCACAATTGGAAGAAATTGGGGAACGGTAGGTGAAATATTGCACAATTATTAATATAACTTCTTGTAGTTTTGGAAAAAAGAAAAGTCTGGAGAAATTAAATATTTGGACTGTTCAATGGAGATCTTGTGTGGATATTCTAGGAGCTGCAGTCCCCAAAAGTAACTTTTCCTAACTTTTGATAGCAGGTTACTGCATAGTTCCTGACTCTTTGAGATCATAGGTGCTCTTCAGTATGAATGAGACATCACAAACCTCCTTTGGCACATGCCATTTAATTTTTCAAGTCTCCTCTCATTCCAGTTCTGTATTTTCAGGCCTGATTTAATGGGCCGTTCAGAAAAAAGTTACCAAAGCCAGCCATCTGAAATATCCCAGAATATTTCCTTTTTACACAATGGCTGTCAGTTTTAATTTTACAAGCAAAAAAACAACATTTCCAATCTGAGCGTATTCAAATTGGTTGGCTTCTTATTTATTTAAAATAAGGCAAGTACTTTGTTTGACTTCCTAATATTGTCCTGAGAGACTGAAAATGAACACATTTTAAATGCTGCTCAGCTTTTATTTTGCATGCATATCTATGTCAAGAGACTTGATTTTTTAAAAAGCATCTTATTCCAGTTCAGTTTTCTTTAATTTCCTTTTTTTTTCTTTCCTGATTTCCATGCACTGCTACAATCATGTTGCAATCTTTGGGTTGAGCAAGAGCTCTTTAGACTAGACCCAACCTAACCTATTTGCATGGAAATGAATCTTAAAAGCAATTAAAAAGATCCTGTTTGACAAACTCCACCCTCACCTTTGTTAAATCTAGGGTGGGAGGGAGCTGTTCAGAGCAAAAGAACAGCTGCACTGAGTCAGCCCAAGAGGCCACTAAGCCTGGTATCATATCTCTGACAGTGGCAAGATCCAGATGCCTCAGGAAATGTATGTAAGTACACAACATAGTAACCAAGTCATCCTTTTTTTTAAAAAAACCTATTCATTCTCAGGGCTGGTTTGGATAATAATTTCCCCTGCTTGTTCAAGCAGTGCTTGCCTTACACTATTGGTAGTGGCATCCCTAATCTATAGGAAATTAAAACAATTTTCCCCAACCAGTTTATTGTGTGTGAATAATAATCTCTCAGCAATGCCTGGGTTTTTTAGGTATTGTGATTTTTACTTATCTGAAGAGTGAAGGATCAAGGATCTAGGTTACATCAATAACAGTATAAGTGTCTAGATTGGTGGTTCTCAACCTATGGGTCCTCAGATGTTTTGGTCTTCAACTCCCAGGAATCCTAACAGCTGGTAAACTGGCTGGGATTTCTGGGAATTGTAGACCAAAACACCTAGGGACCCACAGGTTGAGAACCACTCTTCTAGATCAAGGGAAGGCACAGACCTACTCTGTTCTGCCTTGGTCAGATTTCAGTTGGAATATTGTGTCCAGTTCTAGTCACCACAATTCAAGAAGGATATTGACAAGCTAGAACATGAACGGTAACCCAAATGATTCAAACATTTTGAAACTAAGCCCTATGAGGAATGACCTAGGGAGCTGAGTATGTTTAGCTTGGAGAGAAGTCCAAAGCAGTTTGATATCAATGTTTAAATATTTGAGAGGGTTTCTCATTGAGAAGGTTCATGCTACTGCTCTAGACTCAAGAGCATGGTGCAATGGATTCGAATTGCTGGAAAAGTGATTCTACACATTTTATGACTCAGAACATGCGGGGTTTAAAATAGAACCTGGATGGCCATCTGTCAGGAGTACTTTCATGCTGTGACAGGGGGGTTGGACGGGAGAGCCCTTGGGATCTTTTCTAGCTGTACGATTCCATAAAGAAACCTATACAAGAATTTGAGGGCTGTAGGAGCTGGTTCTGCACTTTATTCACCTCTAGGTATATTGACTGTTTTCTGCAAACTTTACATTTTCTACACCTGTAATATACGTGTTTTTAGTGTGTAAATAAAACAAATATAAAGTGTGTCTAGAATGTATTTCAAGAGTAAAGTCTCTCTTTACCTCTTTCCTAGGGCCCTTCCACACAGTCCTATATCCCAGAATATTAAGGCAGAAAACCACACATTATCTGAGAGTGGGGTCAGATAACCCAATTCAAAGCAGATATTGTGGGATTTTCAGCCTTGATATTCTGGGATATAGGGCTGTGTGGAAGGGCCCCTGGTCTTCATTACAAGTGAGAGAAAATCTCAAATGCTTTTCTACTGCCAGTTTGTCTTTACTCATATCAAGCCAAAGCTTGGAGAAGTTAATTTTTGAGTTGTAGATCCCCAAATCTTCTAGCCAGCATGGCCTTTGGCCTTTCATAGAACCAGCTTTAAACTTTTTGCAAGCTTGTCATTAGCAGCTCCAAGAGTTTGAATCTGTATGCTGCTTCCAGTTCTGGGGACACCTTCACCTATACAGCAAAGCCAGCCTTCTTTCCTTGCTCATATTCTTACTCTTCCCCTCGATGAATCTGCCTTACCCTTTTCTAACCCTGTTTATGGTTTTCAGCAAAGGCTTGTTAAACTTTGTGGCTGAATGATGTAGCATGTCTGAAGTGCAATAAAGAGCAAACCCGTGTCTCCTTTTTGGTGTGGCTAGGCTATATGTGTTCACCAATCTGTCTTGAATTTTATGGGGTTTATTTACAGGTAAATATAGTGTAAGGTTGACCAATACCTCATTGAGACCAAGGTTAACAATTCATTTTGGAAGCAAGTAGGCACACCCCCAAATAGATTACTTCTCTGGTCCTCATGGTCCAGCTTTCAGGAGTCAGGGAAGACTGCTGTATTGTCGAAGGCTTTCATGGCTGAAATCACTGGGTTGTTGTGAGTTTTCCAGGCTGTATGGCCATGTTTCAGAAGCATTCTCTCCTGATATTTCACCTGCATCTATGGCAGGCAATCTCTGAAGGTGCCTACCATAGATGCAGGAAAAAACGTCAGGGGAGAATGCTTCTGGAACATGGCCATACAGGCCAGAGAACTCACAACAACTCGGAAGACTGTTGCGTGTTGTGAGCTCCTGCGGTTAGCCCCATCTTCTGCCAACCTAGCAGTTCAAAAACACACAAATGTGAGTAGATCAATAGGTACCACCTCGGCGGGAAGGTAACAGCGCCTCATACAGTCATGCTGGCCACATGACTTTGGAGGTGTCTATGGCTTAGCCCTTATTATTTGAATCTTGCACTTTCCAATGGCCCCTTTTAGGAAGCTTTGCATTTACTTGAACCCGAACCCAGCATCGACTTTATCTCAGCCACAAGATTGTTTTGTGATTATATTTGCAACTGTTTAAGTTTTTTATTTGATTGATTTGATTGTGTTTTTTTCTCTGTATTTTAGGCTTGTCCCCTTGTACGCCGTCCTGAGTCCCTTTGGGGAGATGGTGGCGGGGGCATAAAAATAAAGTTATTATTAATAATACTATGTGAATAAATTGTCAACATTTGCTTGAGAAATGGAGATGAGCACCAACCCCCAGAGTCAGACATGACTGGACCTAATGTCAGGGGAAAACCTTTACCTTAACTACTTTCTGTGATGCCTTCAAGCTTGCAAATTGTGTGTGAGGGAGGTTTTAAATGATGCTAGTAGAGCATTTCCTCTCAGATATTCGGACAGTTTTAGGAGACCATTTGAAGTGTCCTCAACAGGTTGGGCACATTATTGGCATAGTTATGCAGAGAGTTTCTTAATAATCCACCCACCTTGGTAGCTTTTCAAGGAGGAGGGTTTTGTGTGGTTTAAATTCTAAATTCAAACTCAATTTGGGACATACTTGCCCTTTTGAACTTTTGCAATGGGACGTTAAGGACTTTCCGCAGACAGCTGTCTTTAGTAACAACTTCAGTTCAGCAAAATATGGAACAAATAAGTGGAGCATTCACAAGAGGCAAAGTGATGATAAATGGTAACACCCATTTAAAAAAAAGAAAATGTGTGTGTGTTTTATTTTGTTTTAAAAAGAACCAGCACCACAATAGGGTCATTAAAACATAAATCCAAATTGCACTACTGTTTTGACCGCTGCTGGGCTCGTTACCAGACAGATGCAACATCCCAATTGTAGTAGGCTTTTGCAGTATCAATTTACCCAAGGCCAGTCATTGTATAAGGCAGCAAGGGGGGGGGGGGGGGATTGCTTGGCGAACGCAGGGCTCCTTCAGGTTTTGAGTGTGAAAGCTACAGAACATCTGCTCCACGTGTGGTCTCTTACAGTTTCTTCCTGTTCCTTGCCTCATTCTTCCTTCCAGGCTTCTTCCCTCCCCAGTCTTCACTCTGTTCCTGGCTCTTCCCCTAACCTTGGTTTGATTTACAGCTACTTTGGCTTGCTGTCTCTGATTCTGATCTCCCGGCTTCTGACCAAAGGAAGACATGGCTCCTGGCTTGGCTTTTCCCTTTAGTTGCACATTCAGCCTTGCCCTGCCCTCCCTGGCTTTCATTCCTCACAGACTCACTGCTGCGCCCAGCCATGCCTCGGGCTAGGTCTGACACAAGGACAGCGCTGTCTTGCTTCAGGAAGCAAGAACTCTCTGTTGTTGTGTCAGGCCAAGAGTCATGCAGGCCAGCATTTTGTTTCCAGCAGCCAGAGCTTGGAAATGGTCTCGCTTTTTGCTGCAACTTCCAAACTCTGCCAGATGTTGTACAGGCAGAAAGATTCTGGGAGATGTAGTGTAAAACCAGGAACATTTTCAGGCTTCCCCTATACTGACCAGCCAAGGTTTTTTTTTTTTTGTCAGGAAGGACTTAAGGAACTGCAAGTTGCTTCTGGTGTGAGAGAATTGGCCGTATGCAAGGACGTTGTCCAGAGGACGCACAGATGTTTTCCCATCCCATGGGAAGTTGCTCTCATGTCCCCACATGAGAAGGTAGAGCTGACAGATGGGAGCTTATCCCGCTCGCCGGATTCGAACCATCAACCTTTCGGTCAACAGCCCTGCTGGCACAAGGGTTCAACCCACTGCGCCACCAGGGGCTCCAGCCAGGTGAATCTAGGGGTGCAATCTACAATGTAGAAATAATGAAGTGTGGTGCCACTTTAAACTGCCATTGCTCAATTATATGCCATTGTATGAGTTGCAGTTTTTCAAGGTTTTTAGCTTTCTCTGCCAAAGGGGTTTTGGTGTCCCATCAAACTACAACTCCCAGGTTTCCATTGCATAGCACTGAGCTATGGCAATTAAAGTGACATCAAATTGTAAATTCTATAATGTAGATAAAATTTGCTGAATGCAGATATCTTCAGTAAATTAAGCTCTAGCTACACTGACCATTTGATGCAGTTTCAAACTAGTATTGAAGAAAGTGGTTTTGTTATGCAGACAATTACATAAGAAGTCCTGGAACCAGTTTGAGGCCCAGATGGTGATTGCACAAACTGGAGAGCACCAATGAACATTAAATACTTCCTTTCTTGTGCTTTTGTGGGAGGGGTTGTCTGGCCACTGCAGCTTGAAGCTAGTTTCATCACTTGCTTGAGGGCATTTGGTTGGGAAGGATGCTCTGTGAGATAAGTAGCAAAACCAAAATGGGTATTTGGGAACAATGCTAAAGTTTTGCTTTGAGTCATAAAGGCTGTGTTGATTGAGGGACTATGGAAGTTACAAGACGGCTGGAGAACAATGCAACTGCATATAAGGTCTGATCAAACCTTATGTTCATTTTAACCTGCTTTCATGCACTGCTTTGGGGGAAAAACAGAGACCATGATAAATGCTGACTTACAATATTTTGAAAGTCATATAGATTTTTTAAAGCACCACCCATATTGGAGGGGATGCAAAATACATGGTTCATTTATCCACATGTACTGGGACTGCTGATGAGCTCAAGAGCTGTGTTTGAGGTTATATGTGCCAACAAATGACTCCATCAAATCCAGTGTATATTCTGGGAAACCATTTTAAGGTTATTCCATATTTATTCACAGCTGGTCTGATAGAAATTGCTACCTTTTGTTTCCTCATCAAAAATGCCCCAGATTGGAGTATATTGTGCTGGGCTGACTGGACACAATCTGGCTGCTGGCTTCACCAGAGAAGCAAGCACACCTTTTTCTGAGCTATTTCCAGTTCTGCATTACCCCTTTTGAAATGTGATATGCAGAAGTGAGCACTATTCTCAGTGTGTCCACAGCGCAACACAGATTTGCATGCTGGCATTATGAGGCTTGCCTTGTTATTCTTAATCTCTTTCCTGAATAATTTCTAACACTGAATTTACTTAATGCATTTTCAGCTTAAAATGTTAATCCTTGCAGGGTCCCAATCATTGAAAAGATGCTGAATTGTTTCAGAGAAATTTACAGAAATTTACTGTGATGACAGATAAGAGTTTCTGAAGTGTACACTGACAAATAACCTGGCCCACAGGTTCCACTGCGTTTTAGGAATTTTATAATTTCCAAATTTTTATAATTTTATCAATGAGATTTTTATGCACTGTTGATTATACTTATGTCATTATATTTATACTTATGTATTGTTGTCTGCATGTGGCACTTGGAATGCTTCTGTGAGCCGCCCCAAGTCCCTTTGGGGAGATAGTGGGGGGTTACAAATAAAGATGATTAGGTTGATTATTATTATTACTACTACTACTACTACTACTACTACTATTACACATATAAGGCAAATAGATAAATACATGAAAACCAGATTATTAAATATATGCTATGATCTAAGCATAGAATAAACAGAATATTTATTTATTTATTACACACCACAAATGAACTGCAGGCTGAGCCTAAAACTAACAGCAGCATCCAGTGCAGACATGGGCAAACTTCAGCCCTCCAGGTGTTTTGAACCTCAGCTCCTACTATCCTTAACAGCCTACTGGAGGACAGACATTTGCCCATGCCTGATCCAGTGACAATCAGAAAAATGTTTTCTTTAAGCTGATCTTGCCCCATTTTGGACAGCTGGGGGATACCTTGGAGTTTGTTGGAAAATACAGAGTATCTGGGACATTGGGGTTGCCTGAACATTGGGATCAGGTTTGATTCAGAGCAATCTGCTGTCCACACTGGTGCGATCATGCTTTTCCTGTGCTCATCAGTGCAGGGAAAGTGTGTGGATTCTGTCCATGTTGTTACATCTCCAATGCTACAACACAGAGTGCACAGAATACCCATAAAATCAGCAAGGATATCACTCCCCTCCTCCTTGATGGTCACGTGGGTACTCCATTTTTATCATCAGCACAGACACCAGGGACAGGAGCCCCTTTGGAGCTCTCTGGACAGTTAGAAGTGACAGTGGTGGGAAAATGGAGGAGTGAGATGTGGGCTGCCCCAGAGGAGTGGATGTGCTTCTGGGTTATCTATACACTGCACTGGGCAACGGTATATTTATACTGGGTTGAACTACCTAGTGTAGATTATCACTGTGAATGTCAACAGATAGCTTCTGTGATGCTTACACTGGGGAAATTTGAAGTCTTCAATGAACTTCAACATGGGAGAAATGTAAGGAAGAGAGTTCTAAAGGAAGATCGTGGTTTCCCTAGAGCAGAGCTTTTCAAACATTTCATGTTGGTGACACACCTTTTAGACATGCATCATTTCATGACACAGCAATTCAGTTTTATTAGCAAACTAGAGGAAAAACAAACCCCTTATAAGAGGTACAGACACATAGATAAATTGTAATAACAAAATATATGAGTACACAACATGAAAATCTTTCCTTGATATTTTTTTCAAATATATGATTTGTGGTGTTATTTATTTGTTGTCGTTTCTGACTCTTCGTGACCTCATGGACGATCCATTGCCACCTCCAGCTCCTTCAAGGTAAAGCCAGTCACTTCAAGGATACCTCTTCCTTTTTTCTTTCTGTTTTCCTGTCTTCTCATGATGTGGCCAAAGTACTTCATCTTCTCTGTTGAGGGACACTGTTGTCTATGTTACACAACCTGTGCTGGGTCACCCAAACTAACCTGCTGGATTTGGCTGTTGTGGAGAACACCATTCTCCAAAAGCATGATGGCACCGTACCCTTGAAGCAAAATTCAACTACCAGTCCAGTTGGACTTTCAACATGGAATGAGGAGGCAATACTATCTTGTCTTGCCTCAGATAGAAAATTGTTCTGGTCCAGTTCTGGGGAGCCATATGTGGAAAAAAATAAATCAGTACCTTAATTTATTTATTATTTATTTATTATTTGCATTTGTTAACCGCCACTCTCAGCCCGAAGGCGACTCGTGGCGGTGTACAGAACATAGAACATAGAGACAACAGTTACAGTAAATTCAGGGTCATAACACACATCTTACTAACACACAGATAATTAAGCTAAAAATCCGCTTCGTCTTGTTTGGGTCATAATCAGTCTCGTAGTCATAGTCCATTCCGGTGGTCATTCCAAAGCATAGCACTAATTGAAGGCCTTTTCAAAGAGCCAGGTTTTCAGGCCCTTGCGGAAGGCCATGAGGGAAGGCGCCTGTCTAATTTCAGCGGGGAGGGAGTTCCACAGCCGGGGGGCCACCACCGAGAAGGCCCGCTCTCTAGTACTCGCCAAGCGTGCCTGTGAGGCAGGCGGGACCACGAGAAGGGCCTCCCCGGATGATCTCAAGGTCCTCGTGGGCTCGTAGGCCGAGATGCGGTACTCAAGGTATTTTGGGCCGGAACCGTTTAGGGCTTTGTAGGTTAGCACCAGCACCTTGAATTGGGCCCGGTAGCTGATCGGCAGCCAGTGGAGCTGGGACAGCAAGGGCGTTGTGCGCTCCCTGCGACCCGCTCCGGTTAACAACATGGCTGCCGCGCGCTGGACTAGCTGGAGCTTCCGGGCCGTCTTCAAGGGCAGCCCCACGTAGAGAGCGTTGCAGTAGTCGAGGCGGGATGTGACCAAAGCGTGTACCACCGTGGCCAAGTCAGACTTCCCAAGATACGGGCGCAGCTGGCGCACGAGCCGAAGCTGTGCAAATGCTCCCCTGGTCACCGCTGAAACCTGGGGATCCAGGCTCAGCGATGAGTCCAGGGTCACACCCAAGCTGCGAACCTGCGCCTTCAAGGGGAGTGCGACCCCGTCCAGCACAGGCTGTAACCCTATACCCTGTTCGGCCTTGCGACTGACCAGGAGTACCTCTGTCTTGTCTGGATTTAATTTCAGTTTGTTCGCCCTCATCCAGACCGTCACAGCGGCCAGGCACCGGTTCAGGACTTCGACAGCCTCCTTAGTAGCAGGTGGGAAGGAGTGACAGAGTTGGACGTCATCTGCGTACAGGTGACACCGCACCCCGAAACTCCGGATGATCTCACCCAGCGGCTTCATGTAGATGTTAAACAGCATGGGGGACAGTATGGAGCCCTGAGGAACACCACAGGTCAAAGGCTGTGGTGTTGAACAGGAGTCCCCCAATAACACCTTCTGGGTACGACCCTCCAGAAATGACTGGAGCCACCGCAAAGCGGTGCCCCCAAGGCCCATCTCTGCAAGGCGTCCCAGAAGAATACCGTGGTCGATGGTATCGAAGGCCGCTGAGAGGTCCAGAAGCACCAACAGGGACACACTCCCCCTGTCTAGCTCCCGGCGGAGATCATCCACTAAGGCGACCAAGACCGTCTCGGTACCATGTCCCGGTCTGAAGCCAGACTGTGCCGGATCCAGATAATCCGTGTCTCTCAAGAATACCTGGAGTTGTGAGGCCACCACGCTTTCCATGACTTTGCCCAAGAAGGGAAGATTGGAAACAGGCCGAAAGTTGTCAAATTTAGTGGGGTCCAGTGATGGTTTCTTCAACAGCGGCTTTATAATAGCCTGTTTTAGGCTCGCTGGAATCGTGCCTTCCCGAAGGGAGGCATTAACCACCACCGTTACCCACTCAGCCAATCCCCCTCTGGCCTCTTTCAAAAGCCAGGATGGGCAGGGGTCTAGGATGGACGTGGTAGGCCTCATTCCTCCAAGTATCTTGTCCACATCCTCGGGTTTCACAAACTGAAAAGAATCCATCAAAATAGGGCAAGCAGGTGCTTGTGTCACATCCACAGAGACTGCATTTAATGTGGCGTCCAGTCCAGAACGGATCAAAGCGACTTTGTCTGCAAAGAACCGAGCAAATGCTTCACAGCGCGTGTCCGAGTTGTCAGGGCTCCCACCTGAGGTAGGGGGAGTTAAAAGACCTCTGACAATCCGAAACAGCTCCGCCGGACGGTTTTTTGCAGACGCAATAGTAGCCGCAAAGAAAGTTTTCTTTGCGGCTTTTATTGCCGCGGCATATGCCCTTAGGAAGGACACAAACCGTGCTCGATTTGGCTCGCTTGGGTCCGAGCGCCACACGCTCTCTAGTTCCCTCTTCCTTCGCTTCATCGCTGCCAGCTCCTCAGTGAACCAAGGAGCTGGTTTAGCTCGGTTACTTGAGAGGGGACGTTCCGGAGCGATCCTGTCAATTGCCCTGGTCATCTCCCCATTCCAGAGAGCGACCAAGGCCTCGACATGGTCGCCTACCGAGGTGGCGGGAAAATCCCCAAGAGCCGTCAGGAATCCATTCGGATCCATAAGCCTCCTGGGGCGGACCATCTTAATGGGTCCTCCACCTTTGTGGAGGTTAGGGGGGGCAGTGAGCCTAAATCTGATCAGGAAGTGGTCGGTCCATGGCAACGGAGTGTCCAGTCAATGTAATTTATATCCTAGCAGAGGATCCAAGGTGGTTTATATCAAATTAAAACAAAGTACAGCTAAAATATATTAATACAAAAATTCCTTTAAAATCAAGAAACATTTATATTAAAACCACACAAAACACTTTAAAATGCATTTAAAGCATAATAAAAAGATAGAAGCACTGCAACCCCATCAAAATCCCCTTTTGCCATATAAATTCAGAGCCAAAGACCTGCCTAAATAAAAAAAATGTGTGCCAGTGTAAAAAGGGCCAACCCAACCTTCCATGAGAGGTAGTCCTTCAGCCTAGGAGTAGCCATTGAGAAGGTTCTCTCCTGTGCCCTCACCAAATGTGTGGAACAAAGAGAAAACTCTCCCCCAGAGATCTTAAAGCTGAGGCCAGCTCATATAAAGCCATTCACAACTTCTGGAAGATGCAGTCTGGAAGGGTTAGTTTAGGACAGAGCAGATCCAATCCATTTTTGATGCAGTAGCTGTTCTTTATATCCTTCTTGCAGGAGAGAATAGACAGGCAGGAGAGGACAGGAGAGAATAGACAGGCAAGGAAAATCAACTGCACACATAAGGCTGGTTCAATACAGAGGGGTTTATGAATATCAGACATGGTAAATCAGGGACAGAAAAACATCACTGGGAATACACCAAATGCCTTTTATGAAAATTATATTCTTTGAGTTTGCTGCTCACCATATATTAATAGTGTATAATGTACCTCTACTTTCGTTGTATAATTTCCCAAAGAAGGATTTATCTTCACAACACGTTGGGCTAAATAAATATGTTTACGTGTGACTGGAAGCTCTCTCTCTCTTCTTTTCCTCAAAGCAACTGATACCTGCAAGTCAACTCTCACAATGGAAAGACTAACTAGCTCAGTGGGAGAGTATATGTTTTGTAGGCAGCCAAAAAGGCCTTATTTTCTGTCTCTGGCATTTCCAGGTAAGGCTGAGAAAGACTCTTGCTCAAAGCTCTGGAGAGCTGCCTGTGTAAGCAACCTTGAGCTAGGTCAAGTCTAATAGCCTGATTCAGTACAAGGCAGGTTGTGCTCCTGTGTCTCCTGCTATGAAGCTAGCTGCTATTCCTAGGCACAGATTGGAAATATTTATTCCTCCCCTTCCCCCCATTATAACCTCTGATCCCACAGCCAATGGCTATTCTGGCTGGATTATTATGGGAGCAGCAATCCCAAAAAGAGACCAAGCTCCAACCACTAACAGTACAACAATTGTAACAGTAACCATTCTCCACACCATGATTGAACCTCTTTGGATGGAAAACTGATACACTGTCCTGACCAAAAATTGTGTGTTTAGGTCTCATCACCCCTCAGACACACAAAAGGGAACTAAGAGTGCCAGGTTTAAAACTGGAGCTGGTTCCCGTCCCTTGAATGATGTGTAAAACAGGCATGGGCAAACTTGGGCCCTCCAGGTATTTTGGACTTCAACTCCCACAAGTGGAGAGTTGAAGTTCAAAACACCTGGAGGATCCAAGTTTGCCCATACCTGGTGTAGAAGAATACATTTTAGCAGGTGATGCTTGTCATATAGCAGGCCTCCCATATTCAAATCGTTTGAGTGTCGGGCTACAACTCTGGAGACAGTAATTCAAATCCCCACTTGGCCATGAAGCCCACTAAGTGTCTTTTGGAAAGTCACATTCTCTCAGGATCAGAAAAAAGCAAACTTTTTTTTAACAAATCTTGCTACCCCCCCCCCCCCCCCCTTCCCAGTGATAGAATAGCCTTACAGTTGGCATAGGTCAGAAACAATTTGAAAACATGCAACAATATTGATACCATGATTTTGCTTAAACTACAGCTCAGAGGAAAGCAGGGTGCTTCTATCCATGTGATAAAAACTACTGGCTTACTATGTTGTAACTCTGGAACCTGTTGCTTTCTCAAAATTATTGGAGAATAGCTCCCTCATATCCATGTCTATTGGCTGTTCTAGCTGGATTTGATGTGAACTGAAGTCTAGCAACTTCTGGAGGGCCATATATCTTACTGCTGAACAACACAAAAGAGGTCAAAGAGTATAGGAGTTTAATAGGACTGAGTCTGGCACTCCCTTTCTTTCAGAAGCCTTGCCTGCACCATGACCAAAAGCTCTGTTTCCAGCACTGAATAAGAAGATAATCTCACATACTCACAACCCCTCCCCCCATACACACACACACACACACACACACAAAACTGAATTGATGTGATCCCTGGTGGGGAGAAATCATTCAGTTGCAGTGTACATGCTTTATATCCAAAACACTATATACCAGTTTTTATCCCTAGTACAGCTAGTTTTCAGGCAGCAAATAAATGGTACAAAAGACCATGTGCCTGAAGCCCCAGACAATCAGTTGCAAACAATGCTCAGTATACAAAACATTTAGCATCATATCAGGCAGAGTGATTGGCAATTAGCCTCCTAGACATTGTTGGAATGCAATTCACCACCCTGGCTGTGCTGGAAGGGCTAGTGCAAGTTGTTGCCCAACATCATCTAAAGGCCAGGAGCCCCCGATGGCACAATGGGCTAAACCCTTGTGTCAGCAGGATTGCTGACCAACAGATCAGCAGTTCGAATCCGATGAGTGGGTTGAGCTCCCTCTGTCAGCTCCATCTCCCCATGCAGGGACATGAGAGAAGCCTCCTGCAAGGCTTGTAAAACGTCAAAACATACATGCATCCCCTGGGCAACGTCCTTGCAGATGGCCAATTCTCTCACACCAGTTTATCAAGTCGCTCCTGACACACTCACAAAAAAAAAAAAAGAAATCTAGAAGCCACATATCCTCCACGATTATGGTAAAAGCAGCTTCCTTCATTTCTAGAGGAGAATGTGTCCTATGTATTAGTTGCTAGGCAAGACCGTTTATTAGTTGCTAGACAGTTCATATAAGTGTGATATGAAATATTGAATATTCCACATAAAACAGTCACAATACATACAATCTGGCAAACCAGGGGGAAATTTTAAAGCAGTCATTTTCCCTGCTAAGGGGAAAAGCTGCTGAATTCATCTTCATGGGAGGTTTTAAAATGGCAATTGAGTGGCCATCTGTCAGGGATGTTCCTGTAATGACAGTGGGTTCAACTAGATGATCCTTGGGATCCCTTCCAACTCTAGGATTCCTTGGTTATTTTGCAAAACTGGGGTGTTTTTAATGTGACAGAATAATGCACTCCAGAACAGCTGCATCACCTGGTACACCAAATAAACTAAAATATTTGCAATCACTGTTCTCTTAGGCTATTTTAAGGCTATTTAAGCAGACATGACCAAAAGCGACCATAACATAATGATTAATGATGATTAATAGTCCAAAAAACACAAGAATACTGCTTTCTTTGGGAAACTCTCCGAACTGGCTCCCCAGCCTATAATTTGACTGCATATATGGGTCAGAGGCAGCCCCATGGACTGGGCGTTGAAAGTCCTGGCACTGGCAGAGTTTTTATAGACCTGAAGAAGAACACCCTGAGACATAAATCCTTTGGAAGGCTGAAAGGAAGAGGGAGAGGATGTTGGGAACGAGATAATGACCAGGCGGGAAGCAGGGTGTAGAAGTGAATGATGATGACCTTTTATTGTTGTTTAAGCAATGCTTATATAGGTTTTGGTGCTCTTCAGCAAAGTCTGCATAGCAACAGTGAAGGATTACATAACTGCCAAGCGATTGGTTAGACTCTCAAGGGTGAGGTAATCTACAGGTGAGGTCAGCTACAGGCGATGTCATCCTTCCTGTCTTCAAGGGTAATGTCCATATATGGTCAGTGGGGTAGGAACAGTGTATGTGTCTGGGGAGTATGGCCTGTCTTTAGTCCTATGTCATGATGTCCTGTATACTTGGCCAAAATGGTGTGAAGCATTAGTGTCAGGGGTCTGAAATCCACCATGTCCACATGGAGGTATGGCGTGCCAATCCCTCTGTGGTACATAGCCATTTCTGCACCTCTGTATTGGGGACACAATGGTGTCTCTCTTGCATAAGGGACATAATAATGTCATCACTCCTTTACATCACTCCTTCATCTCCCCCTTTTTTGTTTTTTTTTTAACAATTTGTACGTATAAAGGACATCATGTTTAGGAGGGGCTTATAGGGGCTGTGGCTGGTAAAGCTGTCACAGGGATGGGATGTATTGAATGTGGCAGCATATAATCAAACAGCCAGTCAATAGTAAAGCAATTTGAACTGTTTTTGTAGTCGACAGGAAGTCAGGTCATGTATTAGGATATCACTTTGAGGTGGAGGGGAAAGGTCAGCAGAGCGTGAGGCTAGCAAGAAGCTTATAACAATGGGATATATAGTAGCAGATTATTATATAGCCATCAATAGTTGTGTAGAGTAAACAAATTGGATAATAAAAGTTTTATCAAGCAGGTACAGGTTTTGCTTAAAATGTTAAGCTAAGTCATTAAAAAACAACATGCATAAGTATTTTGTTGAAATATTTGTGAGATTTGAAACAATATATAGAATAGACAGGAAGGTGAATGGAGTTTTGAAGGCCTTGGTGTCACGTCATATTTCCAGAGACAAATGTAGTGAGCAGGAATCCAAAGCGCTTGATTTAAGAAGTAAAGTTCATAGGTTTATGACAGCTGAAGCAGGAACTCTTGGTTTTTGGCAGGGGGTTGGACTGGATGGCCCATGAGGTCTCCTTTAACTCCTTGGCTCTAGGCGATGAGGGGGGCTGGGCCTTTTTACTCCGGATCTGGCAACCTGTATCAAAGGGAGTAGAAGGGGGTAGGGAGAGGGAAATGCTTCTGGATCCTGGTAACGAGAGAAGAATCAGATAACATTAAATTCAAATGATTAATGGTAAATAACACGTATAGGAAGGCCATTGCTGGAAAGCGAAAGGAGCAGGCAACAAGACCAGGGGGCTGACTCCCCCTTTTGTTTGTTTTGTGTGTGAGAAGAAGCAGATGGTTTTATAAAGGTATGATTTGAACGCTCAGCAATTTTGTTTTGTGTGGCCATCGTATGGAATGTTAAAGATGTGTAGGAAGAGTAGAACGTTGTAAGCGTAGCGCTGTAATAAGAGGGTTTGGTGGTAGTTTTTATTGTAGGAGGGACCCTCATGAATGTAAAGGTATAAAGAAAGTGGTTGATGTTGAAATGACTGTTGTAGTTAGGAGTTTATTAACTGTGATATTTTATTGAGGATGGGGTGTTTATGAAACACCTGTTGATTGTATGTAGATAGTTTGTAAGTTTGTCATGAGTATATAGGGATGGCTTGGAGACAGAAAACTGTCTGTGATGAAGAGATCAGGTTAACTGAACATCTTAAAAAAAAACTGAGTGTGTTAAACCCAGGTCAATAATGGGAAGCCATGGTTAACCTTTAGTATTAGGATGGTATGGATGTAAAATTTTTGGAACTGATGTAGAGTTATAAAAGGAAAAAAGCAGTTTTAGAATCTTTAAGGTTAAGGTAAAGAATAGATTTGACCAAAGTAGAAAAATGTTGTATTAAAATCTTTAGGGAATGTATTTTGAGCAATGTTATGGGTAAGTGGTTTTAATCTGTTGAAATATATGTGGATGAGTGAGGCAATGAGCAACAGTAAAGCTGTTGGAAAACTTTAGTGATTGTGTAATGAGAAATGGATAATAGGTTTTGTAGTTTGAGGATGAAAAGGCATGACTTTTATAGGGCTGTGTTGTGTTATAGAGGAAGGATTGTGGTAGCTATGAATCAATCAATCAATGATTTATTATGGTCTTTGACCAGCATAGTATAGAGTGGGCATCGGTGTGTAAGGAAGGGAATTGTAGTTTTTAAGTATTAGGCATGAAAGCAGAATGAAAGCATATTTAAAAACATCTTATAATATAATCAAGCATAAATCAAAAGGTAAACAATCATGAATCAAAAAAGTCATTTTAAAAGACAAAAGAAAGGGAGGAGGCATTGGTGTGTGTGTGTGTGTGTGTTTAGATCTCAAAGCCTGGCCGTTCCTGGGACGGCTAGCTCTTTCCTGTGGAATGTACGGCCCCCCCGATTTGGGCAGCGTGTCTCGGCTTGGAAAGGGGAGAGACTCTGATGGATTTTAGTGTGTAAGGTAGATATGATGTGTGAATAAAGCAATAAATGTCTGGTTTTAAGTATCGTTTTGTTAATTTTTAAATGTGGGTAACGAATAGGGGTGTGTGTCTGTCTGTAAGAAGTGAGTGTTGATTTTATTTAATGATAGAATGTTTAAATCTAGTGAAAGCTGAGATCAGACTTTTAAAATGTTGATTGTAGCGTGTTGTGTTTGATAGGGCATGTGTTGTCAACTAATGTTTTGTAAGAAGTGTGTTTTTGTGAAGCTGATTTATCTGTAAGTATCAGATGAAAGGCATGGAAACCAAGCATGTAATTGTTTAGGTGTGATTAAAATTTAAGATTGTATGAGTTGAATGTAGTGTAATTTGAGTTTTATATATAAGTAACCCTTTAAAATGAAAGGGACAAGAAGTTTTGTGTGTCAAGTTTGGTTTAATGCCATTGTTGGTGGAGTTTAGAATGTGTTTGAGTTGTGAACTATAGATTTTAAGAAGCACAACTCTTGATTATGAAATCAACACCAATTTTGTCAGTATTTAAATTGTTGTATATGGGTATGTGTATCAAATTTGATTAAGTAAATGAAAGTCTGTTTTGTATGTAAGACATTTTTATCACAATTTATGACAGTAGGAAACTTATAATTATGAAACAATAACAATGAGTAAAATTATAACTATGAAATAGCAATAACAATGAAAACAATCTCAAACAATCTCTCAGTTGAGGGTTAGTATAACATAAAGAACTATCTTAAAGAGTTGTAGTGGCTTTTATTATCTTTTATAATTAATCAATATTGTTCAGCATTAAAGGAGATGAAATTTGACAATTTTTAGAGGACTGTGTATTGTCTATTTTTATCAAAGATAAAACTTTGAAAGCTTTTTTATCAAAACACTCTTTTAAAAAGAATGAGGACTCTCTATATAGCTGTTTGATTTAGATTATATATGTAATATAACCCTGGAACTTCTGATTAAACAGAAGTTTATTTTGAAAATCATTTTGTAAGAAATTTAATGACAGTATATACGGGAGCTTTATGTTTTGTTGAATGGAAATGCTTTAATGTTGTCTTTTGGAGAGAGGGGTTGTTAAACTGTCTTATCAATGATATATTAAGAAGAGTGAGGAATTTGTGACCTGATAGAGGTCTATCCAGACGTGGTATAGGCACTGTTTATTTATGTAACTCCCCCTGCAAAAGCATGTGTCTTTTCAGACTCAAAATCTGGGAGGTGAATTATGATATTGATGATTGTTTGATGATCAATGGATTGTTCAACCCCACATGTTTCGGGGTCAAATGACATTATGGGAAGCTCTGGTCGGCCAGCTGTTTTAATGAATGTGTCGGAGCCATAAATTAGATCTGGAATCATGGCTGTTGTGTTTTGAATGTGGACAGTCGAGGATATAGCTTCCTCGAATCCTGCCATGTCAAGAAGGGTTGTGGTGATGTTTTCTCGGCCCCCAGCATTCTGAATGGTCTGAGGAATCATGTCTCTCAGTGGCTGGGGCTGTAACAACTTCTCAAGATTTGGCTGTTTATTTTCGAGAGAAGTAGAGGGGAGATTTGGATCGGCGGGGGATGATTTAAAAGCAAAGACACATGAAGGCAGGATAGGGAGGGCTAGCTGTGGACATTCTGTCTCTAGTGGGGTAAAAAGAGGATTTATGATCTGAGTTGGAAGAGGCTGACTCGCGACCGGAGCCACGGGTGGGCAATTATCTGTCACTCCCAGGAGAGTGATTGTTTCACAACATTGCTTCCACAGGGACAATTGTTGAATTGTCCCCTGGGGTTTTTCATGAAAGGTTTGCCCTATCCGGACCCAATCCGATGGGTTCCATGAACCTCCTTCTGGGTACCATAAACAATGATACCTGATTTCTCCAAGTAAATCTTCTACCTGGCCCTGGTTTACTTCAAAATACCCTGCCTGTTTTAACAACCTGTACAGTTCTTGTGCATGCCGCAGCTGCGAAACTGACATACTTAATCCCATAACTTACGATTTGTGGGAGTGAGAAAACTCACTGAAGGGTGCGCACCTTGTAGCTATTCCAGCGGTAAGCATGGGATGCCTGGATCTTATCACGTCGGGGTCACCAGATGTTGGGAACGAGATAATGACCAGGCGGGAAGCAGGGTGTAGAAGTGAATGATGATGACCTTTTATTGTTGTTTAAGCAATGCTTATATAGGTTTTGGTGCTCTTCAGCAAAGTCTGCATAGCAACAGTGAAGGATTACATAACTGCCAAGCGATTGGTTAGACTCTCAAGGGTGAGGTAATCTACAGGTGAGGTCAGCTACAGGCGATGTCATCCTTCCTGTCTTCAAGGGTAATGTCCATATATGGTCAGTGGGGTAGGAACAGTGTATGTGTCTGGGGAGTATGGCCTGTCTTTAGTCCTATGTCATGATGTCCTGTATACTTGGCCAAAATGGTGTGAAGCATTAGTGTCAGGGGTCTGAAATCCACCATGTCCACATGGAGGTATGGCGTGCCAATCCCTCTGTGGTACATAGCCATTTCTGCACTCTGTGCTGGGGACACAATGGTGTCTCTCTTGCATAAGGGACATAATAATGTCATCACTCCTTTACATCACTCCTTCAAGAGGAAGCGTTGGCTATGGAGAAGCTGGCCTAAGTGAGGAAATGCAGACCTAATTAATCCATGACAGGTGGACAAATGGAAACAAATCTCTAGATGAATGGCAATACTGGGTAACAAAGTGGAAGGGCAGCATATATTAAAATGTAGAGGCCAGGAACTTGCTTCAGTTCTGTGATAGGGTAAAAATAGTTGCACATGTAGTTTGGCTTTCTCATGGGCTGCATAAGTGAAGGCCGTAGTGAGGCCTATTTTCCACAAGTATGTGCACACATGCAGAAACGCACATACACAGAGAGCTATCTTTCACACACACATTTTTCATCCACTTCACAACAGAGAAGCCCAAGGCTCATTTCACATCGAGTTGCACAACTGAGATCCAGATTAGCGAGAAGTGTATTGGGACTTGGTTAGAAGTTTGTGTTCTCAAATATACAGAGACCTCACATTTTTTGTGTTCTTCTTAATTATTGCTGTTACTGTTCCACTGGTTTCTCTGAAAAGGGGAAGAAAGAGTTACTTCTTAACATAGATTTTGCAGCTTAGTTCATGGGTAGCTGCCTGTCAAACATGATTCCCCAATCTGTCTAGTTTTTTTTTTGGGGGGGGGGGGCACGTCTGTTATTATACAGTATTTTGAATTGCTGTTTCATTTCTGGGCAGCCTAACTCTAACCCTAACCCTTTAACCATAAATATTGACTTTATCTTATCCCCTATACCAGGCCTGGGTAAACCTTGGCCCTCCAGGTATTTTGGACTTCAGCTCCCACAATTCCTAATAGCCTACCAGCTGTTAGGAATTGTGGGGTTGAAATCCAAAACACCCAGAGGGCCCAAGTTTGCCCAGGCCTGCCCTATACCATTCCTCAGTACATGGATAGGGGCTCAAGGTCTTCTCCAACATAAGAAATATTCTTGATGCAAAGGCTATAATTTGCTGAAGAGACTTTCAGTGGCAAATGGAGTAAGAACTCAAAGGGGAAGGCGAGAAGAGGCAGAAAGGATCATTTCAGTGTTAACTCCTGAAGATAATAAAGAAAACTTGGCATTCTGGATTCTGAGTTTACTGTCTTCTTCCCCTTCAGAGCCCCAAACATCTTGAAGTCAACTCCAACATATGGCAACTCTTTCATGGGGTGGTCTTATCAAGCTTTCTACTCGGGAGATTTATCCCTGCCTTCCTCTCAGGCTAAGGGGGTGTAACTTCCCCAAGGTTACCTAATGGGTTTCCATGGCTGGGTGGGGATTTGAACCCTAGTCTCCTGGAGCTGCAGTTTTAACACTCCAATGGCTATACCATGCTGTCTTGATTAAACTTTAGCCAATGCATAAATATGGAATTATCACTTCAGGAATATTGACAACTAATGCTGGTTCATTTTTTTGTAACCTCCATGAGCAATGAGTGTAGAGTTGGGAATCTTGTGATCCTCCAGATTTGACTGGATTGCAGTTCTCAGCATTCCATGGCATTGGATATGCTGGCTAAGACTACCTGGGTTAGCAGTCCAAACCTACTTGGAAAGTTGTACAATTTCCAACCTTGAGTTAATGGAGTTTTCCCATTTGTCCCAGTTTTGTGGGGGAGTCCCAATTAATTATCTGTCAACTAATTTTTTCAATTCTTTTAAAAATGTTCACATTTCTTTTCCCTTCTAGCCCTTTAGCCTTTGTCCTCAGCGGATTTCAATTGCTGCAAACTGAGTTAAAAATGCAAAAGTAGTTTGCACTGAAATCACACTGCAGGGGAGACAGTTGAGGAAAGAAAAGCCAAAATTGCACCGTGTTTCCAATAGACTCAGGCAAAAGCAAAAAAGCCGAGCCCCCTCTTACTTTTTTGTTTTTCCTCATCAAAAACTTTAATTATCTTGACCACACTCTGAAGATGCTTGGCCACACTTTCCACAGTTTTCACCTGTAAAAAATTGAAGGATATGGAATATAGTACAAAATATCTATCAAAGGCACAATTTCCCTAGCCCTGCTGTAAAGGCATTTATAGTCTGACTGGGCCTGCATAATTCAACTTCATCTCCCTTTTATATCCCTCAGTCATCAACCTCAGTCCTTTCATTCAAGCCTGCTTCATGTTTTGATTCTGCATGAAGCAAGCACAGCTAGAAGTAAAGCCTTTACACAATTTGTTCCACTGCTGAAAAATGGTTTCCCTCCCTACCTACTTCCTAAGGTATTTTGTGCCCCCACCATCCCAGCTTTTAGGAGACATTTCAAGGCACATCTTTTCCATTTGGCCTTTGGTTTTGCCAGCTACTCCTTTTAGCCTTTTCAGATGAACGCTGTGCGCTATATATATATATATATATATAGAGAGAGAGAGAGAGAGAGAGAGAGAGAGAGAGAGAGTTTTCACTGCTCATTCTGTAAGCTGGCCAGAAGTTTGGAAAAATGGTCTAAAACGCTGTAAAGAAATTATTTTCTGTTGTGGCTCAGCCTGTCTGGAAGGCTGGTTTCCTTCAGATAATACCAGAAAATAGGGACCTGTCCAGTCTTATTGCTAGTCCTAGACTCACTCTGTGCTGTGCTACAGTTTATTCAAAGTGCACTCATTCATCTGAATGGAAACGTGATAGCCATGTATAAATATGTGAGGGGAAGTCATAGGGAGGAGGGAGCAAGCTTGTTTTCTGCTGCCCTGGAGACTAGGATGCAATGGAACAATGGTATCAAACTACAATAAAGGAGATTCCACCTGAACATGAGGAAGAACATCCTAACTGCGAGAGCTGTTCAGCAGTGGAACTCTCTACCCCAAAGTGTGGTGGAGGTACCTTCTATGGAGGCTTTTAAACAGAGGCTGGATGGCCATCTGTTGGGGTGGTTTGAACACAATTGTCCTGCTTCTTGGCAAGGGGTTGGACTAGATGACCCACGAGGTCTCTACCAACTCTATGATTTTATTATTCTTTGAGATTGATTTCTGAGGAAATTTGTATGGGATTGCATCACCAGAATCAGTCCTTGTTGTTCCAGTCATCATTTTGCCGAAGCCAGCATCTCACCTCACTATCTTAACTCTCCTCTTAACCCTTCATAACCCTTCCTCCAGATAAACCACTGAAAAATTGGATAACCCTTCCTCCATAAGGAAGGGTTCCTGCATAACCCTCCAGATAAGCCAATGAAAAATTGGATATTAGTTTGAAAGTTGGGGGACTGGGGTGGGGGACACTGCATTACTAAATTCTCCTTTAAATTAAAAAAAAAAACCCGATTTCTACCTGGCACATAGATGTAGAGATGGGCTGTCTTTTTAAAGAAAGGCACGAGAGCCCAAGTGGCTTCCTTTCCATTCATAAGGTCCCATGGTCCCTGTCCAACATCTCCATTTAAACTGGGATCAGGAAACAGGCCGTAAGAAAGGTCTCTGACAGAGAGCAAATCGTTATTGTGGTAAAATCTAGTCAGAATAGAGAGTTTGGCCACCAATACATTTGGTGGCATTATCAAGTATCTTCATAACATACTGCATTGTCTGCATCGATCTCAATCATGTAGTTATTAATTGCTGTTGAATTACCTTTGACTTATGGTGACTATATGAATGAGAGATTTCAGTCATCAGCATCTCTGTTCAGATCCTGCAAACTTGGCCATGGCTTCCTTGATTGTGTTTATCCGCCTGTAGTACAGTCTTCCTCTTTTCCTTCCAATTTATCTGACATTGTTACTTTGTCTAACAAGCCATGGCTTTTTAAAAAAAACCAATTTTCAAGCTATAGATATACATAGTCATTCCTTTGTATAAACAGATTCTGAATCTATGGATACAAAGGAATGACTATATATTTATGGATGATCCTTATTTTTGTGTCAAATTATATATCTTAACCTAGGCAGGACTACATAACTGCCTATGACTGCAAACTGAATATAGCACATCTCTGAATTACAGTTTCACATTTTGCATATATATACTGTTGTGGATAGCTTGGGAAGTCAGAATGAGATGCTGGTGGAAGGCTCAGTGGACGAGCTGGAGCTCAGCTGTGTCCAGCAGCTCCCTCACAAGTGCAAGCGATTTCCTCTGAGCAGGTTGCGGAAATGTTAACTGTTCCAGCTTTTGTGGACCTGTGAAAAGAGAGGTCTCAGCTGCGCATGCCCTCAAGATTAGCTGAGAAACAACAGGTAACACCTGTGGATTTTGGATTTAAGGATTTAAAAGTGGCATCTTGTTATTGGCTGCAACGTCAGTTCTAGAAGCAATGACTTTGAACTTTTGCTATTTTGTGTTCCTGAACTCTAGATTTACCTTGGACTTTGGATTACATTCAACCGTGAACTCTGAGCTCCCTGGTATTTGGCTTATGACCTTGGAACAGACATTTAGCATATCTCTTGTGTATCCTGCCAAGGTTTGCATCTCTGTTGGACTTTCGGCTGTTGACTCTGCTAGTATTTGGGGGACCGGCCTTATGACACTGCTATGTTGAACAGGACAGGTTAAGACATTTTGCTACTGGGAAAGGACCAGATGGTACTCCTTCCTTATTACCATGCACCTAAGGCAACTGGATTGGTGGCTGAATCCATATCCAACACTGGTAAAAGAAGAGGATTACAAACACATACCTGAGGGCAGCAAGCTAGTTATAAGACAGACCATGAGCCATTTATAGCTCTGTCCTCCAACAGAGGATTGGCTGGGAGCGATCAGAGGAAATGTTAAAGGTGATTGTATCTGTAATGGCTCAAAGTGCCTCCTCCCAGAGCTTGCCTCACTTAGCCTAATAGTAGAGCTGGCCCTAATCTCTCCACGTTCTTACATCTTGGGATCAGAAAAAGGCAGAAATTATAAGCAGCAAACATTTACATGTTCCCACTGTGACTGGAATGGCAAACTTTAGCAGCCTAAATGGATTTTTTGTACTTACCTTGCTGCATTGCTATTAGGTAGCAGGGGCAGACAAAATATTTTTGCACAAATGCTCCTAAAATAATTGTTCCTCTTACTATTTGACTTTGAAGGTAGCCAAGAATTGGCCTTTGGACATTTATTGAGTGTGATAGATTTGCAACAGGGTGCAGGAGAATTTGAAAAGGTGAGTCTAATAATGCATTCCAATTGCCAGTTTCCATGTTTTCTTGCATTGTGAAGTGGTATTAGAATTACAAAACAGTCCATCCAGTTGGGCAGAGAATTGTGTGGCCCTCCAAATGTCACTGAACTGCAGCTCTCAACAAACTTCTCAACTGGCTATGATGGTTACTGGTATTAAAGTTCAACAACATGTGGACAAATTCCTAACCCTGCTGTAGAGGCTATAGGAGGGAGGCAGAAATGGAGAGATAATGGGTTTTCTTACCAGTGTTCTGGCCAGATTTTACCTGGATTCTATACATGTAACATGACACTGGTTTGGGTCATGGCTTCCATGAAGAAATTGCACTGTGTCACCTTGTCCTTAACAATTCTGATACATGGGAGGGATTAAACATGGCAACTGTAGGCTGAGAGGACATCAGCCAGTGCAAATTGCTTCCCTGGCATGGAACGATCTGAGGGTTGCTCAGAACTGTCCACATTCCTGTTGCTTATATTCTTGCAGTTTTGGCAGGACACACAAGGAATGGAGGGGCCCAAGGGGAAAAAAAAATCACATCCTACCATGTTTTAGCCACCAAATATGGTTCAAAATTGTCCATCCAATTTTAAAGCTTTTATTTTAGTAAGTCTCTAGTCCTTATGGGAGCCAAAATATGAATGTGGAGAATGTGGAGACACTCTTCTTTGAAATTGTTTTGAATAAAGCATTTTGTCCCTGCCTTTCAGGTGCAAGGGAAGGGCAAGTGAGGAATGGAAGCAGCAGAGTGCACAAAACAAGAGTGGGTGCTCTGTAGGAGCAAGGAGAGAGGGAAGGGAATAGGGGGGGGGGAAGGTAAGTGAGAAGTGAGAACACAAGAAGCAAGTGAGAGTCCACTGCAAGGGAGAACTGTCAGGTGAGGGAGAAATAGGAAGGAAAGGAGAGATATCAGTGTGAGTGGCAAAGTAAGAGAAGTACGAGAAGTATGAATTACAAGGTGAGGTGAGATTAATAACAGGAGGGAAGAGAGAGTTAGCAGGGTAAATGATGGATTGGCAGAAGATGAGGGAAGACTCAAACGTCTGGTGTGGATGGCAGCATAAAAGAATAAAAAATTTAATGGAAAAAATTAATAAAGATTATTTTAAAACAAACAAAGAAGAAAGAGAAGGACACAAATGAAGCCAGGGAGGGATGGGGAAGGAGGGAATGTGGCTGAGAGCTGAAATAATAGGTTGCAAGAAGCAAGGGCAGGATGCCATGGGTGAGGTGAAGTGATGGAAGGAGGAGAGAAGGAAAAGTGAGGATTGTGAGTGGTGGAGTGAACAAAGCAATGGAGGGATGTTCTGTCAGCACACAAAGTGAATTAGAGGGAATTAGAGGGGGAAAAGATGTGAGAGTTGCAGTACAAGAAGCAAAGGGGGGAGGGGAGGAGGAAGTTGCAGTATTGTAGGAAAATGCAAGAATTAATGTGCTGAATTTGCAGAATTAGAAAGCATATTTGAATAATTTGCATAATTAGAACAATATTTAGAAAAAATGACCAGATTTTGAGAAGGTGCAATTAATTAGGACCTTATCACACTAGAGAATGAATCCACTTTAAATCCGGTTCCTTCCTCCTGCAGAATTCTGGGATTTGTAGTTTAGGGAGGAGCCTTTAACAGCCTCACTAAACTATAAACCCCAGAATTCTGCAGGAGGCAGAAATCGGATTTAAAGTGAATTCATTTTCTAGTGTAATGAAGTAGAAAGAAGCAAGGCTGTTCATAATAGGGAGAAGACTTGGAGAGCTCTCATTCATAGGGTAATCACAAGTTGAGACTGACTTAAAAGAGATTAAAATATATGGGGAGATTGATGTGGGGCTGGGGGTGTTGTTTCGCTTTTTTACTTAAAATTTCTGAATTCACTAGTCAGCATGAACTGTGCTGGCTATGGAAACTCTTGGAATGATTATCCCAAATTGTAACCTTTACAAGTTCTGCACATATAGGAGGAGATATGAGGCAGCTGTTCCAGATCCAGCCATGAGGCCTTGGCCAAAGACTTGGCTACTGATCAATAGTTCCAAACTCTTTCCTTAGACTAAACAGGCCTGGTTCTATTCCACCACAGCCACTTTCTGACACCTCAGGGAGGAAGGAAAGGATGTTCAGCTTTCCAAAGAAAGTCTGAAGCCAGAGATAGGAAGCATAGCAGCAGGTGGGGAAGAACAACCTGAGCAGCACTTGGAGGGAGAATTTTCCAAAGATGATGTCAATGTCTCCTTGGCTTCCGAATGGCCCAGGCTTTGCCCCTGCCAACTTGGAGCAGAGTGAGGCAGCAGAGCAGAGGGCGGCAGGCAGCGCTATGCCACACGAACAGGCACTGGGCCCAAAAAGCCTCCCTTTTCCAAAGCTCGTCAATCACCTAGGGGGAAAACACTGCCATTTTCCCCAAATCAGAGCAATTTTCCCAAATTAGCAGAGACTTTGTTGTTATTACCCCCATCCATCCCATGTTTCCCCTTCGGTGATGGATCACATAAGAGTGGCCTAGCCAATTAACAGAGCTACTCCCCGGTGGAGAACTGGGGAGGGTGCCAGGTTAACTCTTTCAGCATCAGAGGGGCACGCAGAAGGTCTTGGCTGGCATTTGTGCTCCACAAAAGCCTCTTTTGTCTCTGCAGTTGCCAATTGGAAAGGAGAAGAAGGATTCTGGGCTAGCATCTGATGTGACTTTGTTTGCTATCAGGGAGGGACCATTTGTACTTTTTGTTTAAACCCTATACAGCCACAATTTTTGCAAATGCTCTATAAATGTTTTGAATCTATTGAAACCAAACAGCTTTAAAAAAAACTATGCTCTTTGCCAGGACTAAGAATGAATGTGGATTTTTATCAAATAGGAGACTATAATTTTCTCCTTCCTCAGAATCACTGTCACATGAAGGTATCAATTTGCAGAGCATGTCCGAGACATCTGATCGGAGGATGTTTGTTTCCACCTGTGGCACAACCCAGCATTTTTCTTCATCTTCATGCCAGAAGCAAAAGTACCTCAGCAAGAAGCTGATTTTGGTCACAAAGTTAAAGAATGTGTGTTAACTTCCCTCTCCCAATGGCACTACAGTTTCTGTTGCAAGAGGGATAGGGAACCTGCAATCCAGAGGAGGCATGCAAGCCATTTCCATCTTTTTATACCTGTAGAGCACCTACTAACAGCACCACAACTGCTATCTTAATTTATTAAAAATTGACTAAAAACAAAGATATTCCTTTGCCAGGTAGTGTGATTCCCTTGTAAAACAAAATATCAGTTTCATAGAAAATTTTAAACAAGCAAAAAAATATAGCGATGTTTGTTTATATCAGAAATAAATTTGTGGTTACTTCCTAATTTCAGTGACATGCCCTGGCAAGAGAAGGATGCATCTCACCGCAAGTACCAGCAAGAGAAGGAGGCTGGTCCCAGAACATGAAAGGTACTCTCTCCTGCATTGCACAAAAGCTACAATTGAATGCATTAAGCCCTGAGCAACTTGAACAAACAGTTGTAGGCAAACCTGGCAGTTACCTATAGGTGACATTCCTTATAGTAAGACTTCACAGCACAATCCTACCATATCTATTCAGATGTGAATTGAATGGGACTTATGCCCAGGTACAAATCTGCAGGCTAAAAGTCTTAGTTTATTTCCTATCACACCCCATACTTGAGCCAATGACAAGCAGACACACAGCACTAGAACAGCACTAACCTATCTCTCCTCTTAATACCACCAATACTGAGAGAACCGCTCAACATCTTTTGTGCACTCTATTTCCGTATAACACAGAAGAGTCACTCTTCAGAGAAAGCTAATGACAATGGAAGATGCTTTACATCTGATCCTCTACTTTGGGAAATTTCCAGCAGGAACATTCTTTGTCTGTTGAATGGCAGTGAAGCCTTGGGTCACATCCTCAATAGATAACAAAACACAGACAGATTTTCAGAATATTCTACAATCACCTTATTTCAACTATAAAGGCAACCTCTGAAACAAAGATAGTTGTAAATAGACTGCATGAATCAGGCCCGTAGCCAGGATTTCGTTTCGGGGGGGGGGGGGGGGCTGAATTTTTTTCAGGGGGGGTTTCGGGGGGGGGGCTGAGTTTCGGGGGGGGCTGAGTCTGAGTGAAAGAGGGTCTATCCTAGCAAACCTTTTGTATCATTACCCCAATACCCCCATGCATATGGGATATATTGAGTATGGTGATCAGATCATGATATGAATAAACATAACAGTTTAAATAATGCACCAGTAAGGCCTTTTCGCGAACCACCATGAGAATTTCGGGGGGGGGGGGGTCTGAAGCCCCTCAAGCCCCCCTTCTGGCTACATGCCTGGCATGAATGAAAGCAGGGAGTACTGGTTTTCATTCTGCTTACCCATTTCTCAGAATCCCTGACTAAACAACAACAATGCTTTCCACAAAACTGAATCAAAGGAAGGGCTGCCTAATTTGGGAGTCCATTCTCAGTAGTGGCCAGCCAGAACTAGATGGAGGCTGTCAAGCTGAAGGGTTTTTCCACCAGCACTTGGAGGATTCTGGGAACTGGTGTTTACCAAAAGTAATTGTTTCAAGCTCTGACCTCTGTCACCTCACTTGCAAAGGTGAGTGACTGAGTAAATAACTGAGTGAAATAAAAACCTGGTAATTCCTGCCAGTGTGACAGCTATAATGTGTATGTTCAGATGAATGGGGAATAGAGCCCTTTGACTTGCTGGATGAGAGAGACAGAGAGTTGTAGGGGTATGAACCCTGGAAGACCAAGGTTCAAAACTAGGAAAGACCACTGGGTGACCATCAACAAGTCACACACTCTCAGCCTCACAGGAAACCAATGGAAATCTCTCTCTGAACAAACCGGACCAAGGAAATCCTTTGATATGTGGGTGTAAACTTGATATATGTGCACTTTAAAGTGCTATACATTCACTTTTTGGGGGATTTGGGCAGTCTGTTAATGTGCTTGTTTTTGTTATTCTTATTGTATATGCACTGAATGTTTGCCTTCTGTTGTTGGAATTTGCCCTGAGTCCCCCTGAGGAGATAGGGTGGAATATAAATATTATTATTATTATTATTATTATTATTATTATTTGATACATATGATCTTATGAGATGCCTCGTAACTCTAGAATTCTATTCTTTTTATTTGAAGAAAGGTATCTGGGTTCTTTGAAAAGAACTGATTAATAATAACGCAGCTATTGTTCTAAAAGTAACTGGGAAAAGAACAAAGAAGTATGACATCCTACTTCAGCCTTTTATTCTCTAGGATTTCCTGCCAGTTTTCTTCAAAAATCATCCATTCCAAGTCCACATCCATTTCTCCAGTGCCTTTTTCTTTGAACTCAGTCCAGCCTGAAAACATTTCTTTAGAAGCTGCAGTGCACCTGTTGACGCCTGACCTAGAATCAACTGGAGTAGGGAAGTTAAAATATGCTGGAAATAAAAAAAAATACTTTCAATCTATCAAATCCCCCTCTCTCCGCACCATTGTCATTGCCCTATCTGTAAAATGGAAGTAATATTATTTGCCTGGAATCTCAAAGAAGTTAATACTAGGTATTGCCCACGAAATATTGGAAGCTATATATCGTATCTCAGCACTGAGAACAAAGATGGATGTTAGATAGACAGATAGATATGCCTGTGATGGCACACCATTGATAAGAGTAAGTAGTACACCCATTCTTCAATTATTCTCCCTTGCTTCCTCATATGAGATCAGCTGTTGCACAGTTCCCTCTATGTTGTCCCATTTCCTGCCCCCATTCTGGCATCCTTCCTCCCACCCAGAGCAAGCTGCAAAGGGAGGCTGTTCTCACACAATCAGACCCTTTGATCAGTCAAACAGAAATGGAGGCCAGGAATGGAAGGAGGAAAGAGAATGACAGAATCAAAGAACAGTGGCCTCACTTTCTCCATGAAAGTCTTTCTTCTAGCCATGATATTTGGGTCCTTCTCCTCTGACAAATAACCCCCACCGCTCTGTTTTCAAGCACTAGGCTTAATGAGGTTGAACCTCCTGGGTCAAAGGGAATTGGCTTTTCATAAAATCCTCACTAGGCTGAGCACTGAGCCCACAAGGAAACAGTTTCTGCACATTGGCAGCAAAATATGAGCTGGTATGAAAAGATAAGGAAAAGGAACCAAGAAACTCCCTCCTTTTGGTCGTTAACACTATCAGATCCCTATTGTCACCCTACAGTGAAGATTACATAGACAACCCAGTCAGATTTGACCAGGAATGGGGTTTTTTTTAAAATGCTCTTGGTCTGCACAATACATCAAATGTAAGCTAAATCATTTCTGACTTTTTGCTGGGTCCAGTCTCTTAGCTTGCTGGGATTCACAAGGCAGAATGTAATGATTTTCTCAACTGAGAGTAAAATAACCATCCAACAGACACCTTTTATTGTTTATTTAACAGGTGTACAAGTTCTCAATTTGTCCATGTTCAAGAGTTCAGCATCTTCAGGAAAAAAAAAAAGCAAGGAGAACAAATCCTCAAGGCCAAACAGGATGGCTGGTACAAATTACTAGGGCCTATTGGTCTGGAATTATGCTGCATATACTTTTGTCTTTCTCAGTGATGCCATTACTTGTCTACTGTTTTTGAGATCCATTGTAAAATCAAAGACCTATAAATGAAATAATGAAATACAGAATGTCAACCAAATTATGTGTGCTATTTATTTATATGTTGTCTTTCTCCCAAAGCAGTTTACTTTTTTCTAGTTTCTGTTAGCAATGGTGTTAAGATTGACAGCTGTAGACCATCATTGCTGTTGTTGTTATGTACCTTCACATTGATTCTAATGGATGGCAACCATGTCCTAAGATTTTCTTGACAAGATTGTTCAGAGGAAACAGTTACATGCCCAAGGCCACCCAATGGATTTCCATCACCTAGACTGCCTCTCAGACCACTACACCACAATAGACTAGATCTCTAATGAAAATTGAGCCTTTCTGCCTTTGGTCCAGATATACACACTCCAGGTCCACAATTCCCAACAGCTCTAGCTGCCAGAGACAATGATGAGAAATGTTTGTTTTCCAATCCAACATCTGGAGGACTGCTTGACCCGCCCCCCCTTAAAGAGTCATCTTCCAGTATCTGTACCTTCACACAATCAATGTGATATCATTTCAGCTGTTGCAATTTCCTAATGATGTCTTTTCATCTTTATGGCTTGGTTAGCGCTTTCATTTTTGCTCTTAAGCTGGTTTCCAGCTGCCTTCATATGGCCTAGACATATATGTCTGCCAAAAAGTCTGCATTGATTAATCATGGCAAGACATACAGCTCTACAGGCTGGCATCGCCTCTTCTTGAGTGGTGGTTAAGCCCATCAAATTGAAATCTGGATATGTGTCTTCACTTTTCAATTCCCTGTTGGCAAGTGCATCCAGGTTCTCAGGTCATCACATGAACTGGTAGCTTCAGCCCACTGGCTACTACCATACAACAAGTCCTGTATCTAAGTTCTGTATTGAGAAGGGTGATAGTTTACCAGCTTACTACTATAGTGTATCCTTTATGCACAGAAGAAAAATCTTTTGTGGATATGGATGCTATTGCATTTTGCTAGATGGCCAACACACGTACCTCTGAATATGCTTACTCTTCTCAGGATATGTTTATTTGATAACATTAGCCATTCAAAAAGACCTTTGCAGGATTTCTCTTTTTTTCTATAGGTAACAATTGCTTCATGGGGTGTTGTTGCTTTTACTAGAATGGGTCCCCAAACTAAGGCCCGGAGGCCGGATACGGCCCTCCAAGGTCATTTGCCTGGCCCTCAGTCAGGGTCAATCTAAGCTTGAAACAACTTGAAAGCACACAACAACAATCCTATCTCATCAGCCAAAAGCAGGCCCACATTTCCCACTGAAATACTCATAAATTTATATTTGTTTAAATTGTTTTTCATTTTAATTATTGTATTGTTTTAAGTGTTTTTGCAATATAAATAAGATATGTGCAGTGTGCATAGGAATTCATTCATAGTTTTTTTTAAAATTATAATCTGACCCTCCAACAGTTTGAGGGACTGTGACCTGACCCTCTGTTTAAAAAGTTTGAGGACCCCTGTACTAGAATATCAAGGGCAGTAAGCTATTGTCTTTCCATACATCACTGATGGGAACCAATAGCTTTCCTGCTTTTTTGTGTTAGTAAATAAGCAAGTTGGGACAAAAAGTAACTTGACAGAGATGAATCCATGAAAAGCAAATGTATTTGAGTAAGAAAGACAGACAGATATTTCACATGATAATTGAGGGCTGATCAGGTGCATTGGTAGAGGACCAGTTCCTCAGGTGTTAAAAGTCTCAGAGTAGAGAATAAACAGGAGTGGAATTAAGCATGTAGGTAATTCTGAAGGTTACTTTCCATGTTTTTTCACGGATAGTTCCTCAGGCGAAGACCCTCTTATTGTTAGGGCCAGCCTCTCTGCAAAAAGGGTGCGGGGCTGCCAGCAACGTCACATTCTGCAGATGGTTACAGAGGGGAAGAGTGCAATCCTCATTCCAAAATGTCTGGCTGTAGCAGCTGTGGGTGAAGCAGCTGGAAACAGTTGGAAGAGGAAAGGGTTATAGAGGCACATATCAACACATGGGATCCAGCAGCTGCTCCATTTCCTATCAATGGTTTGCAAGCAATCCGTTCACAGTTGGAAGTTCTTCACAGAGGACGTTCTTCCTCAGAACAAATGCCACCTGGACACAAAGATATCAAGCGTATTTCTCCTCCTTGAAGTGCTTCCGAACAAAGAGACCCTATCACTACCAATTAGTACTGGATTCTTGACTCTGGAGGCCAAGGTTTGAATTCCCAATCAGTCATGAAAACCCACTGGTTGACCTTGGGCAAGACACACTATCTTAGTCCCAAAGCAAAGCAAAGGCAAATCTCCTCTGAACAAATCTTGCCAAGAAACCCATGTTATAGGGTTGTGGTAAGTCACAAATGACTCGAAGGCACTCAACAACAAACTCAAGACTAGTGATACCTTCCAACCTGACCTCCTCCACGGGTTCCTTGCATGGCCTTGGTCAAGTCCCTGTTTCTCTCACTTCCAGGTGTACAAGTGTAAAATGGACAGAACAGTGTCTGAGTTCCTTGAAGGCCATGTTTCTGCTGTCAATGTGCTAAAGAAGAGAGAAGGCAACCAGAGAGAGACATTCCTTGCAATGGATAAATGTTCTTTGGGGGCTGCCAATGTGGTCCTAGTGAAGGATTTCCTTGGAGCTTGCTCATCACATAGGTGATCCTTCCGGGCTGAGGATGATTGGCTTCCAAGGGTGGAATCTTGGTTATGGGTCCATTAGTCACTGTAGAGACCTATTCTGGATCTGCATTATCTTTCACAATGAGGACATACATTTCCAGATGGAAGGTGGTCCATGAAAGCCTTTGGCAACGCAAAGTTAGGATACATTGAACTACCAGGAAGCATGTGTAAATAATGTGAAGCACGTGTAACTTCAATTAAACCATCATTTTAACATTCATTTTTCTATATAGAAATATTTAGGTTTTAAATAATTATCATCATAGAAACTATTGGTTGATAATTAAATGTATATATTATTGAAGCGTTTGTGACTTTGATTCAATCATCATTATAACAGTGATTCTTCAAAATAAACACAGAGACTATACATTATTCCCCTCTCCAACCTTCTCTCCTCAATGAAGCAGCTGCCTCAAATTCCTGGAGGTCTTGTGACTCTCCCTTCAGGAATCCAGAAAGGAAGGCGGAAAGGCAGTCAATGTAGAATGAATGCAATCTGACACCACTTTGATTGCCATGGCTCAGTGCTATGGAGTCAAAATTTGGTGAGGTACCAGCATTATTTGGTAGAGAAGGCTAAAGACCTTGCAAGAAACACAAGATCCCATAGCACTGAGTCATGGCAGTTTAAAGTGGTGCATTCATTCTACAGCAATGGCTCCCAACCTTTTTTTGACCAGGGACCACTCTCTATCATTAGTATCAAAAGGGTTACGAATCAGTTTTTGGTCAACTTTAGATTCGGTTTGGTTATTTGGGTGCTGATTCAGAAAATTGCAATGGATAGACATTAGCTGTAGTTTCAGATACAGAAAATATGCTATCCAGTAATTGCCATCTGCTCGCCCACAGAAAGAGTGGCAGGTGGCACGAAAGGAGTGGAAATAAAATAAAATGAATTAAGAAGGAGGTTTGTGGACCAGATTTTCATCCTCATGGCCCACTGTGGTCCGTGGCTCACAGGTTAAGAATCACTGTTCTACAAGCTAGATCAAGCATAGGCAAACTTTCACCCTCTTCAAAATCCACAGCACTGTTGGTACCGGCTGACCTCCAGTTAGAAAATTCTAGTGTTTATGCCGCATTAGCTTTTAGGCCCATCTTTAAATGTTCTGTTTTTGAGCTGAGAGTGAAGAAACTGCATTGGGAGCAGATGATTGGGCATTCAGGCTGGGCATGGTTGTTGGGGCTTGCTAAGGTGGCCTTGGGGAAGGGTGTCCTTGGGGGCTGTCAAGGTGGTCCTGGTGAAGGGCGCTGTGGGGAGGGGATGCGAAGGTGATCCTGGTGAAGGCTCTCCTTAGGGACAGTGAAGGTGGGTGGGGCAAGGAACATCCTTGGGGCTGCCAAGGTGGTCCTGGTGAAGGGTTGGGGGTGCCAACAGTCCTCCCTGTGCCAGCCAGGCCTTGAGGTGCCGCCTCTGCACCCACCAGGCTCTCCTTCCCGTGTGTTGGCGGCCTTTGTCGCCAGGATTTGAAAGGGTCCCCGGTCGACTTTCAAAGCCGGCTTCCTGCCCGCTGCCAACATCACCGCAGGCGGCTTCTCCCTGAGAGTGTCCGCCTGCCCTCCTTGGCACCGGTTCAGAGAGAAAGCCAGGGAGGGAGGGAGGGAGGCAAACAGGTCGTGCCTCTCCCGCCCCGCCAACGAGGAGTCCTGGCGGGGAAGAAACTCCTGGGTCAAAAGCAGACACTGGGTTTCATTGAGAAACACCTTCCCTCCCTCCCTCCCTCCCTCACGGACTTCTTGGCCAAGGAGAGACTTCCCGCCAAGCAAGGCGTGGCGGCGGCGGCGGTGTGTCCTCTCGCCGAGGGTCAATATTTGCCAACTTGCAGCCAGGAAGAGAACCGCTTCCCTGAAGGCAGGCAGGCAGGCGCGGAGGGGAGGGAAGGGAGGGGAAGGGAGGGGAAGCCCAGCCGCGCCGCCCGAAAGAGGGGCACCCTCTCGACCCCCAGGCAGAGGCACCCAGAGGACTCCCCCTCTTGATGGCGGACAGGGCAGAACAGCGGGGACCCACAAGGGAAGCCTCCTGCCTTGTTTGGGAAGCATTGATTGAGGGCATTGGGGACAAGAGACTGGCGCTTCGGGCATTGCCCTTTGTTGAGGGGGCTTCATAAGTTTACCTCTATTTTTATGTATTACTAGCCGTACCCGCCACACGTTGCTGTGGCCAACCTTCCCTCCCTCTTTCTCTCCTCCTTCCTTCCCTCTTCCCTTCCTTCCTTTCCTTTTTTCTTTCATTCTCTCCTTCCTTCCTTCTCTTCCTCTTCCCTTCCCCCCTTTTCTTTCCCTTCCTCTTTCTCCCCTTTCTTCCTCCTCTACCTATCCTTGGACTGTAACTCCCAGCAGCCCTCCTGATCAATCTATCTATCTACCTACCAATCTCTATCTAATCTCTTCTAATTTATCTATCTGGAGGATTGCTGGGAGTTGCAGTCCATGAATAGGAAATTGGAAATATGCAGGGATTGGGATGCTCTCAAAGAAATCAGTGTTTTTATGAGTGATGGTCACTCTGACCTGACAGGTGTTTTGTGTCCAAATTTTGTGTCAATTCACCCAGTGGTTTTTAAGTTATGTTAATCCCATAAACAAACATTATATTTTTATTTATACAGATGGCACTTGTATGCAGGGCTGTAGCCAAGGGAGAGTGGGTTTAGGGGTTCACCCCCCCCCCCCCCATTTTTCAGGCTTACTCATGAATTTTAACTGGTTAACCAAATCCCACTGCTAAATCTATAAGAAGCAAAAATTAAACAAGTCCTTCCAGAACTGCAAGCACTATCCTAAGCAAATTTTGACAATTTATTCACATAATAATAATAATAATAATAATAATAATAATAATAATAATAATAATTTTATTTTTATACCCGCCACCATCTCCCCAAAGGGACTCGGGATGGCTTACAAGGGGACAAGCCCAAAATACAGATAAAAACAAAACACAATAAAATCAATCAAATAAAAAATATAAAACAGTTGCAAACACCATCATAAAACAATCTTGTGGCTGAGATAAAGTCGACGCTGGGTTTGGATTCAAGTAAATGCAAAGCTTCCTAAATGGGGCCACTGGAAAGTGCAAGATTCAAATAATAAGGGCTAGGAATATCCTTTTAAAAAGTGTCAAAGTAAGCCAATAGGAGGGCCACAATGAAGTGCAGGACCTAGAATAGGATTGAGGTAGTTCTCTAGTGAAACTGCCAAATCGAAAGCACAACGGAACATCCAGGGTTTTATTTCTATACGGAAAGTGGACAAAGTAGGAGCCTGTCTTATCTCCCATGGGAGGGAGTTCTAAGACCAGGGGGCCACCACTGAGAAGGCCCTCCCCCTCGTCCCCACCAACTGCACTTGAGATGGCAGTGGAAGCAAAAGAAGAGCCTCCCCAGATGATCTCAGTGTACATACTGGTTCATAGGGGAAGCTGCGATCGTGAAGATAGGCAGGTGACGCACTGTTTCACACTGTCATTACTTGCAGCAATAGCCAATATAGTGGAAGCAACCAAGTTGGCCCACCTATAACTGGCAGGCAAAGCCTAAGGCATTGGGTCTCAATTGGTCAGCTTGAGAACACAGGAATGCTGCACCACTCTAACAATGACAATGTCAGAGTACACAGACAAGCCATTGAAATATACAAGCGCTGTGGACAATTTCAATAGAAAGAAGGAAACCATGAAAATGAACAAAATAAGGACAGTAAATAAAGAGCAACACTCAAAAAATAAGGGAATTCCAGACAAAAATCAATAGGGCCAGCTAACACCTCCCAACAAAGGATTCCCCAGGCAGCAACTAGCCAGGCTTTGGAGCTGCAAGGCCATTCAATGCTAATCAAGGTGGCCATTTACAACTTTCACACTTGCCTGAAGCAGACAATAGTTCTTTCTCCCACCCTGGACATTCCACAGATATATAAACCTCACTTGCCTAGTTTCCAACAGACCTCACAATCTCTGAGGATGCCTGCCATAGATGTGGGTGAAATGTCAGGAGAGAATGCTTCTGGAACATGGCCAGACAGATTGGAAAACTCACAGCATCCCAGTGATTCCAGCCATGAAAGCCTTTGGCAACACATACATTGTATATCTAAAAAGTTTGGAAGATAAACTAAAGATCTTGTAAAACTCTCATGATCCCTGGCCGTTACAGTACTGTCACATTGCACTGATTCTACAGTGCATTCCCTGGTCATCCTGTATAGTGCCTTGAGTTCACTGGAGGCGATGTGGGAGAGTTCACTGGAGGAAATGGCTGGCCCTTGTGAAATTCCCCTGTGCCGCTTTAACTTCCAACTCTGCCAAGACTACCCAGTTTCCACTGAATAGGATCCCTAGCAGTAGTTTTGCATTGTTTCCTGCACTCTTGCTGTTCCCTCTTTGCAAAGTCAGAAAACCATGATGTGCAGGCCAAGGTTTCACATTGTCAGCTCATCCACGTGCTGCATTTCTTTCAGCTTTCCCCTTCCTTCTCTCCCCCCAACCCAGCTAACAGGTTGAATTACTGAAAGGCCCATTTCCTCTTAACTGGGCCTCACAAAATTAAGGCCATCCTGTTCCCCTTTCCTCATTAAAATCAATTGGAGGTAATTGTACTTAACTCTGTAGAGAATTGAAGCCTTAATATGCTTAGGATACCACCGGATAGCACACCACTCAGATTGGGTGCCCATTTTGCTGCACAAAACGCCTAGTTACTTTCTAAAATGGCTTCGTTAGAAATATGACAAAGATGTCCTGCCCTTTTATGAGCAGAATAACAGAGGGAATTAAAGCAGGAAGAGGAAGCTTTGGCAGGTGTAGTTTGCTATTCAATTCAGCTCTGCTGCATAACTTTTAAATGTCAGGGTCCTGCTCTGTTTTGCATCTGGACACCATAATACCATTTCCTAAGGGAAGAGGAAGGCCTCAGAACAAATCTCCCCAAAGAAAACCCCAAAATAGGTTCACATTAGGACTTGAAGGCACAGGCAACTCAGAAAGAGTATACTAATAAGCCAAAAGGAAAAGAACCTTATTAGATTTCCCCCCATCTGGGCATTCCTATATTGTTTTTGAAAGCAGGAAAGAAAAATGATGTACTTCATTTGCTTTCTGAAGATTTCATACACTAGACAAAATGAAATGTTAGAAAGGATTTCCTAGATGTATGTGTGAAAGTATTAGAAAAATGTTTGGTAATGGTGTTACTGTAATAATAGTTATCATGACCCAAAATTGGAGCCTCCAGTGACGGAATGAGTTAAACCCTTGTGCCGGCAGGACTGCTGACGAAAAGGTCAGTGGTTCAAATCTGGGGAGCAGGATGAGCTCCCATCAGCTCCAGCTTCTCATATGTGGATATGATGGTTTCATTTCCGGGTTACAGATTTTACATGTAACTAAATTTGGGTCATTTTTTCCATGTCAGGAGCAACTTGAGAAACTGCAAGTTGCTTCTGGTGTGAGAGAAAAGCCACCCATAGGATGGTAAAACATCCGGCCGTCCCCTGAGCAATGTCCTTGCAGATAGCCAATTCTTTCACACCAGAAGCGACTTGCAGTTTCTCAAGTTGCTCCTGACATGGAAAAAAATGACCCAAAATTAGTTACATATAAAATCTGGAATCTGGAAATGAAACCATCTTGACTTACAAATACACATATAACACACACATGTAATTCGAAAAACTACATAAAAAGGTGTTGTGGTCTGAGCTATGGGCCTCCATCTCAGATCTACTAAAAGTTTGTTCACTCAGTGGTCTCGGATGAGCCACTTTTTCTCATTTCATATTGTATCCCAGTTGCAATAGGATAATGATCCCTCATATGAGGTTACATTTTCAGCACAAATCTTCGTTAATATATATGATGCTTTTAATGCTAACATTTTGTCACCAGTACATTAAGTTTCTTTACAAACAATTGGGCCAAGCATTTATCAGAGCTAGTTTATACTGTATACATAAATGTTTGAGAATATTGGTAACATTTCTCAGAGAATTCATTATTTCACATTTTCTGTCTTAGTTTTTCAGTGGTTATTAATGAAAGAGAACAGCCCCAAATGTCTATTACTGAATACATACAATGTATATAAGGGCTGGGGTATAGTTGTTATTCTCTTCATCTCCCCTCTCACTGGGTCTCCCGGCTATCTTAAATGTGAGGGACAAATTGCAAGGAGGTGATGGAGCCTAAGCTAACAGAAGATATGCAATGGAAACTTCACCCTGTCAGATGGAAGTGTTTTATATGCTATTATCCAAACAGAGAGTTCTCCCTCATCTGAAATACTGTATGTACTTAGACGACTCATCTCTGAAAGGATATTGTCAAATTGGAGAATGTTCAAAGGAGAGCCACAAAAATGATTAAGGACCAGGAGAAGCTCTCCTGCAAAGAGAGAGATTTGAAAGATTTGGATTGTTTACTTTAAAGACTAGACGATTAAAAGTGGCAAGGCTAAAGGTCTGTAAAATAATGAATGGTATCAAGAAAGCAGATCAGGAACTATTTCTTTCTGTTTTGTAGCATGGGAGGATGATTGAATGGTAAGGATGGCTGTGTTCTAACAGCGAAACGCCTTTTTGTCCTGTAGGGTAAATTTAGCATGTAGAACGCGCTGACACTGGACAGAAGTATGGCCAAGCATGTTCCAAAATACAAAAGATACTTGATTAATCTAAGAAAGATTGGTGGCAAATTCAACCATCTAAGGCCCCTTCCGTACAGCGGAATAAAATCCCATCTTGCCTGCTTTGAACTGGAATATATGGCAGTGTGGACTCAGAGATAACTCAGTTCAAAGTGTTGGAATTCAAGCCCACACTGCCCAAGTCTCAAGTCCTCAACGAGGAGCAGTTAGTTTACTATAGACTAAGGCTTTCCCTTCCCCCATGTCTCCTGTATGACAGTTGGAATTGTACCTATTTCTTCTATCCTCTCTGTTTCAGCTTTCATTCTGATTTGTTGTGTAGAATGGATATTTTTCTCCTGCAAGCCTTTACTTTGCCTTGCAAGAGTATGTGCTGTGTGCTTTGAGATCTCTCTCTGCTTGTGTATCAGGAGAGATGTAGTGATTGGTGTCTTTCCCTCTCTTTGAAACCTCAGAAGAGATGGGTGTTCAAGTAGCTCAGACCCAGTTCTTGATTATTAAGAAATGCAGTTATTTCTTATTATTGTAAATAAACTTTTTGCGATTTTTAAAATTGAACTCTGCATCTTTGCCTGCCTAAACTCTTAATTCTTTACAGCCACATCACATGGCACTTTATGCTCTGCTTGCTAATGAGCTGACGCCCAACTTTTAATCCTTTTCCCCCCTTTGGATGCTCTCCTATATTTGAGGGTAGTTTTCCCTAACACAAAGCAGATATTGTGGGTTTTTCTGCCTTGATATTCTGGGTTATGTAGCTGTGTGGAAGGTCCCTTAATCATTGTTTAATGCACCCAAATTTCAAAATACTCTTTATTGTTATTATTTGCTGTCTAGTTGACTTCATCTCCCAGTGAACTTACCTTTTGGTGCACTCCATTAGCCAATACATGATTGCAGTATGATGTTTAGTTTTGCTTCCTTGTCTGAACATGACTTGGTTGTTCTGAATTTCTTACCCTATAGATGGTGGAAGTCCTTATTTTGAAATCTGTAGCATCAGTTTCTTTGCATGAAAGATTATTTGCGGTGGTCCAATGGTTACCGTAATCCCCTGTATTCCCTTTCTGGAGAAATGGAAATTCTGAATCTGGACCATGTATATAATAGGAACAAGAAACATGAGACTAATGAATCAAGGAAAGGTAAAAACTGAATACAAGAAATTGAGCATATAAACATTGCAATACTTGGGGTGACTAAGCTACAGTGACAGGAATGAAACATTCTCAGTCAGATAATTACACAGGTTTTGTTTTGGAAATGACAGTCTAAGAACAAATAGAATTGTATTTAAAGTGAGGCAAGGTATAGAAAAAATCAGTCAGGTGATATAATACAGTATTAAAGGCTGGTCAAATAATTTCAATAAGACCTCATGGAAAACTTAATGATCTAATTACAATCCAAGTTTATGGTCCACCTACAGAAGCAGAAGAGGAAGAAATTGAAAGATTTTATAATTATGTCTACGGGAAAATAGATCACACACTCAAACTAAATGGGTTCAAAACCATAGGCAATTGAAATGCAACAGAAACAGAGTAGACCCCCAAATTGTTTGGCCTATAATCAAAAAATGAAGCAGAGGAGTGAATTTCAAGAATGCACACTTGTCCCAAATGGAATCGCATTTTAGCGTAGCAACCAATACTCTTGAAAACCAGATAGTTTGCACCATAACAGATCTGTAGATATCAGTGGAATTCATGTGTTTCTTGAGCTGGACATTTGTTATATGTATCAACAAAGGCCTCTATTACCAGCCTAATGTTTCAATATAGAAGCAGAAAGGCAAAAAAAAGAATTACTTCCCATCTTCCAAAAGCGAAAACCACCTTGCATTATTTTTTGTCAGTGTTGCAGTGGAATATAGGTTCATCCCAATGACAATGTATTTCAAATAAAATACTGCACTTGTAATCAAAAATCTTTTCAGGTGGCTGATCTAGAATTGACAATTAAACTCCATTGGCTTTACAAAATAACTTGCTGCTAATTGTGCTTAAAACTGCTAGAGTTTGTTTGCTAATATTTATCAAGACAACTAGCATTTTTAAAAAATCTTCTGGGAGTGAGGATGTTATTAGAAGACTGCACTCCAAAAGTCATGAATATTGTAATGAATTTCCTGCAATGATTCTCTCATTTGAGCTAACATTTCCCTTGTAATATTGGTGTGCTGACTATATCAAGGAATTAGCACAAAGACCAACACTACAGCCACATGTTTTGTGGAAACCAAGTACATCTGAACTGTCACTGCCACCAGTACCACCTCTGTGGACCCACCCTTGCATTTTTATTCATACAGGGGGATAATTAAATTTCTTTCTTTCTAACTGGATCCATAGCTATAAGTTGTTGTTTGCATAATGGCTAGGGACCAAAGTTCAAATCCTGACTCAGAGAAGAAAACCCACTGTGTGACTTTGGGGAAATTATACTCTCTTAGCATCAAAGCATCAGAAGAAGCTGGGTTGTTGTAGGTTTTTCGGGTTGTATGGCCATGTTCTAGAAGCATTCTCTCCTGACATTTCGCCTGCATCTGTGGCAAGCATCCTCAGAGGAAACTGGATAATTGTGTGTATATATCTGTGGAAGGTCCAAGGTGTTGTCTGTTGGAGCTAGGTGTGAATAGCCTTTGACAATACATCAGAAGAAGGCAATGCCAAATTCCCTCTGAACAAATCTTTCCCAAAAAAACCCTATGGTAGGTCTGTCTTACAGTTACCATAAGTTAAAAATGACCTGAAGGCATACAACAACAACAACAACAACAACAAGAGCAGCAGCAGCTCTTTTGGACAATGGAAAAATAACAATGGGCATCTCAACTTGTGCTCTTAGAGAAGATGTCCTGAATTTTCTGCCATGAGTAAAAAGAGACATTGCTTCCCAATGTATCTGTGGTTCAGCTAGTACATCAGTCCTTGTTTCCCAAGTAAAGACATTGAACTAGGGTTGATCTAGCATGGTATTCATTGCAGGAAGAGCCTATTTCCAAAGCAGGTAGAACAGGGCAACAGCAGTCTTCCAAAGTGAGCCTCAGTGGCCAAGTCCTATTTAAAAAGGGAAAAGAAATCAAGCCAGCCTCTAAGTGTTCTGCTGACATCTTGTTTGGTTGCATTGATTCTCCCTGCTGCACGCTGAGTGCCATTCCTGCTCACAAATGATCTGTGCAAGTGGAGCAGAGATTTACAATGGTTGACAACTGGCCCCTTCCACTCCACTTGTAACGCAGTGTTCCCATCGATCCTCCCCAGACACTGACACTCCGAAAATGAAATGAGTGGCTTGTTCCCATTGGCAGCAAGCGGCAAAGGAGTCTTCAGTATTCTGCTGAGCAACCAGACAGGAGAAGCAGCCGTACCCAGACGCAGAGGCCGTCCCCAGCCCTCTTGCTGCAGCCCAGCCTGCATGCCAACACCACATCACAAGCCCCACTATCCACCACACCCTTCAGCAGCCACCACAATTGCTGTGACATCCAAACCGCCTCCAGCCATGGCAACGTGCCACCTGCTGTAGCACTGCTCCTTGCCGCTACATCTCCCTGTGACTTTAACAACCTGACCACACTGCACATGGCAGAAAACCCCTCGCCACCACACAGACTGAGCAGTAGCATGCTTTAGAAAATGGAAGCACCTGGCCGAGACTCATTTGTCAAAGGGGGTCTTATTCACCAAAATGAAATTGTCACTGTTTTTCATCTTGGAGGCTGAAAGGGATCCAATGTCATCAGGTTCAACTGCTGAAAATGACATCAAAGAGGCCCATAACAATATAAAAGCCAAATGCTTAAACTTGCTGCAAAAAACACAGTTAAAAAAAAGAAATGATATTCTTTGAAACAATATTCTATTCTTTAATAATTGTAGATGGCAAAATGCAGAAATAAAGCTTTAACTGGTTCATCAGCAGAGGGAATTTTAAGTACTGAGGCTGTGGGTTGAAAGCATGCCTAGGTTTTGCTTGGTTTTGTTCTGGCTCTGATACAATGCTGTAGCACTGAGTTCAAGAAAAAATATTATTGACAGCCTGCCCATCTAATAGGGTACAGTAGGCTTTTTTTTTTATTAAATTGCAAAGTATCTTGTAGACCCCTCTGTTTCTCAAAAAAAAAAAAAAAGGCACCTACATGCACATTTATTTAAATACGATTCAATGGACCTTGCTGACAGAAGACAGGAGTAGAATTCAAAACAATCTTAACAGGTTAGAGAGATGGGCCAAAACTAACAAAATGAAGTTCAATAGGGACAAATGTAAGATACTCCACTTAGGCAGAAAAAGTGAAATGCAAAGATACTGAATTTGGGGGGGGGGGAGGGGGGCTGGCTCGACATCAGTCCATGTGAAAAAGATTTTGGAGTATTGGCGAAGGCTTTCATGGCCGTAATCGCTGGGTTGTTGTAAGTTTTCTGGGCTGAATGATCGAACCATGTTCCAGAAGCATTCTCTCCTAATGTTTTGCCAGCATCTATGGCAGGCATCCTCAGAGGATGTGAGGTCTTCCATAGATGCAGGCGAACGGTCAGGAGAGAATTCTTCTGGAACATGGCCATACATCCCAGAAAACTTACAACCCAGATCTTGGAGTCCTCGTGGACAACAAGTTAAACATGGGTTGTAGGTTTTTCGGGCTGTATGTCCATGTTCTAGAAGCATTTGGCCATACAGTTCGAAAAACCTACAACAACCCAGTGATTCTGTCCATGAAAGCCTTTGACAATAAGCTAAACATGAACCAATAATGTCATGTGGCAGCTAAAAAAGCCAATGGGATTTTGGCCTGCATAAATAGGAGTATAGTGTCTGGATCCAGGAAAGTCATGCTATCCCTCTATTCTGCCTTGCTCAGACCACACCTGGAATCACACTGAGTCAAATTCTGGACATCACAACTGAAGGGAGATGTTAACAATCTGAAATATGTCCAGAAGTGGATGGACAAAAATGATCAAGGGCTGGAGAACAACCCTATGAGGAGCAGCTTAAAGAGCTGGGCATGTTTAGCCTAAAGAAGAGAAGGCTGAGGGGAGACATGATGGCCATGTATAAATATGTGAGGGGAAGTCATAGGGAGGGGGGAGCAAGCTTGTTTTCTGCTGCCCTGGAGACTAGGACGCAGAACAATGGCTTCAAACTACAAGAAAGGAGATTCCATCTGAAGAACTTCCTGACTGTGAGAGCCATTCAGCAGTGGAACTCTCTGCCCTGGAGTGTGGTGGAGGCTCCTTCTTTGGGGGCCTTTAAGCAAAGGCTGGATAGCCATCTGTCAGGGGTACTTTGAATGCAATTTTCCTGCTTCTTGGTATGGGGTTGGCCAGGATGGCCCACGAGGTCTCTTCCAATATAATTCTATGGTTCTATGATTTTAGGTAAGTGTGCAAAGGATTTCTATGTGGGCTGTTGTAGGTTTTTCGGGCTATGTGGCCATGTTCTCCAAGCATTCTCACCTGACGTTTCGCCTGCATCTATGGCAGGCATCGTCAGAGGTTGTGAGGTGAGGATGCTTGCCATAGATGCAGGCAAAACATCAGAAAAGAATGCTTCTAGAACATGGCCATATAGCACGAAAAATCTACAACACCCCAGTGATTCCAGCCATGAAAGCCCTTGACAATATATTTCTATGTGCATGTGTATGTTTGTTAACTGATTTGTTGGTTGAACAAAAGAAACATTGTCAATCAACATGCTTTAATTGACAGGTAGCTATATATATTCTGCACATTTCTGTTTTTAAATGTTCAGACTTCTACCTCTGAAAGACCAGTTCTACCATTAGACAAATGGTGGTAGTGGGTAACTGTGGTACTGGCAGAGCAGACCCCTAGTCATTCCTGTCTCTTAGCAGAACTGGCCTGCACCTTCTAAACCAGCCTGCTACGCTCAGAAGCAATGGAGAAGTCATTGTTAGAAGGAGAGTCAAATGTCCCAACCCCAGTCAACCTTTGCATGTGGATTGATGGTGGTGAGACCTTATTTATGCCTCAGGAAGTAAGATAGTCTTGGGCCAGCTCATGCTTCTATGCAAATGAGAGGCACCCAATTCTGTTTGATAGTTTTACTGTCTGATTTGGCAAAGATCACTCTTTGTCTCAGCTTTTATAATATTTCTTGGAATTACGTCTTTCAGGTTTTATAGAGAATGAACTTTGGGGAAAATATAAACCGTTGATTAGAAATATGATTCCTGAAAAGGGAAATGAATCAATTGCTCTTTCCAATTTTAAAACAGAAAAAGTACCAAATATCTGGGAGTTATAATCAATATTATTTCAAAATAATTAAGAAAAAGTGTGAAAAGAAATGAAAAGGAATTGGGGGGGGGGGGGTTAGATCTATCCCTGATAGGAAAAATTAGAACAATAAAGTCAAATGTTTTACAAGACTTCTATTGCCTTCCCAAACCATTCCTGTTCAAAGAATTGGAACATTCTTTGCGTATCTGGCAGTCAAGGAGACAGAATACAATGTTAAATATTGTATGATGCTAAAGAGAGGCATGGTCTGGGTCTTTTCAATGTTAGATTGTACTCTGAAGCTTGTTTTGTGTGTTTGGATATTGCTCAGAGATGAAATGCTTTTGGAACTGGAAGGTCATGATAAGAATGGGGTGACCTGCCTATTTTTGGTACAAAAAAGGAAAAGTACATGTGGGTTTAAAAAAATCATTGTACAGTTAGCCCTCTGTATCCATTGATCCTACATTCATGGATTCAACCATCAATGACTGGAAAATATTGCCACTGCCCCCAAAAAGTAGATGGGACACCATTTTACTGTACTATTGTATACCATGGGACTGAAGCATCCATGGATTTTGGTGTCATGGGGGTCCGGGAATCAACATGTGAGTGGTTGAATCTGTGGAAGCACATCTATCTATGTATAAAATCTTGCCTCCCTTCTATGTCTTTCTTTTCTTCGAATGATTTCTATCTTGGTTGCAAAAGATATTGTCTGCGTTAAAGTCAATAAAAATCACACACACACACGTGTAGGCAAAATATGTGATTCTGTATGAGTTTGAATAAAGACAGTAGGTTTTTTTGGTCCACTATATATCTCTCCAACTACATACAGTTATCAGGGGAATGGATGGATATGCATTAACTAGTGTCTCCAATTACTGATTATTGAGGCCCTCTTGTTTCAAACGTCCCATAGTCCCATTGTCAAGACAGATCATCCAGGTTTCTTGGCTGGCAATATAAGAAAATATGCTTTAGGGCCTTTATTTTTATGATTTTCAGAGGCAGCTTGACACTTCAGAGCTCAAGTTCCTTCTTATAGTGTCAGTTAGTGCAGATGTGAGCCAGGCTCTCTAAGACTGCCTAGGTAATAGTATCCCTGAGATTTCAGGATTAAACCCTGTGACCAAGAAGCAGACCCTTAAAAAGGTCATGGGGCAGCCCCTAGCGATCTCTTTAGGGGTGGGTCTTATAATGTAAATAACTTAGATATCCGTATATTAAGAGTCCATAAAAGAGCTGGTTGGAGTATGTAGTTCAAATATTGTAACAATCGGACTAATGAAAGCTACCCCCCAGAGGGGACAACAGCCAAGGCCCTTACACCCCGAAAACATAATTCTGTCTGTTTCTTTTTTTAAAAAAATATTGTAGCATACATAGAAACACAATTTTCAAAATTAAGCAGTCAAAATACCAGTGTTTTTCCCCAATCCCACCACCCCCACATCTGGATGTTTCAATACCAAAAACAGTAGCTAAGAATGAAGATCTGGATCCCACCAAAGGCATGGAAGAAGGTTGAAAGGATTGTGGGCAAGGATGACCAATGCTAACAACCAAATTGCAAAAGCGGACCCACCTGAATTTTGGCAGTAGCCAACTAAGACTGAACATCAGCAAAGGGTCTTAGAAAAAGATGCTATCCTATTAGCTAGTAGTTTCTCGGAGTAGCAATGTTGCAGAGTCCCCAGTCACTTTCTTGGTGCTAAATTCTTAAAATGTCTAGGTGTGAGAGAGATAGCTTCCTTTAAAAAAAGTCTGCATTAAGCCAAGGTAGTGAAGAAGAGGGAATGAAAGGTAATTTCTTCTTCTTGTAGTTTGCCACTCCATAAAGAAACACAAATGAGCCTGCATGAAAAAGGAGAAGCATGAATTCTGCAAATGTGCCAGTATGTTGCCACCAGTAACTGCTGCATTTGGTGGCCACTGGAATTGATAATGGGATGGCGACTAACAAGAAAGAAAGGGGACCCAATGGCACGCCTTGGAGTCTGACCTCCTTATCTTAGGAGGTTAAGTCCATGACACTCCTTTGACATGTTTGACAATGAAAGGCAGCCTGGCTGGGTCAACCCCAAGGGAGGTGACCTGTGACCCAGCATGAAGTTGCATCTCATTAAAAACATATCTTTCCATTTCTGTATTGACGGCCTCACAAGGTGTCATTAAGGAAATATTGCAAGCCTAGGGCCATGGCGTCAGCTCATGATTGCCTGCCCACCGGTGGAGACGGGTGGAGTAAACACAGCAGTGATGGCACAGTGATGAACTCTTGTGGCTTTCAAGCCAAGCCAAAGCTTGCTTCAGGCAAGCATGAATGGATGGGAGGGAGCTTTGTCCAAGTATCCAATGAAAGATGACACATTGTTTGGGACAAACAGTCCATTTAATCAATTACAGAAGATGGAACAAGCTAGCTGTTTACCTGGTAAGGAGAGGTTAGTATTTGGCAAGGTCAAGGAATGATCAAGTGGTGTTAGCTCTTGGTGGTAACAGTATTCTTCAATGAACCCTTGTGCCATCTATAATTGGATAAGCCTGCTCCATAGTAGATTTCATAGCAGATGCCCTTTTCACGATAATTGCTTTACTGTGTGTGTGTTGACTTATGGTGACCCCGTGAATTTCATATAGTTTTCTTAGGTTATGTTTTAATATTTCATTCCTACCATTAGCAGTAGAAACCAAATCTTGGGACTTTACTGTTTTGATCTGCATGGCCCAGCACCAACCCCCAGCATATTAGGTGCAGAATCCTGAGTGTTGTAGTCTAAGATGTAGTCTAGGCCACCTTGAATCCCCTCCGGGGTAAGAAAGGCATGGTAGAAATGCCATAAATAAATAAATAAATAAATAAATAAATAAATAAATAAATAAGATGTAACTTTTCCAGGTAATTCATATTAGGTCCAGGGCCATTCTACACAGGCACTAAAATCTCATGGCCAAGGTACCTAGAAAATGTTCCCCTAATGCAATCTCCAGTACAGCATGATAAAAACTCACCATAAATTCAGAACCAAGTCCTAAATTCTGCTGAAGCCCTCCTGTGTATAACCACTGAATAGGAAGAAGCCGAATGTCAAATGTGGAAGCACTTATATAAAGAGAGTTAACTCTGGAGCACTTGGAGTATGAAAGCAGATATACAGCCCAATCAAAAGATAAAAAAGAATACCACCCCAATCTCAGCAAAGCAAATACAGCGGTCTCACGGGGATGCTCAATTTCATTGCCTTGCCTTTTCCAGTCAAGCACTGGAAAGCTGTGTTTTATAAGCACATCTCTGCAAGGCAGGAGGAAAGAGGATAATCCTAGGTTTGGATTGCTTTGCAGTCAGGGGATCTGTGTGGATTCTGTTACAACTTCCAGCTGGTTCCTGGGATGCTTGTGTAGGCATTCAGAAATGAACCAGATTGCTACAATCCACATTCTGCTCCAGAATAATTAGCTGTGCAGAAGAACACATCCCCCCCTGTCAAAGTTCCTGGTCTCTTCCAGTTTTTACTACTCTATTTTTCCTACTGGAAACCCCAAGGGAAAAAAATCATGTTATTCTCTATCCTAGAGCATTTTCTTAAAATATCAAAACACTATTTGCTGCAGTTGCATTTGTGTATATAGTGCGGGAGTGTCTTTGGAATCCTCCATGAGCTTTAAAGGGCATCTGCGATTTTTAAGCCAATCCAAATGTTACAACCATCCCAAACTTTATGATTTCTCCCGGGTAAAAAAAGAGAAGCGGGGGAAAGAACTCTACAGAAAAATAATTAAATCTAATTTCTATAGAAGTCTCAAAGGTATTGTTTCGGAATCTGGATCTCAGGCTCATGTTTGCCTCTTCTATTTATCCTCTTTTGCTCAATATAGGATATGATAGATGCTTAGAAATGAATCAGTAATGTTATGCTTTTGTTCCTCCATCTTTGGTGACTTTTTGGTTTAAAAGTTTGTGCTATAGTTTAGTATGTTGTGTGAGACCAAATACCACCTTGTTCTGTTGTGTCTGTCTTGGACCTCATTATATTGGTCACCAGAAAGGCCATGGGTTGTTGTAGGTTTTATGGGCTGTAGGGCCATGTTCTGGAAGCATTTTCTCCTGACAGTTCGCCTGCATCTATGGCAGACATCCTCAGAGGTTGTGAGGTCATGGATCATGCCTGTTGGGGATGATGACATAGGGAACCCGTCACCTCATGTCCCTTATCACCCAATTTACCAGAAATCCCATCTCACGAGGGGAAGCGTCTGCTGCCTGGCTTCCCTCCTTTGTTGCTGCTATGATAGCATTTGCCTGTTCCACTGGAGTTTAGCCATGGAGCCCCACCAGAAGTAGCTGTACGTCATGGGATGAGGGCTGGCGGGCTCTGTGGCTAAACTACAGCGGAAACGGTGTGTGCTGCTGAAAACAGCCCTGTCTGATAAGGTCATGATTCTAACGTGAAGTCATGAGTACAATGTTTTACATTTGAATTCTAATGATTTACATTTTAATTTATTTCTGAAATTGCACTGTAGCCCATATTGGAATTGTCCTATGATTCTATGTCCTGATATTTACCCAAACATATTAATACTTTTTGCTATTTTTGTTTAATATAATAACTTGGCTTTAAATGCTTGCTGAACATTTTGTACATTTTACTTGATCCTAATTACAGTGGTATCCTGCCAATATTTTCATTTAAAAAATACCTTTGGATGTGGATAGATACAAAACATTGTAAACAGACCAATGCAATTTAAAGCTTCACAGCATTTTTCGTTACAAAATCATGGATTATCTCCCCGAAGACCATTTCTCTTGCAAGTTCACATTCCATAATTCTCTTTGTTTACTTTTCTTACATTTCTGTCTACTTGGTGTAAATTTATAGCAATACAAGGCAGCAGGATATTTACTCATACGTAGTTGGGGCCTGTAAATCAGAGACACTGTCTCTGGTATCAACATGTCTGATTATGGTGCCTGGATCCCCATCACAAGTTGTCCTTCCTTCCTGCTTACACATAAGGAAATCTGGGATTGGTAGTTCCTGAGAGAGCATTTCACAAGAGGAAAACACGTATCTCTATGTAATAATTTTGTTCAGAATGTTGCCTGCTGTAGTCTAATACAGCCTCTGGGATTTGCTCTAGCAAATCTTATACAACCCGGACAACAGACCCACAGTGGGGTTCAGAATGCTCTTTGATTATAGATGAAGTATTAATCACAGCAACTACAACTCCCAAATGTCAAGGTCTATTTTCCCCAAACTCCACCAATGTTGATATTTGGCCATATTGAGTATTCATGCCAAGTTTGGTCCAGATCCATCATTGTTTGAATCCACAGTGCTCTCTGGATGTAGGTGAACTACAACTCCAAAACTCAAGATCAGTGCTCACCAAATCCTTTCAGTATTTTCTGTTGGTCAGGGGGTTCTGTGTGCCAAGTTTGGTTCAATTCCATCATTGGCTGAGTTCAGAATGCTCTTTGATTGTAGGTGAACTATAAATCCCAGCAACTACAACTCCCAAATGACAAAACCCCCAACCCCACCAGTAATCAAATTTGGGCGTATCAGCTATTTGTGCCAAATTTGATCCCATGAATGAAAATACATCCTGCATATCAGATATTTACATGACGATTCATAACAGTAGCAAATTGCAGTTATGAAGTAGCAATGAAAATGATTTTATGGTTGGGGGTCACCACAACATGAGGAACTGTATTAAGGGGTCACAGTATTAGGAAGGTTGAGAAACGCTGCACTATTCTAACTATTCACATGGACAAATGTGGATGTTGTAGTATTTCAGGTTTCAGAATTCCAGATATGAAATGCTCAACCTATAACACTATATAACAAAAATTGGGGGGAAAATCTGTTCCTGGTTTGAAAATGTTGTTTTCTGTTTAATTCTGTGGTACTGACTTTGAAAATAGTTGCTATGCTCCAAAAACTTTGTTTTTGTGGCTGCCAAAAACGATGTTGAATTAGTTGAAGCCCTCTCAGATATTCATTGAAAAACTATAGTAAAATGTGCTGCAGGATGTCCCGCAAAAAAGATTTTCTGCAGTTTAATAAACTTTTTCCATGTTCTTATGATAGAACTGATTAGGAAATGACATTTGTAACCCAGGAACAAAAATCCTGTTACATTGTGTAATTCATTATAAGGAAGTGTGGCTTTTCCTTTCAATCTTGCCTTTATTCCTTGGATACCACATAGAATATAAATATTTTAATTAATCAATTAATAAAACATGCCAGTAAAAACCCTCATCTGTTCAAATTATGTGTACTGGGTAAATGTAAAGGAAGAGGAATGCAGTGGAAAGGTGGGAAAACAACCCTGAATAACTCAACCTGACATCCTTCTTGGAACATGCTGGGATTCAACAGGGGGCCTTAGAAGCTTTATTTTCCTTTCTAATTGCAAGGCTTGAATTAATATTGTCATATTTTAAAGCATAAAAGTATCTGTGAAACTGGCAGGCTTTTTTACGAAGCAGGGGCTACCTTAACGCCATTAAGCCCCAGTACAGTCTTTCTTCCATCTAACGCTGAGGAATTAATGCTCGCTTCCCTCCCTCCCACTTGCCCCTCTTTACCACGTTGGCTCTCTGAATTTATTTCCATGGCTTCTCTTATGGAGGCTTCCTGTTGGCAAACGTGCCGCAGCCCAAATGCTATAACCTGAGCCAGAGTCCCCTGAGTGGCTGCGCACTCCACGCAGCTGCCTATCACTGTAGCGTGTCTAAAGCAAAGCTAATATATGAAATAATTCTCTGTAGAATAGACCCTGTAAGTTACTGCTGTTTGAAATGAGTCCTTTGCTAAAAAGGTGAAGGGCAATGTAATTTTTGCCATTACAGGCGACGTCTGACTCCTGTGTTTGACTTTTCAAATCCCCTTCAGAGCACCGGAATGGTCTGTTTGTCAAACTGAGAGCTCAGCCTCACTCTGCCAACTCCCAGTCATGTATGGAAATCTGCTTCCAGAGGGACAGGGCTTCCTGATCCACGTAAGGGTCACTTCCTTTAAGCCAGACCCAGAGGAGCTTCTGGACAGCTCCACAGAGAATGACAAGTGGCTTTCCTGTCTTAATTTTCCCTGAAGGCTGTGCTCATGACAGGCAGGTTTAAATACACACACAGACACACACTTGTGTGCCAGCACAACTTCAGCATCCAACATGTGTCCATTTAAGGCTATCGCAGCTTGAAAATATTATTTTGGACTGCAGCTCCCAGAACCCTCCCATCAGCATGTAACTTCATAGAATCATAGAATCCTTGAGTTGGAAGAGACCCCGTGGGTCATCCAGTCCAACCCCCTGCCAAGAAGCAGGAAAATCACATTCAAAGCACCCCTAACAGATGGTCATCTAGCCTCTGTTTAAAAGCCTCCAAAGAAGGAGCCTCCACCACACTCCGGGACAGAGAGTTCCACTGCTGAACAGCTCTCACAATCAGGAAGTTCTTCCTAATGTTCAGGTGGAATCTCCATTCTTGTAGTTTGAAGGAAACTTCTTATTCACTTTTTCAGTCTTTGCATCTCATGTATTGCACAGGCTCAAATTTAGTTTTCCATTAAGTGTGTGCATGCTCAAATGGAAGCCAGAGCAAATCATTCCTTTACCTGGTGAGAAAGTTTCCAAAGCAACATTTGTCACTTTCACATGGTTTGTTTTTTAATATGCAATTATTAAATCCACTGAGGGACACAGCAAAGGCATGTAATGTGCGAAATGACCCTTACTCCATACTGTAGTTTCTCTGTCCAAGTTAAACTGTTGTAAGAGTTCCTACTACTCCCTTTGGAACAGGGCCCTCCAAATGTTGTCAGACTGCATGTCCCATCATTCCTCAACACTTGCTGTACTGTTTGGGCTGAGGATCATTGCAACTCAAGAACCCCTGAAAAACCTTATTATGGTTTCAATCCCTGCTCTGGTATGTGTGACTCCATTTTTTAAATACCATATATACTTGAATATATGCTGACCCGAATATAAATCAACGCACCTAATTTTTCTACAAAAAACTGGGAAAACATATTGGCTTGAGTATAAGCCGAGGGTGGGAAATGCAGCAGTTCCTGTTAAATTTCAAAATAAAAATAAATACCAATAAAATTACATTAATTTAGGCATCAGTAGGTTAAATGTTTTTGAATATTTACATAAAACTTATTTTAAGATAAGATTGGCCAACTCTGATTAAACAATAATTCTAACCTTCTTCAGTCTAAATGTATTTACATATTCTTCCAGTAATAAAGAGAGTAAAATAATAAATGTAATAATAATAATAGAGTAAAATAATGTAAATGTAATAATAACTATAATAATAGAGTAAAATAATAAATAGAATAATAACAAATAGAATAAAATAATAAATGTAATAACAATAGAATAAAATAAAATAAAGTTATAAATATAATAATAACTATAATAATAATCCAGTAAAATAAGAAATAACTTTGACTTGAGTATAAGTCAAGGGGGGCTTTTTCAGCCTTAAAAAGTGCTGAAAACCCCAGCTTATACTCAAGTATATACGCTATATTAAAATAGAAATGTAGTGGAGATGCTATACTTTTTAAAATGGACTTATTTCTGTATTAAAAAATATATACGTTTTTATAAAAACTCACAGATTTACGCATTTACACACACCTCATTGGACAGATTAAAGAGTTCTGTACAGCCTGCACACTTCTTTTCCAACAGACAGTAGGCCAATAAAAGATAGCATCTGAACTCTGTGGTAGTCATGGATCATCATGGCAAATTGTGATATTTCTCTTTCTTTCCCCATGCCCCATGGGAACCAGTAAAGCATAATGTACAATATACAGTTCCCACCGATGTTACACAATCTATAGTTACTGCATTTCCTTATTATTCCTGTTTCTCAATAAACAGAGTAATCTCACAATACTATCTATATATTTGTATATAGATAGCACTGAATGATGGATGGTGATATGTTACTACTGACATGTCTGGTATTTAATTGTAGGCTTTGAATATAATCACTCAGAAATTTGGGGAGGTGGGGCCTCAATGTACTGTGCACAATTACCAGGGCTGCATTAATTCAACCTGCCATTGGAGAATCATTTTTAAAAGTCTCCTGCCTATAGGAAGCTTGCATATTAAGAAGAAGGCTATGCTAGATGCTTTGTTTGTTTGTTTGCTTGTTTGTTTGTTTAAAAACAAATAGCACATATCTGGAAATTTCAAAGTACTGTGACAATAAACAAACCTAAAAAGGGAAACAATATGTGAAATTAAAGCAACACAGTTATGTTATGCACAAAAATATTGTAAAGCTGAACTGGGAAAGCAACAATTTTAGACTTTTGTTTCTTCCACATATACTGAGTGCCACTATACTAAGTGCCTTGTTCGAAGTCCCTACAAAGTGAAGTTCAAGCGTGTGCAGTACCACTAAGAAGACTTATGCACATGATCTCAGGAGGACTGGTCCAAATGTATTTTTTCCACATTGATAGTTTGTTTATAGCTATCATCCTTCTGTGTTGTCGAAGGCTTTCATGGCCATAATCACTGGGTTGTTGTGAGTTTTCCAGGCTGCATGGCCATGTTCCAGAAGTGTTCTCTCCTGACATTTCACCCACATCTATGGCAGGCATCCTCAGAGGTTGAGGGATCTGTTGGAAACTAGGCAAGGGAGGTTTGTACATCTGTGGAATGCCCTGGGTGGGAGAAAAAACTCTTGTCTGCTTGTGGCAAGTGTGAATGTTGGAAATGGCCACCTTGATTAGCATTTAATGGCCTTAAATGCCTGGCTGGTTTCTGCCTGGGGGAATCCTTTGTTGGGATATGTTAACTTGCCCTGATTGATTCTTGTCTGGCATTCTCATGCTTTTCGGGTGTTTCTCTTTATTTACTGTCCTGCTTTTAGAGTTTTTTAAAAATACTAGTTTCCTCCTTTCTGTTGAAATTGTCAGTGAGTTCCACAAATATGTGGACAATTTCAACAGAAAGGAGGAAAGCATGAAAATGGAAAAAATCTGGCTAGCAGTATTTAAAAACTCTAAAATCAGGAGAGTAAATAAAGAACAACACTCTAAAAATAGGGTAATTCCAGAAAATAATAAATCAGGGCCAGCTAACACCTCCCAACAAAGGTTCCAGCCAGGCCTTGAAGCTGCAAGGCAATTAAATGCTTATCAAGGTGGCTATTTGCAACATTCACACCTGCCTCAAGCAGACAAGAGTTCTTTCTCCCACCCTGGACATTATTAACATCACTTGCCCCATTTCCAACAGAGCTCTCAACCTCTGAGGATGCCTGCCATAGATGTGGAAGAAACATCAGGAGACAATGCTTCTGGAACATGGCCAGACAGCTTGGAAAACTCACAACAATCCTATAACCCTTCTATCCTACACCTAATTCCAGTAGGTATGGTATGTTTGCCTGCTTGCTTGTTCCTTTAAATATCCCCTTCTATATCCAACCTTAAGTGATAAGGTCTATCAAAACGTTTCTGGCCTTATTATGGCATACATATAATATACTTGAAAGAAAAGAAAGTGTATGTGTTTGGGTGTGTCAGAGAGAAAAAGAAATACACACATGCACGCATAGACCTCAATCAAATTGTTAGTTCCAACTAGAATAGACCCACAGAATCAATGAAATTCACAAAAGTGTGGACTCACTTTTAATTGATTCAGAAGGCTTCCTCTAGTTACTAGCAAGTAAATTTAGTCCACTAATTCCAGACACAAACTATATGATGAAGTCTGCACATATGATGGCAAATTGGAAAGGAGGTAATAATTGCTTTACATCAGCAAACACATTCTGTGCCACACACCACAAGGCGATGGCTGTTCAGCAAAAGCCTATGCACCACACTTTGGTAGTTACATGCACTTATCCAAGCTTTCACATGTGGCTCAGCCCCAGAGTCAATTGTGATCCCATTCCAGTGTATAATGTGCACAGCAAGCTACTGTAAAAAAAGATATTCATACCGCAGAGACTTCGGTAATTGGGGAATGCCATCATTGTAATTCAGGTGTAAAACACAGCGGCAGGAGATGGAAGGGGCTTTCAGTGTAATGAACTTCAAAGACAGGCAGAACGGGGGACCAGGTAACTGCTGTTTCCCTCTGCTGTAAATGTGAATTCTCTAAAAATTGCTTCTTTCGCAGATGGATCAAGACCCATTCTTCCACTGTACTTTGATCTTAAGTGAGCTATAACAGCAGCACTGACATCATGTTAACATACAGTTAAAACAATTAAGAAATTGTCTTCAGATGCATGTTTATTGTTAAATAAAGATAGATCCCGGGTTTGAAACTCTTCAAGTGTACTATTAACTAAAAATTACCCAGAGCTCAGATTCATATAGATGCTTTGGGTTGCATAGGGAAGGGTTAGCATCCCTGTGCTGTTTGTTTTGCTGTTTGTGTCCCTGTTCAGAAAATTTCACCTCACTTTCTGTCCCTGTGATAATTGGATATTGAAAAAAAATGGCTTGTTGTGGAAACAAGGATTGGCAAGAAAGCCTCAGTGGAGATGCCCTTTTCCCGGTGATAAGTCTTCCAGGAGTGAATTTCCCTTCCTAGGGGCAGATTTCTGTCACTTCCTGGCATCTCACCCCCGTTTTTAACTATGAGTCATTTGTAAGTCAGATGTTTGTAACTTGGGGGCTACCTGTCCAGTTCTCCCCTCCCAAATGTTCAAACTCTGGGTCCAGCCAACTGTGGGCAAGAGTGGCTTGACATGAATGGTTCTTCATCTGTATCTGCCATATAAGCCTGGTGCTGCTTTTTGATCCAAGGGCTAATTGATCCAAGGGCTAACCAGTTTTCAAGAAGCAAATTTCATCTTTGAGTGGGAGTGCAAGTAGGAAGCTAGCACAGACAGCACAACTGCAAACGCAGTCCAAAATTAAATGAGTTGGCACTAACTTCAAGGTGAAAGTAAGTAAAGCAAAATAAATGAAAAGCACCCCAGACTTATTTATGGCACAAACAATTCAGGACCTGAGAAAGGGAGGAAGAAAGAGGGGAGAGAAAGAGAGAGTTTGCTTCTCTGCTAGCAAGAATTACACATGCCCACCATTCTTACTGTAAAATGTGGAATGGGGAGCAAGTAGGTGGGCAGGATTGGGAATGTTCCCAGCATCTCTATCACCTGATATGTTGTTATATTACATAGCTATTGTGCTTTGATAGTAGTTACAATGACTTGACCCTAGAAAATACTGGGATATGTAGCACTGTGTAAGACAAGAAGCCTTTAATGTGTCAAGAGGCAGCGGGTCTGAATGGAGGCGTTCTTCTCCTTTGCCATTTAATGGGGCCAGAAGTTTTCTCAGGCCCGATCTTAGAAAAGGTCGTAGTTGGCAACTTTTACTTTCTTATTTATAATCGTATCATCAAAGTCTAATTAGATGGTAACATTAATGGCAAGGGTTGAGTTGTTATAGCTCTCTAGATCAGCGTTTCAACCTGGAGGTCGGGAGCCCTGGGGGGGATCACGAGGGGGTGCCAGAGGGGTCATCAAAGACCATCAGAAAGCACAGTATTTTCTGTTGGTCATGGGAGTTCTGTGTGCCAAGTTTGGTTCAATTCCATCATTGGTGGGGTTCAGAATGCTCTTTGATTGTAGGTGAAGTATAAATCCCAGCAACTACAACTCCCAAATGTCAAGTCTGTTTTCTCCCAAACTCCACCAGTGTTCACATTTGGGCATATTGACTATTCATGTCAAGTTTGGTCCAGATCCATCATTGTTTGAGTCCACAGTGCTCTCTGCATGTAGGTGAACCACAACTCCAAAACTCAAGGTCAGTGTTCACCAAACCCTTCCAGTATTTTCTCTTGGTCATGGGAGTTCTGTCTGCCAAGTTTGGTTCAATTCCATCATTGGTGGAGTTCAGAATGCTCTTTGATTGTAGATGAACTATAAATCCCAGCAACTACAACTCCCAAATGACAAGATCATCCCCCCACCAACCCACCAGTATTCAAATTTGGATGTATCAAGTATTTGTGCCAAATTTGGTCCAGTGAATTGAAAATACATCCTGCATATCAGATACTTGCATGACGATTCATAACAGTAGCAAAACTACAGGTACGAAGTTACAATGAAAATCATATTATGGTTGGGGGTCACCACTACATGAGGAAATGTATTAAGGATTTAGAAAGGTTGAGAAACACTGCTCTAGATGTTGTTCAGCTCCCAGCATTCTTCAGCTCCAACTTTCTTGGCTAGATTCAACAATCTGAAGCTGTGCTAAAATTAAGCCTGGGGACACTTTCAAACCACAATGTTATAACACGATGATCCAATTTTAACTGAATTGGATACATACTATAGACTCTTGGGATTGTTAATTTGGGGAGGGGACATTTACAATTCCCAGCCAGGGAGCTCCTTTGGCACCTTTAACCAAGCTAGCTCCTACGCCATAGTCATGCCCGTTAAAGTGGAATCATGCGATTATAGTTGTGTTGTATGAAAGCCCCCCAGACATGTCTCTAATAAATAGGGGTTAGCAATCCCAGTCTTATGAAGTAGAAGACATTCCTGGCACTGTGTGTTTCATAGTCCCAGGTACTCTCGTGCCATCTACACTAATAACACTTAGCCCAAGCAGGTGGACCATTTGGATTTATTGCCTACACTTATGGAGAAGGAGAGGCTCCTTCTATAGAGCTTCTTTTAATCTTTGTGAAAACTAGGTTAACCATGGGTGCCAAGTAGTTCAAGACATGAGTAAGACCAACCTCAGGCTAGGCAAAATAACTTAATCAGCTCCAGTTTCCAAGTGAATATATTTATTTAAGCACCTAGCGGAAAGAGTTTCAGAAATGCTTAGTTGCTTCTTAAAATAATATGAAACATAGAATTAGTTAAGTAAAGCTTATTCATCAGGAACTGAGATCATACAAATATTTCACCAAAGTAACTTCCAGTTATGTGTGGGGAAGCACATACATTTCAAGTAGCAGAGAGGCAAATGGCCTTCATCCAGCAACCACAAGGAGTTCATAGCCAAGGATATTTCTGTGAATATTGCAGGTCTCTTTGGGTGGGCTTGATAATTCAGACCTTAGCACTGAAAAGGGGGAGCCAGGGAAGATGTGGTATATATGTAAATGGTGTGCACAGTGTGAAGAAGGTGATAGCATGACTGCTTTTTTGTGTCAGGAGTGACTTGAGAAACTGCAAGTCACTTCTGGTGTGAGAGAATTGGCCGTCTGCAAGGACATTGCCCAGGGAAAGGCCAGATGTTTTGATGTTTTACCATCCTTGTGGGAGGCTTCTCTCATGTCCCCGCATGAGGAGCTGGAACTGATCGAGGGAGCTCAACCCACTCTCTGCGGATTCTAACTGCTGGCCCGTCTAGCAGCAATCCTGCCAGCACAAGGGTTTAGGGTTTAACCCATTGCACCACTTGGGACTCTGATAGCATAACTAAATTGAGGCTATTGTACTTTGGACAGTCAACCACATAATGCATTGGAAAAGATAGTGATGATAGGGCAAGGTGAAGCAATAGGAAAAGAGGAAGAGTACATTTTTTTTTGTTTGTTTTAGGTGATCCCTCTTTGGCCAAGTAGGATAGTCTTCCAGGATCAGAATTCTTTTGGGTGCGTAGGTGGCTGTGGAGCCCTATTCTTGATCTGCATCTTCTCCCACAGTGAGGGCATTGGTTTCCAGGTGGAAGGCAGTCCCGGTCGGGGTTGGCTTGATGCGCCTTCCTCTTGACACATTTCTCTCTTTCACCCTCCATTCGTGCCTCTTCAAATTCTACAGCACTGCTGGTCACAGCTGACCTCCAGCTGGAGCGCTCAAGGGCCAGGGCTTCCCAGTTCTCGGTGTCTATGCCAGAGTTTTTAAGGTTGGCTTTGAGCCCATCTTTAAATCTCTTTTCCTGTCCTCCAACATTCCATTTTCCATCCTTGAGTTCTGAGTAGAGCAACTGCTTTTGGGAGACGGTGGTCGGGCATCTGGACAACATGGCCGGTCCAGCAGAGTTGATGGTGGAGGACCATTGCTTCAATGCTGGTGGTCTTTGCTTCTTCCAGCACGCTGACATTTGTCTGCTTGTCTACCCAAGAGATTTGCAGGATTTTCCGGAGGCAGCGCTGATGGAATCGTTCCAGGAGTTGCATGTGACATCTGTAGACAGTCCACGTTTCGCAGGCATATAGCAGGGTTGGGAGGACAATAGCTTTATAAACAAGCACCTTGGTATCCCTACGGATGTCCATTAAAGAGTGCATTAAAGGTGGATTGATTCACTCAAAGAAGCCCCAGCCTCAGCATTTGCAAGACCTGTTGATGATTGAAGCTCCTGGAGGTCTCCCATTCATAAGGTCACCATACGTCAGGACCAACCTGACAGCACATAACAAGTTTTTTTTAAAAAAAAGTGAATAGGGAGCAGTTTTCTTCCCTTTCCCATTGTATTAGAGGCCGTAATTATCTCTAGAAGCTGAATGGGAAAAGATTTCGGACAGATAATTCTTCACACAGCATATTGGTAAAATGGAGAATTCACAAAATTCTCCATGGCTGGCTTTAAAGGAGGATTACAAGATAAGGTTATCAGCAGCTATATATTGCTTCTGATATCAAGAGGCAGCATGCTTCTGTAAATTGGTTTTCAGGAACATTACTTGGAAGATGCCTTTGCACTAATGGCTTGCATGTGGGTTTTACTTGACCCTTCTAGGAACGATGGATCAGGTAGACCTTTTTATCATGACCACGTTATACAGTCCTCAGGTAGGTCCTATATCCTACCCCTTGAGGGATAGTTTATGCAGTAGGGAGAGTTGGAGTTCTGCTCAAATGTATAGTAAGGCAGAGTTGAATGAAAAAGGAAAAAACAAAGTGAGGGGACCTCTGGGGACAGGGACTTCCTATGTTCTTGTTGAACTGAAGTGCATTCTTTGCCCTTCCAGACAAAAGAGAGGTGCTATAGGGGGAGTCCGCCAGTTTACCTAAATAATATCTCATAGGCAGCTCAGCTCAGTTTTGAGAACAGTACACTGTTGGTTGGCTAGTAGACTCTGCAGTTCCTGCTATTAAGGAAGAGGATGGGGTGGGTGAGTGTGCAGGGAGGCCCTCAGAAGAGTGGAAAGTATAGAGTGTGGGCCATTGAAAGGAAGGGGAGAGACAAAGGCCTTGTGTCAGCACTTTGCATGTCCCCAAAGAGGAGGAGGAGGGGAGACACAAAAACTGCCCTTGAGATTAGGAAGGAGGGAGGAATTGCCCTGGAGCAATGGGAAGAAAAGGACTTCTGTTTAGTCGATCAACAAGTGGGAAAGCTTTTGATGTTGGAGAAGATAATTAATGTCACAAATGTCTGCGATGGTAATAAATGCAGCTGGAGAAGGAGACAACAGTATCAGGAGTCCAGCAGCTAAGCCCCCAGGGGGGATCCCACCCACTGGAGCAACCACTCAGGCCACATTCCTCTGACACCGTCCCCCCATTTTCCTTCCCATGAGAACCCTTCCCTGCATCAGCATTTCTCCTCTTCCAGACAGAAGCAATCCCTGCTGTTCTGCACTTCTCTACTTTGGTCTGGTTCCTATTATTTACCATAGTTTCTGGATGCTCTTACCTCTTTTGATCGTGTGTTTTGGGGCAAAATAGCCCGTGCCAACAATTCAGAATGCTTTTTTTTCTTGTATATTCAGACTGGACCTCTGTTCTCCCTGTTGGAAAATGTTCATCCAGGAAGGATTTCTAAGGGACCTTTCAGGGCAACCAGCAAAGGAACGTCAGCATAATGCACACCTGAAAATCCATCCCAAGTTTTTGGTTGGCTTTGGCTGTTATGATTATAAGCAAAAGTTTGAAAACCTAATGCAGAACTTGAAAACTGTCACAAGTAACAGAAGAAACAGAAAAAGTAACATGAACACTGTGTATAAAGTAGCAATGGAGTAACAGAAACCAGTTTTCTTTTCTAATACTGTCATGTGTAATGGGGACTAAATGCTTTGCAAAATGTAACTTGCAAAGCATTTAGTTTGATCCAATGGACCACAAGATGCTGATTTGAGAAGTATAGACTTGAAGAATATAGCAGTTTATTCACAAAGAGGTTTTTAGTATGATGATTTCATGATCCCAACCAGAAATTGTAGTCCTTGATATTCCTCTCTTAACAATTCAGAGGCATTCAGAAGGTACAACTGGAGACCTTCTCTGTTTTATGGGTGCTTTTATTTTTAAAATATTTTTATTATTTTATCACAGTTCAATACATTTGTTATACATTGTTTGCTTTACAGCAGATAAATATCATTCAATACAACCTCCCACACTTTAACTTTTGGCATCCACTATTATTTTTCAGCTTATACATATTATCTATCCCTCACCACTGTGCTCCCCTCCTCCATCTCAAGCCACAGCTTTTATATATCATCTGTCAAAAGTTTCAAGTCTTCTTGTGGAGATAACTTTTCTTCTTTCTATTTTAACCCTTTTTCAATAAATATTCTGCATACATCATCGAAATCACTTTGTTTCCATATACCTCTTTTAACTTTTAATATACATATCAGCTTATCATTTATTGCCAATTTCCATACTTCTTTGTACCACTCCTCTATTTGTATATTTATTCCTCTTTTCCAATTCCTTGTTGGAGGAAAGTATTTAGAGAAACAGAGGATATAAGTAACATTAAAATAGAAAGAAGTCCTAGTATAGCTTTATTATCATTATATAATAATAAACAATCGAAAAAAGAGGATAAATATGTGATAACAAACTTATTAACAATAGCAAGACTGCTTGTAGCAAGGAATTGGGTGCTTCTATTTTGATCAAGAATTAGTCTCACCAAGTGGAGCCTCATAAGTGGAGTGAGACTGTTTTTTATCTCTTCTCTTTTTCCTGACACAGATGAATGAAGAGTAGAAACTAAAAGCCAGGATTTGCATCTTGTAGTTTTAAATTTTGGTAAAGCAAACAAACATTTTTTCCTCCTGTTGTTGTATGGATTTTGCTTTAGATCCTTTTCATTAAGTTGTTCTCCACCTCCTTGCATCCGTACCTGGAATGTGCATCCTCCCTTGTCTAGAGTCTGGGTTCATGTACAACAGGTTCCTTTATTGCAAAGTGGCTTTGTATCCTGCATGGTTTACAACTGATGCTTTAAAAGTGCTGCAAAGAGCCCTAGGCTGCAGCGCCATTGCCTGAGAAATCCTGTTAGTTGAAACCAAAGATTTCCTAGAGATGGGAAACATAAGTGATCTAGATGTTGCCAGGCTGCAACTCCCATTATCCTTCACTATTTGCTCTTCTATGGCCAGGGGTGATGGGAGCTTAATCAAACAACACCTGGAGGAGAAGATATTCTCCCAGCTCGAGTATACCGTACTACATTGTCATAATGCCTGGGAAAACCTATCCTTCTCTACTGCACACTTTTCTTAACAGATAAAGATCTATGGTTTAAAGTCTCCTATAGATTCTTTATAGCCCAAAAGGAAAAAAAATAATGTAACTCATCTTGTTCATAGGTCACACTAGTAACAGTTCATTTGATTTCTATCTGGAACCAACTATCTGGTCCCCATTGTGTTGGGGTCATTCTAATATACTAACAAAGATGCCTATCATGATGAGTGGTGTGTGCCTGCATACACATACATCCTTGTGCATGAAATGCAAGAGTTGTATATGGCAAGCATTTTACAGTGAGCTCCATACCACATCTCATGACAAAATTGGGCAAAGATAAGTATTGCTGGTAATTTTAAACCAGTGTCTTTAAGAGTAAAGAATTGCATTTCCACACAGGAGTGCATGACCAAAAGCCAGCATGGTCATTTGAATGTTGGACAGGGGCTTTGGCAGACTAGGGAGAGGAGAGAAAAGGGAGGAAAGACTAGGCTTTGAATCCCCGTCTGCCATGGAAGCCCACTGGGTGTCCTTAGCCAGTCACTCTCCCTCTCAGCCTCAGATGAAGCCAATGGCAACCCACCCACCCTCCTTACTATTTTTGCCAAGATAACAACTTCTCTTAGGGTCACTATAAGTCAGAAATGACTTGAAGGCATGCAACAATAACAAAATATAATTGACGATAGTACATTTCCATGGGATAAAGTCAAAGGATGGTCTTAAAGGTACCACGGAGGTGGGGTCCAATTATGCTTGCTGTTCTGCTCTGGAGACTTCTGTGACTCTGTGCACTGAGCTTTAAGGCACTTCACCCGATGCCCATAGCACAGCTCTACATTTGTTTCTTGGTCACCTTTGACTGTGACATATGACTGGGATGGTATGTTGGGAATTTACTTTCATGTAGCTAGAAAGTATTTAGGTAGAAAGGGCATTTGAGGCTGTGTAGACCTAAGACAGCAGACAGAGACCTCTGTCCCCTTGCAAAAGAAAAGAAACAGAGAGAGCCTGACCAAAGTCACCAAAGTAGACAAAGATTAAACTTTAAATTGCCGTGCTATTTTTCTTTTTCTCCTAATCCAACTGGTGCTTTTTAAAAAAACAACTCTAATGTTACTCATAGGCGACGCTTCATTTTGCAGGCGTTTCAGAAAGCCAGCTCCACAAATGTGCAATAGTCCCCCTCCCAGCCCCACTCCCCTGGGAGAAGTATAACCAGTCAAGTGCCTAAACCACAGGCTCTCTCAAACTAATCATAGAAATTCAGGCAAGCTAACCACAGCACAACCGTTGTTCTCTCATCTATTTTTGTTCTGGTCTTCCAGAACAGCTTCTCCCTAACTTCCCCAATTTGCAAAGCAAATAGTATTTGCCACCCACTGGCAAAGGAAGAGCCATTTGGACAGCAGAGAAAAATGTTTTTATCTCTGAAAGCTATTCACCTACTATTTCCCATCAACATTTGCACTTTTGGCTATCTTATCACTTTTGATTCCAACAGGATTTTCTGGGGCTGGTACACTATAAATGAATTGAAAACTCTGACACAATTGCCTTTATAAAACTTTTATAAGTATAGATGTAAATAACTATGGTTTGATGACACAAGTGGAACAGTGAGTCAGGTGACACTTTGGACCTCTGTGTTTGGGTAAGTTTCAGAAAAGGGTGGGGACATTTATTTATTTATTTATTTATTTATTATGTGGTATTTGTATACTGCCCTTCTCAACCCCAAAGGGGACTCAGGGCGATTCACAGTGTTGGCAACTATATATTGGCCGTTGAATCATGGGAAAAATCAGCCAATATAAGTAATAAGGGCCCCTTGGTGGCACAGCAGGTCAAACCTCTGAGCTGCTGAACATGCTGGCTGAAAGATTAGCAGTTCGAATTCAGGAAGCAAGGTGAGCTCCCACTGTTAGGCCCAGCTTCTGTCATCTTAACAGTTCAAAAGCATGCAAATGTGAATAGATCAATAGGTACTGATTCTGCAGGAAGGTAACGGCACTCTATGCAGTCATGTTGGTCACATGACCTTAGAGGTGTCTATGGGACAACGCTGACTCTTTGGCTTAGAAATGGAGATGAGCCCCACCCCCAGAGTCAGACACGACTAGGCTTAATGTTGTCTGGGGAAACCTTTACCTTGGCCTATAAGTAATAAAGCCTGGCAGACAGAACACTAACAGTTAAAGTTTTCCTCATTGTTGGATTTCCCAACTAGGAAATGCTTAACCTGTACAATTTTTGTCTGCCACACCATTATTAAATCATAAAATCTCTGCTGTCTTTTAGTGCAAATCCTAAACCATGCAAAGAAGTCAAGTTTAATAAGTTATGAAACCAATTATAATATTATAGGTCATGAATAGGGTACATATGACCTTCCTAAGAGGCTGGAAGATGGTAGCACTTCACAACCTCTGAGGATGCCTGCCATAGATGCAGGCAAAACATCAGGAGAAAATGCTTCTAGAACGTGGCCATACAGCCTAAAAACCTACAACAACCCATGGAGGGCAAATCTGTCATGCTTTGAACCCCACATCCCAGATTCTTTGGGGCTGGCAGGGTATGCTTCATTTAATGAGGAAATGAATCCCAAGTCCCAATCTAAACAAAGGCCAGGGGATGAAGGGGAACACTTCGAGTTCACAAAAATGTTTAATGCAAGCTGTTTGTGGTCCGTCAACAACCAGTGCGTACACCCAAGCTGTAGCAGTTGCTTTCCTCTGCAGCAGATTACTTGGCAAGACTGAGGCCCCATCTTCATTGCCTTATAATGCAGTCGGCAACTGTATTATATGGTCAGTGTAGGCTCATATAATGCCGTTTAACAGCAACAAACTGCATTATATGAGTCTACACTATATGAATTTAAAACTGCATTATAGGGCACTGTAGATGAGGCCTGAGGTAACACACAATCCCTTCCCAAAATACCTTTCCCTAGGAATAGGGGTACATTTGTGATGCAAATTATTGACATTGACAAGGTAATTTTGTTCATTCTTATTTTAAAAAATGCCCTTGGGGGAAAAACAATTTTTGGCATAAAAGCAAGTCTAATTTTAAAGGGACATAAATTCCTGACTTTGGGCAGGTCTATACAGGCGTGAAAACCTGGGTTTGAATCCACTGCTGCTTGTCACCATGATGTTTGCTGCTTTTGAGTGGAATATCATGGATTTCTTTAGGGTTGGACAAAGTCAGTGGAAAAGGCATAGCTTGCTGGAAACTCCAGAGTATCTCATAGTTTCAGGGCATTCAGAACAGTGGAATCAGGTCATTTTTACCCTGTAGTTATCCCATAATATTCTTGCCCTCAGATTCCTTCCACGTTCCCTGAAAACTGGAGATGGGGGTCACAGCAACTACACACAAAGCAAGGGCCATTTCTGTTCCCTGCACCCATTCAGCAGGCTGTACCATGATGTTTAGTTGCTCCAACACTTCCGGCTATCATTTTGAGTAATATTGTTCTATTTTATTTTATTTTTATTTTGAGAGAGCCTTTGGAGTGTTAGAAAACCAAACCACTGCATTTAAGATATTTTTTGTATATGTCTGAAGTTTTCAAGCAAAAAAAAAAAAGCACTGTAAATTTCCCAGTTAAAATTTGGGGGAAAGGTTTGGGATTGTTCAGGGCCTTTTGCAGATCCTATGGCTCATGTGTACAGATTCCAAGAGCTTTGTGTGTATCATAAGCTACACTTTACCCAACACTGGTCTAGACCCTGAAATCTGGGAACATTAAGTGGGAATGGAGAAAATCTATTACCCTCAGCCTTCCATAGGGCATGTATTTTTAAAGCTCCCATTATTTATTGTCTGAAACAGTCTCCTACTTTGGGATGTTCCGATGCCACATGAGCATAACTCTTTGAAAGGATTTGGAGTGGGGAGGGGATGCTGTTCGCTTCAAATAAAGAGCTCCTAGCAAAGTCTACTGGGACCCTAAACTCAAGAAGGGTGTTGACAGGCTGGAAAGGCTTCAGAGGATAACTACAAAGATGATGAAGAGCCTAGATAAAAAATAAAGGTTCCTATGAGAAAGGCCCAACCAAACAGGCTTCGCTTGACCTCCTAGAGAAACAGTGGCTAAATGGATAGGGGGGCTGCTGGGAAGGTAATTGTCAGAGATTGACAAAGTTTTTAGAAATAAGTTCTGGAAGAGCTGTTGCTAGCCCACTGTAGGCAAAGTACCATATATAAATATGTACAAGTCTAGAAATTTTAGTTTAAAAAAACAACAACTCCAAACCCCATTTTGACTTATCCACATGGGTCTGTGAAACTACTGTACTTTAAGTCTTATTTCAAATTGGAACCATTCCCTTCTCTGAACAGACTGGCAAAAGTTGATACCTTGATCTGCTTCAGGAGAACTTTTAAAAAGCACCCCCACCCCCTTTACTCTCTCCTTTGTGGTGCCATGTTTTGAATGCCTGGTGGGGAAATGGTGGCAGCTAGCCCCGTGAGCTGAAATTGATGCTTTCCCTTCTCCACAGTATGACTAATAACTTATCTACAGGTTGCATCAACATCCATAATATTTGCCTTACAATATGCACTTGACTTATCCATGAGATTGGCTATTACATTAATATATATAGTAAGATACACTGACAACCCCACCTTTCTAAATATTCAACTTATGATATAATAAATACGGTAACCAACATTTGTTATGGCTATTTCACTTGGCTGCAAATACCAAGGTCTGCTGCATTACCACAGGATGTCTATGCCCCACACCACTGGAGAAATTATACTATTTAGCCGGTATTGCACCACCTGACATCCGTCGGGAAGTAGCAGCCAATAATGAAAGGACCAAGGCAGTGACATCCCTGGCTCATCCCCTGTTTGGATATCAGCCAGTACGCCAATGCCTTAAATCAAGAAATAGTTTTCTAAAATCTACAGAGATACTCGCAGGAACACCTCAGCAAGCGAGAGTCCAAAAGTGGCAGGCAAAACCCTGGAACCTCAAGCCATGGCTGATACTGATGGCGGAGGGCCCCCGCCAACGATTGGCCTGCACTGCAGCGGAGAGTTCTGCAGTTCCTGGTTGTCACAATTGGAAGAAACTGATGAAATGTGCCCCAGCAGGCAGCTCAATAATAAGAATGCCTGCAGCCTTTCTCTGCTTTCCCCTCTCCCTACCTTGTAACAAGCCCTAATAAAAGTACTTGAAACTTGCAACATTTAATCTTTCCGCTTGATACTTTTGTATCTTTCCCTGCCTCAGACTAATTCAACAAAAAAATAAACCTTTTTCCAGGCTCCGGAGAGCCGTGAGCCTACTGGGGGGTGCCTACTGCCCTCCTCCCCCCGGACGCCGGATCTGCGTTCGGAAAAATCGCGGATACCGAAACCACCATTTTGGACCCCAGTAACCACTAAAACAGTAAAATGGCGGATTGACGCCGTTCTAATTTTGTATTTTTCTGCTATTAATTCTAAGACTAACTGCCATCTCGCTTTCCTCATTTTGGACTCCTGCGCTCGGGGAATAATCATTTTGTTTAAAGTATTATTATTTAACAGCAAACAGCTGATTGTCAAAACTGTGCCGGCTCGGCAAAAGCAGCCTGCTTTCCTTTGCTGCCGCTCGTTCCTGCTCGGTCCCGCCATCAGGGGCTTGCTGTGGACACCCATAGGAGGTCCCAGAGAAGCGGCCAGGCGGGGACCCCGGCCCCAGCGCAGGAGATCTAGTTCGCCAAGGGCTGGGCAATGGACTCTGTTACTACCCAACCCAGCGCCCATCACTGGACTTCTGCCTTTTCTTATTGACTCTCTGCTTCATGAACTGAACTGTTTACCATATCCCTGGCCACGAACTTTCTGGTGATGCTTGCCTTGAACTTTCTGGTGATGCATGCCAGAGGACTATGAGATCTCCAGTTTGCGTTATATTAAAGATCAAATATTGTAACAAATTTTCCTGGGATGGGGATGGGGTTCCCCTTATGAACTATGTATAAGAAAATATCATATATGTAACCCTTATGAATTCCCCTTGTACCCTTGCCCTCTCGACCCTTGCCCCACAAAATACTGTGACCAGGAACTGCCTGAGGGAGAATCTCTACATCTCCCAAGACCCACCCTTGATTAATTCACCAGCATGGAACAATACTGTTGATCCCCAACCCTGGCCCTCGGAGCAAGACCAGCGAGGGGAGGGGGTCAACAGAAACCCGGAAAGAAAGGATTGATTAAATCATCAAGGTATCGTTGATCCCCCCTGAGGTCCAATGCCGAAATAGTCATTCATATCCCCCTCCAAAGCTCATTAAGGACAGGAAAGCCTTTGTTTGTCAAGATCACACCTTGCCTGCCAGAATCAAAGCCCGCATTCCAGCGGGCAGGAAACTTCTAATCCCATCATTTTCCCCCATTGTCTGCGGCCGTACCGCCTCCTCTCTCCTGATTTGTCCATCTTGCGAGGCGAGCGGAGGGCGCTCATTGGCCCCCTAGATGCGAAGAAACGCGCTGATTGGTCCAGAGCAGGGGCGGGCCGCCCAGCCTCCTCCCAGCTGTTCCAGCATCAGCCAATCAGCGTGAAGCCGGCCGGCAAGGGGCGGGCGGGAATTTTGAAAGTTTTCCTTTGTATTTTTACTATAAATATGCCTGTATTCTTTGTACTGGTATGCTTGCAGCGGAATGATTCCTGCAATGCATCTGATCTCAGCTGAATCACAAATAAACCTCGGTTGCTGGAAACTTCTTCCACCTTGATGGGGCATTATTATTATTAATATTTTTATCATAATTTGGCTTCGCTGGCCTCACCAAGGTCCAAGGGCCCTTTGAGCGGTCCTCGGGGGACTCCTTCTCTGGGAAACCCCCTCCAAAAGAGCTCGATATCAATACTGAATGAGAGACTCCCTCCTGGGCACACAGAAGACTGGGTGACTTGGAAGGCGCTGAACAGACTGCGCTCTGGCACCATGAGATGTAGAAGCAACCTTAAGAAATGGAGCCATGGAGTCCACAGCATGCAAGTGTGGAGAAGAGCAAACAACAGACCACATATTACAATGCAGCCTGAGCCCTCCACATGTACAATGGCGGGCATTTTTACAGCAACACCAGAGGCACTCCAAGTGGCCAGCTACTGGTTAAAGGACATTTAGTATAATGCCAAGTGTTTAGACTTTGTGTTTTTAAATACATTATAACTGTACCCTCGGTTTGCTTCTGATATGATAAATAAATACCAAGGTCTGCCACCGAGAGTGCATTCTGCTGTGAACTGCGGTCAAGCCAGTCCTTCTGGCTGCTTATGTATATAGTACAGATGTTTTCTGACATTTGTCACATTCAACATTTACATTTTTGGATATACAACCAATATATTTCCAAAACATATGCCTGCTAGTTTGTGTACATGCAGGGATGGGCATTCCCAGCAGGTAGGAGGAGATCAGCTAATGGGAAGCTGTGTCCTTGAAACCTCCTTTGTAAATTACTCCCCAAATCACCACTTACCCCTACAGTTATGATTCTTCTGCTCTCAGGGCCCATTCACATTTCTGAATGAAAGCACATTCATTCCACTCATGGTCTGATCCTTTGAAGTCCTGGCATTTGAGGTTTCAGGGGCCATTTAGACTTCTAAACCTGGCTACCATTTCCAAGATGAAACCACAATAGTTAAAGTAAAAGAATTGTGTAATAATTGTGTAGTGTGAATGGCCCTCAGAGCTTGGCTGCTGTGGGAAAAAACAGTAAAAATGTGCTGGGGGGCCTTTGCGGGAAAGAATCAGCAAGAAACAAGGTGAGCTGGCATCCTTTTGGGCTTGATCATTCTGCTCTGAACAAAACTAGAATCCTCTTCAATTAGTGTTACAAGCAAACATGGTTTGCTCTGTGGAATGTAGTGTTGCCCTTACGTGTACTTTTCTCTTTTCTGGGGGGAGGGGAATGTAAGCTATAAAAAGGCTGTTCCCACATCCCAAAAAACATCTCTCCTTGTTACTGTTCTCAACTGAAGTGATTACCCCTTCTGAATGCTTTGTGCCTGACTTCTTTGTAGCTGGGAAAATGTGAACTTCCCACAGATAAATTATGCATTGTTATTCTTACTGGTGTGTGGAATGTGGTTGAAGGAGTCTCACAACTATCTATTGGCAATTTGATGTAATGCAATTTGCGATGAGTGACACAATTAGAACTGTATACAGGCACACACATCTGTGCACATAGCAGATCTTTATTTTCGGGATGGCTGTCAGTATCTGGCATCTTTCAGCAATTTGCCTTCCTTTGGGGCTGAGAGAGTGTGAATTGCCTAAGGTTATGCAGTAGGTTTCAATGGCTGAGCAGAGATTCAAACCCCAGTCTCCAGAATCATAGTTCAACCCTCAAATCGCCATACTATCCATAGATCCATAGATCACCAATAACTGCCATTCTCTGCAATGAGCATAGTCAATTGTTACAATAGGAGTTGTAGTCCAAAACCTCTAGTGGACACCAGACTGAGGAAAGACGTTTTGGGCATTTTGGGACATTTTACAAAGTGTCTCAACCTGATTTCACCAATGCCTTTGTTACCAAGGTCAGACATGAGGACTCACCAGCTCTAGAGATCCACCAGTCTGCCCAAGGCCACCTTACAGTTGACCCAGTGACAATTATTATTATTTGAAACACAAGATTAGTACACAGCAAGCAAGATCACTATGCTGGTTGTTGTATTGGATGACACGTCGGACACTTCCCAAGTGTCTAGAACTATGTGATGTATTGGCGAACAATGTGTGAAGATCAGAATGACCTTTTGCAGCTGACAGATGGTAATTTTGTCAGCGTCTATTGTGTTTAAGTGCAGGCCAAAGTCTTTAGGCACTGCATCCACCCTTTAAATCCTCGTATCGTGACTATTATTATTATTAACTTTATTTATATCCTGCCCTGTTGTTGTTCATTCGTTCAGTTGTCTCCGACTCTTCGTGACCTCATGGACCAGCCCACGCCAGAGCTCCCTGTCGGCCGTCACCACCCCCAGCTCCTTCAAGGTCAGTCCAGTCACTTCAAGGATGCCATCCATCCATCTTGCCCTATCCTGCCCTATCTCCCCAAATATCAGCAAACATTCAGTGCCCTAGAGAAACTGAACAAGGACAAAACAACCACCTCATCCGGATCCCAAAAACAAACAAATAAAAAAATAATGACACATTCTCAAAAGTTTAACAATAGCATCCCAAGTGATATTGCAGGAGACACAATGGAGCTGTGTCTTCCTGGCTACCCGCTTGTACTCCTTGCTCTGTCGAGTAATGCAACACCAGCACTGGTGCTTTAGATCCGCATGTTTAAAAAAATCTTTGGAAATTATATAACCTGGTAGAACTGGAAAACTCAATTGTTAGGGAATTCTGGGAGTTAGAATCCAAAGAAGTTTTTTGTCCAGAACCAGACATAGATAACTCTGACTGCAGATCGATACTACCATTTCTTACTGCAAAAAAACTTGAGACAGTAAGATGCAAGCTCTATTCGCCTAGCTGTGCCATCTCCCAAGAGTCTTATTCGGGTCTCTTCATTGTCTGAACTGAGGGAGAGGACCTTCTTAAGCTAGATCTACATTGCCATATAATCCAGTTTCTGAATCCGGATTATCTGCTTTAAATTGGGTTATATGAGTTTACATTGCCATATAGTCCAGTTCAAATCAGATAATCTGGATTCAGAAAATTGATTATAAGGCAGTATAGACGGGGCCTTAGTTCTGCTGGCAGACACAGGGAGATTCTTCAGCACCTGTTTAGCATCACATGAAAATCCTATTTTTCTAGGCATTTTAACCTCTGGTATATTTGTTTCGATGTTTTAAATTTAACAGCAAGTATTTCTGGTTTAAAATTGTCATTTTTAATTAATAGGAATTTCAGCAAATACAAGTTGCCATGTCTTTTACTAGCAAGCTCTACAAGGAAAAGCAACTTACGGCCCTCAAAATATTTTTGGAGTACAAGTCCGATCATCCTTCAGTATTTAACTATTTATTTTACTTATTTACTTTATGTAAATTTAGGGAATGCAAGATGGCTAACAATCACATACTCTGATCAATTTGAAACAAAGCAAAAGCACAAATAAAAAACCAATTAAATAGTACTATCTGTTAAACTAAAATACAGCTAAAATATAATAAATACAATTAAAATGCATTTTAAAACACACAAGTATGCTGGCTACAGCTGATGGAACTTAACAAAAACAAGAGCAAGTTTCTGTTAAATAGTATAACTTATGGTATTTAATCTGTCGCCTTGTGTGTGGACTCTTAAGGCAAATTCCATTTAAGGCCAGTGAATCAGTCATCATCTCTAAAACAATCCCGGTTGGAAAAAAACATTCCCGTGATCAGACTGAGTAATTTTCTCAGATTTGGAGAAAGATAAGGACGTTAATTCTGTCCTGGTCCTTGTGATGTGTTTGTCATTTATCCTTATGCAACAAAGTACAATGATGCAGCTGTGTTTCCTTACAGAACATTATTTTATGAGTGTTGTCTGAGGCAGATGTGAATGGGAGCATGTGATACAGAGCAATGGGAATTCAGAGCAACAGCTCTGCCTCAAGCAGTTCCCAATCAATCCTCAAAAATGCTCTGATTTCCAAGTTAACTTCTCAAACAATAGAAAATGGCTCAAAATTGTCCTCCTTGACACATTATCCTTGGTTAATTTGCTTTGTTATTCCTCATTGTTCCTCGGGAGTGTTGGTGAGGTGAGAGGATGTTACATGGCATAATAATAATAATAATAATAATAATAATAATAATAATAACAATAGACACTTGGGAAGTGCCCAATGTGTGATCCAATGCAACAGCCAGCAGAGTGTCTGCTGTGGACTCATCTTGTTGTGTTTCAAATAATAATAATAATAATAATACAGCAGACTTGACGAGAAGCAACTGGAAAAGCTTACACAATATGAAGATTTAAAGATAGAACTGCAAAGGCTCTCAACTCAAGCCAGTAAAGGTGGTTCCAGTGGTCAACAGCACACTGGGTGCAGTACCTAAAGACCTTGGCCTGAACTTAAAAACAATCGGTGCTGACAAAATGACCATCTGTCAGCTGCAAAAGGCCACCCTACTCGGATCTGCATACATTATTCACCAAGTAAGTAAGTAAGTCCAAACGCATCTCCCCTTGTGAACTTTCGAGGATCTTAAGATCGTCTGGAGAGGCCCTGCTCTCGGTCCCACCATCATCACAAGCACGGCTGGCGGGGACGAGAGACAGGGCCTTCTCAGTGGTGGCCCCTCGGCTATGGAACACCCTTCCTATGGAGATTAGATCGGCTTCTTTGCTTTTAGCATTTCGGAAAAACTCAAGACATGGCTATTCGAGCAGGCATTTGCGAATACTGAGTAACGGACATAAGAACGGAAGCAACTACAAGATGGATTGGACATTGTTTTAATGAGTATTTATTGAATTATGTTTTATTACAGCTGTTATGATTTTATTGATGTTAAAGTTATTATATTGTAACATTGAATTTTGCCTTGTAAACCGCCTCGGGTTTCCGAAAGGCTGAGAGGGGCGGTATACAAATACTGTAAGTAAATAAATAAATAATACATGACACAATGAGCATAGTGATCTTGTTTGCTATGTATTAATCTTGTTGTGCATCAAATAATAATAATAATAATAATAATAATAGTATTTTTCATCTATGAGTTGATATATTTTCTCAGTCCATTCCATTTTTGAATTCTGATTCATATCTTAACATCTGCAATTTAGCTTTCCTAGCTTTCCTATGACTCAAATTTACAATATCTATGCAAATAAAAGACTGAATATATTACCCTGTGTGTGTGTGTGCCTTCAAGTTGCCTGTCAACTTATGGTGACCCCACAAATTTCACAGGATTTTCTTAGGCAAGAGATACTCTGAGGTGGTTTTTCCAGTTTCTTCCTCTGGAATATAGCCTGCAGCACCTGGTATTCATTGGAGGTCTTCCATCCAAGTACTGCACTAACCAGGGCTGACCCAAGATCTGATGGGATCTGGTACCTTTAGGGTATTTAGGCTTAATTGGTGCAATAACCTAGGCAGCAGTTCAAGGCCCAGGTGTCTTCCACACTATCTCCCCACACACATCTTATGGGCCCATTCTGCTCCAGAAATCCCCAAAACCGCAGCCTATCATTTTGTTTATGGGCATGAGCTGGGAGTATAGCACCAGGTTTTTATCTAACACAATTATCTAATATGTGATACTGACCAAAGCTTCAGGAAATTGCTGTGCTTCTCTAGCTCTACAGTTGTGGAAGGATACTGAAGCCATACTGGAGAAGGTTTTGATGTTGTTGAAAACTACTTAATCTCTGCCTTTGAGCGGCCATGTTCCATCCCTGGTTTTACCCAAATCCTGGACTTATTGCCCTCATGCTCATTTCTACCAAGTAACCTAGAAGCAATCTGCCACCCAAGCTGCCTGCCCTAGTAATTTATTCTTAGGGTATGTTTATTGGCAGAAAAGGGACAGAGGTTTTTGTGGGATTTTCTGCCTCGGGTGCTCAAATAACTTTATGAGCCCTGGGTAGCATATATCTTGACGTGGGGGAGGAGGAATACTTTGCTGCTCTGCCTCAGGCAGTAAAATGTTCTAGGCTTGTAGTGTGTGTCCATATTCTCCTAACAAGAATCATTTTGTGAGCCCCACTCTCTCCATTAGGGCTGGCAGATGATGCTAAGCTGCCTGGGGCAAAGTTCAACCTCCTCTCCTTCGCCCCTATTCCACAGAAATACAGTGAATTCATACTTTCCAACATTTTGCGGATGCAGAGCAGGGCATGTGTGGCCAGACAACATCAGTGTGTGGCCAAAAGGATGTGGCCAGCCAAAAAGAGGGCAAAAATTATTATTAATGAGGAGGAACACACAAAGCTTCTGTTTTAAGCAAAGAAGCCTCAGAATTTTTATACTCAGTTTAAGAAAACCTTAAGAGAAGAAAAATCAAGAAAATGCAATGTTCTGCATAGCATAATTATACATAGCATAATTACAATATCAAAATACCTTCATCAGACTCTGCTCAAAAATGTACTTTTTTTCTCGTAGCCATGCCACTGCATGAGTTTTGTGTTCTTACCCACCTGCACATGATATATTAGATCCAGTCTCAGCTCCCCTTCATGTGGTCAGCCTGAGCCGATCATAGTCTTTCAACATCTGGAAAGGGTGAGTGGGTGGATAGAGAATCATATACAATGCTTTTAGCTCCATGAGATAAGTGGAATGAAATTAGTTAAGAAAGGTATATAGTTGTTGGGAGGGGGATGACGATTGCCACAAAAAAATCCATTCAGTTCAATTGCCTTTTAGAATAAATCAAGTTGCAATCCTATATGCATTTTGGTAGGAATAAGTCCAACTTATCATTGGAGCTTAGTTCTGAGTTGAGATGTACAAGAGATGGCTGCAAATATAGATTAAATTTCCAGTAAATGTTGCCCAAATTCTGGACCGCTCCATATTACACTTACTTTCCTGTAGCACTGTATAGTCCCAGCACATTTGCATGCGCGTGCACACACACACACGCTTAGGGTTAGCATAGCAAAGGAAAGGAAGGAAGAAAACTTGTAAAGCCAGGCCTTAAAATGTATGGTCCCCACAAATCACAAGAACAAACAGAAATCAGAACAGTAAAGAGGAGGAAATATTTTCAAATCAGAAATGCAGCATTGATATTATTTTAAGCAAGATAGAGGGGGAATGGGAATCTAAACTCTTGAAATTAAATTTGTGTGTGAGAGAGAAAGAGAGAGATGCTGGTTCACATTTTGTGACTGAAATTAAAATTTGTTCCCATTCTAGTCAGGGTTCTCCTGTGTGTGTGTGTGTGTGTGTGTGTGTTATGCTTATTCCTTTGCCTCACCCCACCTCTCCAAAAGGAAAAGAATAAAAGTTACTAGAGCCATATGGTGCTTAGAAGCAGTGCAACCTCCAAATGTGTCCATTGCTGTTGTTCCGACCCCATGCACTCCTCTCCTAAGTCAACAGGTGCCTTAAAGCACATACACAACATATGTGAATTAGATCAGCAAATCAGAACAGCCATTGGACTGGTGATGGGACAGACTTGTATTGAGTTGCCATATTAAAAACTGGATAGGGCTCATGTCATCGTAGTGGTTGTGTAGGACTGGGAAATTTGGAATTTTTGATGCACCTGAAGAATGCATCAAAGGTACAGAAGACCTCTGTAGTTTTCCCTCTGGCAACCCTTGTGTCCTCCACTACATCTGAATGCAGGAGGCCAATTTAAAAGTTATATATCAACTAGATGGCACATATATGTTTATCTTCTATCAGAGGGGAATTTCTGAAGAGCTGTTACTTCTGTACCTCCAGCATTTTCATTTTGAAACAATTTGTTCACTCTAGCTAATCAAAAACCAGCCCAGTGATTATGTGATGGTGTGTATTTGCTTATTAATTTACAGATTTTATATTGTTATCTTTATTGTGTGCTTTTAAGCCATTTCCACCTTATGGTGACCCTACCATGGAGTTTTCTTTGCAAAATTTGTTCAGTAGTGGCTTGCCTTTGCTTCCTCTAAGAGTGAGAGAGTGAGACTTGCCCAAGGTTACTCAATGGGTTTCCTAGGAATGCGTTCCTAGGAATACGTTCTTCCTAGGAATTAGTCAACACATGTGAATTTTGTTTTCTCTTTTAATACAAGGGTTATCCTGAATGTCAGGTATAAGGCACGTAGCTCTCGCGAGGAATATTCTCAAGGGAAGTTGGTATTACTGTTGTGTAGCGGGAAGCCAGTGGAAGCGAACGAGCAGTGCCAGTCGTCAGTAGTTCATCACCTGACATTGTGGTGAAGGTTAGAGATTAGCATCCTCATTTCATTTCCCGCCAATACGCTACCTAAATGCCAAGGGCATGAATGCCACTGCAATTCATCGTAAAATCATTTCAGTTTATGGAGAGGACGTAATGTCAAGACAGCATGTGACAAAATGGGTATGGAATACATAGTCTTCTGTACCTTTGATGCATTCTTCAGATGCATCAAACATAGTGGGATGCTGACAGCTGGAGTCAATGCACAACTGCACACCGCTCATGCAACACAAGAGTTGGGATGTTTTAAGCCACCTCATTTGGTTGGGATGTTTTAAGCCACCTCTCTCACAGCCCTGCTCTCAAGCCCTATCATCTGTTCACTAAATTGAAGAAACATCTTGGTGGAAAACACTTTTTCGATGATGACCAGATAAAAATCGAAGTGACAAACTGGCTGAAAAAGGCAGAGGGAAATTTCTGTGACACAGGCATCCAAAACTCGTCCCATGGATGACAAAATGTATTGACTTAAATGGTGATTATGTGGAAAAATAATGTAATACCTATGCTACAATCCATGTAAGTTTTATTAACATGTATTTGGTTTTTTGTATTTTTAAAAAATCTTGTAACCTTACTTTCTGGATAACCCTCACATTAGTGAGCAAGAGAGTAATATTCTGAATAACAAGACTGGTAAAACTCAGTCACTTATATCCATCTCTGTGTTAGTTTGATTCTTCTTATTTCATTGATGGCTTTATTTGTTTGTTTGTTTTTAAGCATCCCTTGCCAATGGGCGCACCTAGATAACTCATTTGCGCAATTTATTATCTTTTGGGGATGTTTATTTATCCATTGGTAGGTATTTGCAAACAACATGGAAGGAAATAGAGCTCTAAAGGGGAAAGGGTATGAAAATTATCTCCCACGCCTCTTCCCTATTTGATGAAGAAATGCAGGAAGCTCTCCTATTGGGGTTATGACTCAATTACAGCAGCAATTCAATCACAAGTCAGCATTACAACACCTCAATATCATGTCCCTTTCATCTCCCAGCTTCTTTGTTATTAATTCTGGAGTAAAAATGCCCAGAGAAAAACCAGCCCATGCCCACCATTTTTTCCTCTGTATGTCAAGCTGTTGTGCTGAGACTCTGTTGACATAACAGGCCACAGAAGTGTTGCCAGAGCCGCACCAAAGAGACAAGCTATCAGTATATATGTTGAAGCATGTTAGTCCCAGAGGCAGTTGTTTGGGGAGAATGGAAACAATGGTAGTATTGCGGCTGCAAGAGAACTGTTGTTTTCAGCCCCGAACAGCCCCTGTTATTTTGTTGTGCAATTTAGCATTCAGCCTGTCTCTTTTCTTATGCCTGATTTGGGCTCATTCCTAAAAGCAAGCAGGTTAGCTGCTGCCAATACAGAATACTGGTTGGCTTTGACACAGATTTCAGTCTTTTATCCAATCTCGCCCCGCCCCACATACACACACAAATAATTGTAGAGAGCAAAAAGATTTTAGTACAATAGAGCCAGAGCAAGATTTTTTGCTGTCTGAGGCAAAGGATAAAATTATGCCTTCTTAACCTGCTTTGAGATGAGCAATTAAATCTTATTTAAACAGTGGAGATTGACGAAAATTCTTCTGGGGCTGGAAGCTAACACAGGAGTCCTAAGCCCCACAAAGTCCTGTCCTTTTCACACCACATCAGTGCCCCATACCTTCCAGCACCTGCTATCTAAGGTCATTTCTGTTCTCAGCAAATTCCAAAACTTTTTATTGCTCAAAAGCAAAATTAAGTTGCACTAAGCTATACGTTTTATGAGTATGGGTTGTGGCTACTTTCTGAGGCCTCATTAAAAACGATAAGAAATGTTGTCAAGGTAGGCCAACCCTGACCGTCTCACTCTTTTTAAATAAGCCGAAGGATTTGTTCCTTTGGCATGCACACCAAGTCAGTAAAAGCCAAGGAACTGTTAAATGACAGTGAATACTCAATAGGCAAAAATGCGGGCTGGTCAGAAAAATAGGTGCACTGAAAAATTATCATATGGTGATTAAATGGAGGGGGGCAGTATAGCGTCCTTTGGCCTGCCTCTTCCACACGTCTTCCAAGATGGAGCAGGGTCCCTCCACACCCAAGGGCATTTTGCAGAACACAGCAATGGGCCGTGTCAAATGCATTTGTACTGTTGGCCAGAAGAGAAAAGGCATGCATTCACTTCAGGACACCCTATTGCCTATTTGCTGACTGACCTTTCTGCAGCTGGAGCGGAAGTAAATCCCAGCAGCAACGAAAAGCAGGGAGTGGTCTGCAGAGCCGATTGGCCCATCTAGATGGGTATTATCTTGGGAAAAACAAGACAGGCAAACAAAGAGATAAAGACATAGGCCCAGATAGGTCAAGGGACGCTTATGGATAGTGGCGTGGTGTTTTACCACTCCGATTTCCTCCCCCCAATCTTTAAGAACATACATTTCTGGGAAAAGAAAATGTCCCTGTCTGCACATCTACTTCTCTAAAATGCCTCCCCCAATATATTCAACCTCCCTCTCTCCCAAATTTCCACCTCCCACCAAGTACCTACGTTCCCGTCCCCAGCTCCCCTTGTGCCTCCACTCTCGAAATAAATCAAGGTGTCTCTTAAACTCATTTGTGTTCTTTTGCTTCGCAGCATCTTCCATGCAGTCTCTTTGCCAAGCCCTTTGGGCTGAATCACAGGCAGACATTAGCAGAGAGCACTTCATCTTGCCAACCTTACATATCTGTTTTGTTTCTTAAGGTGGGGAAGAAGAAAAGGAAGGAGGAGAAGGTAGAGCTCACACCGGGTGGGGTGGGGGAGATGGAGTGGTGATTCAGAGCAGAAATGAAAAGGGCCTGAGTCAGAATAATGAATTGGGGACATTATCCTCGCTCTGCCACACTGCTCCGAACTTTCCCAGACCTGCATGGATGACACTGACCTTTAAAATGTCTGGCAAAGATGCACAGTGAGGCATGCTACAAGCAAGATAGCAAGGCAGTGAGGGAAAGCAGGGGCGGTGGGGTGCGTGCGGGGAGGAAGAGATGCCACATTCATTTGTTCTCCATTTCATTACAGTTGAAAATGAAACCACCGCTTTAACACTACTGGTGGTCCAAACCAAGGCCTTTAACTTCACTCCTCCACCGTCCATCCACCATTGCTTCCATAGGGAAGGGTGGGCACCTGGACCAGCGTGGGGACCAGCTTTTGTTCCTTCTCTGGCCAGACCACCCAGAGCAACTCTAACAAACTAAAGGTCATGTTGTAGCACTTTGGTTTCATTTTTGGCCAAAAATAAGCCATGGGGAAATGTATTCAAATGGTTGCAAGATCAGGGAAATGAGATCTACAAATATTGCCATATTTTAAAACTATTCTGGAGAAGTTTGGAGCTATTTGAGAACAATTCCCAAAAAATAATTAGAGGGCAGAGGCTTTTGAAGGTGTCCAGGGTTCTTTTGGGCTCCTAAAATGAGATTGCAGGCTATAGCAATCTCTGATAGGCAGGCTGCAGCTAAAGGGTCTCAATTCTCCTTCTCACATTCTCAATTCTTCTTCTCTTATATACAATTTAGAATCCTCCAGTGCAGCCTTATGCTTCCTCTCTTTAACTCCATCAAGAATGTCCCACATGCTGATTTCTGAATTTCTTGTAAAGAGCAGTGGCTACCAGCCCATGCAAGGCTGCTATGGCACCTTTGAAATCATGGCTTAAGACCTGAAGTGTAATTTCAAAATGTCCACCTATCAACTAACACAGCCCTCAGTTCAGCTGTTGATGCTGCTGCTCAGGCCTTGTTAAAATGTACAGAGGAAAGGGGAGGAACAATGCTTCTTGCCCACATCAGCTGCTTCCAAATGCAACAAAAAATCAAGAAGGAAGTTCGGAGGTCTCAAATGTGTTGCCCTTCTAACTTAGATAACATTCACGGCAAATCTTCAAGGATGCTTCTTTGAGGTGGGGAAATTCACCATCTTAGCCACACTTTCCCACTGATCCTGCTCAGCAACAATTTTTGAAAAGCAGCAGGAACAGCCTACCCATTTACCCCCAATATTATGATGAATTGCAGCTTCCTGCTAGTGCATCAGTCCAGTGCACTGTTCAAGGTGAAGTACTAAGTTCTCTATTTGTGGGTTGTTGTCAGTTTTCCGGGCTATGTGGCCATGTTCCAGAAGCATTATCTCCTGACATTTCACCCACATCTATGGCAAAGGATTCCATTCTAACAAAGGATTTCCACAGGAGGAAGCAAGCAGGCCTTGAAGCTGCAAGGCCATTCAATGCTAACCAAGGTGGCCAATTGCAATATTCACACTTGCCTCAAATAGACAAAAATTGTTTTTCCAACCCTGAACATTTCACAGATGTATAAACCCCACTTGCCTAGTTTCCAACAGATCTCACACCTCTGAGGATGCTTGCCATAGATGTGGATAGAAATTTCAGGATGAAATTTCAGGATAGGCCAGTGGCTTCTGACACATAGCCATTCAGCCAGGAAAACTCACAGCAACCCAGTGATTCTGGCTATGAAAGCCTTCGACAACACATTTTCTATCTGTGTTTTCCATTCCTGATTCAGCTTTTTGAACACCTGTTATTTAGAGCAGCAAATGGTGCAGTTAATGCAGGACCATCAGAAATCTGAGTTTTGGAGAAACCATGAGCATGTGCCTTGTAACAAGGGGTTTTTGTGGGTTTTGCTCCAAGGGACTCCAAATTCAACAGCCCACTATTGCAGCTGGACGGATGCTTCTATAATCATAGAGCTGCAGCAAACTGCCTTTGCCACAGGCTTTTATTTGAGATTCTAATAGCAGGCTGTGGTTTTGAAGAACTAGAGCTCTCGCTAGACAAGGCTGGGTCTTGTCGAATTATTGACTTTGTAGTGTATATCATTCCCCATTGTAGGGAGGTAATGGCAGCTCTCGCTAACACACTCAGAATATGTTAAGGAACTGCACGGTGCAGCGATGGCAAGTTTCTGTTTTATCTTGTTAGACTTACCCGATGTCACGTTGGTATTCAACCCAGCTAATGCTGTGCCGTTAAAAAAAAAGTCTTACATTAACGACTTTTGTCACAAAAGTCATTAACATAATAGGACTTCCACATCAAAATTGAATATTAATGCTACACCAGGCTGAGGTAGTAAGAGGGATAATTGCTCTAATACATTTTCCAGTCGGATTTTCGCATCGTGGTAGCAATTGCATTAGCAAACCCGATTATTAACACATCTGATACAATGGCAGTGGCTAATAGGAGTTAAGTTGGCTCTTTTTCTTTCCCCCTCTCAGGGCCACAGCCCTTGTTCCAAAACAGAAATCACAGACGCTGCCAAAATCTACGTGTGTGTGTCAGCGGGAAATACTTAATCACGATGGTGAGCACAAAGATAGGCCAGTGGCTTAGGACACATACACCGAGGGGCAGGCGATTACTCCCTCCTTGCTTCGCTGCAGGCTCCACTTTGTTCCCCTGGGCAAATTGCTCTCCAGGCTTCCATCTGTAAAATGGGGGTGAGGCTCTTCCTTGCAACAAGGGTCATTTTACTGTCATGTGTAATATGGAGAGCTCTGATCACACAGAAAGCAAATCTGCATGATTAATAAAAACACAGAAAGCACATTCTGTGTTCAGGGTGAATTATGGATATGGGCTGTAGTCCTGTGCACAGTTCAGCCACTTAAAATTGCATTGCATTCAGTGGGAGTTAAGCAGCCTCACTGTGTACAGGAGTGCAGCCAATGTTGATATAATTATTTACTGTATGAAAAATTTATGTAACATTTTAGCAATCGGATCCTGTGAGCGCACAACCATGGAAGTAAAACCCTTTGATTTCATGGCTTTCAAGTGAACGTGCATAAAAATGTAGCCCCATCCTATGAAGATAATTAGAGCTACACTGCCTTACTGCGTAATGCCAGGTAGATTGACTCAAATGTAAGACCCAGTGTCTTCACTGGGTCCTAAGTATGCATACGAACACTTAGGATCCTTCCACACAGCTGTATAAAATCCACATTGAACTGGATTATATGGCAGTGTGGACTCAGATAACCCAGTTCAAAGCAGATATTGTGGATTATCTGCCTTGATATTCTGGAGGCCCTTCCTCACAGCTCTATTTCCCAGAATATCAAGACAGAAAATCCCACAATATATACTTTGAACTGGGTTATCTGCATCCACACTCAGATAGTGTGGAATTTTCTGCCTTGATATTCTGAGCTATAGGGCTGTGTGGAGGGGCCCTGGGTGATATGTGCTTTTGATTCCTTTGTATAATTTCTCTTCCAAATACCTTTTGAGGTAAGTCTTTCTTCTTCCCCCCTGTTTTACAGCAGGGAACTTGAAACAGTGGGAGTGTGACTTGCCTAATTCTATCTGATTGCAGTGTTTGGATTTTTGCAGAATTCCAATATTATGACAAGGCTGTGTTGATGGAAAGTAAATATGGAGGCAGACACAGGCTGCGTAGAGAGAGGTGTGGGAACAGGGTGGCAAAGGGCAGTTGGCGGAAGGGAGAAAGCTATGCAGAGCATAGTAGCCGTGTCTTCAGTGATCTCTCTGGCAGAAATTCCAACTTTACTTCAAGAAATCAAATTCCTTGTCAGGGAACAGATTTCCAGTGACACAAATGTGGATGAAAGGAATCGATGCAACTCCAAAAGATCAAAAGCTTGCATTCCGAAATCAGGGAGATGGGGCTTCTATTATATGTCAAAAACACCATGGCTTACTCCTCCGGTGTCAGTTCATCCTTGTCAACCACAACTGCAGGATATATCCAGAGTACAGTCTGAGGACAACATTTCATCCTGTTCTACATGCAAGGCTCCAGTTGAATGAGGAAAGAAAGGTGCCGCCTTAATTCATGAGCTATTTCCTCTATATCATTGCCTAAAGGGGACTAACTTGATTATTATCATGGGTCTGTATGCTGTTCACAATACATTGCATTGTTCACAAAATTATATATCATCAAGGAACATGTATTTTAAGCTAAATTCAACATTTGCTGTTTGTTGTCATGAGCCTTTCAATTAACCGCCCTGATTCGCCTTGGAGAGAGAGGGCAGAATAGAAATAAGATTTTATTACATTATTATTATTATGACAATGTTAATAACCTAAAGTCATCAGTAGGCTTGTATGGCTCATTGGGGATTCAAACCCTAGAATTTGTCTTTACCAGGGGTCCCGAAACTGTGGCCCTCCAAGGTCATTTACCTGCCCACCGCCCTAAACTTTAGACTTAGTTTTGGCGTAAGTCTGAAACAACATGAAGGCACACAACAACAATCCCAATTAGCTTGACTATCTCAACAGACAAAAGCAGGCCCACACTTCCCATTGAAATATTGTTTACGTCAATTAACATTGTTCTTCATTTTAAATATTGTATTATTCTTTCACATACATTAATAACATATGTGCCATGTGAATAGGAATTCGTTCATTTTTTTTTCAAACTATAGTTTGAGGGACTGTGAACCAGCCCTCTGCTTTAAAAGTTGCATGACACTCAGACAAAATCCCTGGACTCATCCTGTATGGCCCACTAGATGTACCCATAACTCACAACAGCTTCTGGTAGATATTGCAGGGTTTTGATAGAGTTGGGGTTTTTTGTTTTGCTTTAAATTGCTTTAAATTGATTTTCATTACTTTTGACAAATTAGGGGATACTCTGGAGTTTGATGGAAACTGTAGAGTATCAGGTGTCTTTAGGACAGTCTGAGCAGTGTGATCATGTCCAATTCAGACCAATTCACTTTCCAGGCTTAACACACGCTGTGCACTGATTAGCACTGGGAAAGGGGAAAGAATGTGCTCAAGTTGCTGCCACCACTTGTCATGGCTAGTCAAGGAGCTCCATCATGGGTGCCTCTACTGAATGAGATGTTCTAATAATAATAAAAGCCGTTATCAAGACCTCAAAATCGAACTGCAAAGGCTCTGTATAGTGGTCCCAGTGGTCATCGGCACACTGGGTGCCGTGCCAAAAGATCTCAGCCGGCATTTTGAAACAATAAACATTTATAAAGTCACGATGTGTCAACTGCAAAAGACCACCTTACTTGGATTTGCGTGCATCATATGAAAATACATCACACAGTCTTAGACACTTGGGAAGTGTTCATCTTGTGATTTTGTGATACGAAATCCAGCATATAGATCTCAATTGCTGTGACATACTGTATTTTTGTGTCAGTAAAATATAATAATAGTAATAGTAATAATAATAATAATAATAATAATAATAGAAAATGAACACGTCAAACTACTCTGGGACTTCCAAATTCAGACTGACAGATTTTTTGAGCACAATAGTTCTGACCTCACAATCCTGTTAAAAAACCAAGTATGGATTGTCGATGTTGCAATCCCAGGCAACAGCAAGATTGAAGAGAAATAACTGGAAAAGCTGACATGATATGAGGATTAAAATATAAACTTCAAAGACTCTGGCACAAGCCAGTAAAGGTGGTTCCACTGGTGATCAGCACATTGGGTGCAGTGCCTAAAAACCTTGGCCTGCACTTAAACACAATCAGCGCTGACAGAATTACCATCTGTCAGCTGCTAAAAGGCCACCCTACTGGGATCTGCATGAATTACTCACCATTACGTCACACAGTCCTAGATACCTGGGAAATGTTTGACGTGTGATCCAGTACAATAGCCAGCATAGTGACCTTGTTTGCTGTGTACTAATCCTGTTGTGTTTCAAATTATTATTATTATTATTATTATTATTATTATTATTATTATTATTTCTTACCTGCCTCTCCCCATGGCTTGAGGTGGGTCACAGCACAATCAAAAACACAAAATACTATAAAAATTGCACAAATACACATATTAAAAATCAGTTCCATAAAAGCTACATAGCAAAGCATTTCTGTAAAATACATTTTAATTACATGACCAGCAAGGAGGAGCTAGGATCACCCTCTTTTTTGCTGGCCACATGGACCCCTATTCTGACATCAATAGAGGTGCCCGCAGCACCCAGGACCTTAGTAGCACAGCAAAGGTGAGATAAAGGTCACTCCAGCAGAGTGGATGTGCTCCTGGGCCGTCTAAAGAATGGTTCCAGATTCTACAGAAGCATGCAGAATCCGGGGCTGCCCTAGGACATATTTACACAAGGCTAAATTGCCCCTATTTCCCCAGAATCTTAGTCCAAGACCCAACTACTACACCACACGGGGCTCACTACCAGCTGGCATTTTGCGGTTGCTTCTTGCAAAGTCTCTACTTATCTACAAGACAATTGAGACTATACGAAGAGCAAATTATTCCAGTCACTAATCCAAAATTCTACTTCCCACAGTAGCCGCAGAGCCAGATAATGAAAGTAAAAATCCACATGTAATACTCAAACAGATTTCCATGGAAGTCTTCCATTTATTTCCATGTTAAAAAAATAAGGTGAGATAACTTTTGCAAGGAGACCCTGGTGGTGCAGTGGGTTAAACCAGTGAGCTGCTAAGCCTGTTGACCAAAAGGTCACATGTTCGAATCCGGGAAGCGGTGTGAGCTTCCGCTGTCAGCCCCAGCTTCTGCCAATCTAGCAGTTCAAAAACATGCAAATGTGAGTAGATCAATAGGTACTGCTCCGGCGGGAAGGTAACGATGCTCCATGCAGTCATGCCGGCCACATGACCTTGGAGGTGTCTACGGACAACGCCGGCTCTTCGGCTTAGAAATGGAGATGAACACCACACCCCAGTCGGACACAACTGGACTTAATGTCAGAGGGAAACCTTTACCTTAACCTTTGCAAGGAGCTAGAAGCTAGCTGTAGTTCAATGTTGAATTGCAGTTTCCAAATAGAGCAAAATAACAAATTCAGCTTTTCAGGTTCAAATCATTTTCATGTAAAGCTTTTTTTTTTTTTTTTTCAAATTCCTCTTAATATACTTTTTGGAATTTCTTTGGAATATATTTAAGTAGCTGAAGAAAATCTAGTAACATTATCTTAAGTAAAAGCAGAAAAATGGTGGAATTAACATTACTGATGAATGCCAGTTCCCATTAATTCCAGCCAGCATGACCAATTATAAGGGCTGATGGTAGAGATGCCTTGCAAAATCTGAAGATATGTGGATGGAAGATATGTTCCACATCAGTAACTGATATGGAGACTCTGACATATGAGAGAAGACTTATATCAGTTGATTTTTTTTTTCTGGGGTTTTTTCCTAGAAAGAAGCTTTACATTTCTTAATAAGACCCAAGCCCTCTCTGGGGGCAAATCTACATGGTAGAATTAATGCAGTTTGGCACCACTTTAACTGCCATGGCTTAATGCCATGAAATAGTGAGAGCTGCCATTTTACAATATCATAAGCCTTCACTGCAAAATATTATTGATGCTTCACTACGGGCCCTTCCACACAGCCCTGTATCCCAGAATATCAAGGCAGAAAATTCCACAATATCTGCTTTGAACTGGATTATCTGAGTCCAAACTCAGCTATTGTGGGATTTTCTGCCTTGATATTCTGGGATACAGGGCTCTGTGGAAGGGCCCTATGACTCTCAGAATTCCATAGCGTTGGGCCATGGCTGTTTTAAGTGATTTCAAATTGCATTAATTCTACAGTGTAAATACACATCTGGCAAATCTGAATTGTGTCTAAGAAGCAGAATGTTCTCTTGTGTATGCCTAGACCATACTATTTCTGTGGATGGAAACTGTATTCAAAATGGAAGGAAACAGTATTGAAGATGTGCAAAATAGTCACCCCATTTTGGAAGTCTTTCCAGTTCATCAAGGACTTCCAAATCATTTATAATAAGGAACATAATGACTAACCATTGTACTTGATTCCTTGGAGTGATAGGCCAACTCTCCGAGGCCCCTTCCACACAGCTCAATAAAATCCCACATTATCTGCTTGGAACTGGGATATATGGCAGTGTGGACTCAGATAACCCAGTTCAAAGCAGATATTGTAGGATTTTCTGCCTTGATATTCTGGGATATAGGGTTGTGTGGAAGGGCCCTCAATCTAACCAGAATCATCCCAGGAGAACCAAATGCATCTGCTGATGTCCAATGAATGTAGAGGCCTCAAGCTGGATTTGTTAATTCTGCATCCAGTTCCTGATTTGTGGTCTCTGTTTCCAGCTCATATCTTTAGATGCCATTTGGAACAAACATACAGGCTTCTGAGCTTGCTGTGAGCTTTCCAGTATGGAACAGGCCTCCCTTTTGCATTCTTGGGGCTTATCCCTCTTTTCCAAAGGGAATGATAGGGTCAATTACACATCTTAAAAGCCTTTTAAATATGTGCCCCTTTATCATAATAATTTGTCCAGAACAGAAACTGACCTTACCAAAATTTGGATTGTCAACCAAATAATTGTTTGATGGTCAAATGTTTTTTTTAAAAAATTAGACCCCAGAATCATAAATTAGGAGACGTGGCTCCATTGGAACATACAGTGAGCCTGCATTGCCTTTTCCATTTGTCCTGTAGTAACCTTTTTGTGAATTGCCTTGTAATGTTGCCCCACCACATCTTGGACTTCAGGATGTAATCCCCCAATTATCTTAAAAGAGAAGCCTCTGCCTTTGTTTGTGTTTGTGTGTCTCATTGTATATGATTGTCAAGGCACTGAATGTTTGCCTATGTATATAAATTCTGTAATCTGCTCTGAGTCCACTAGGGGAGAAGGGTGGAATATAAATAAAGTGTATTATTATTATTATTATTATTATTATTATTATGCCCAGGAAAACTCAGGGGACACACAATGGGTTTATGTAATTTTGGACCTTTTTCTGTTTATCCTGATATGATTGGATTTATTTCTGGGAACACTTCTTTGTCTGAGTTGCCAAATCAGACCCATCCTTGGGGATCCCACTGAAATGGCCAACATCCTAAAGCACCCTTTTGTTTATCTGGACTGGCACCGTTATACGTATTAACTGGAGCTGAGGTATCCATACACATTTCAGCACATTATCACTTGCCTCACCACATTGCTTTCTGACCGTGTCCCTCTCATGAGCAGATCAATAAATGGACACACTTTTGTAAATAATCCAGTGACAGTTTATTCAAGTTTCCAACCATGGTGGAGACTAACCAGCAATGACATTGGATAAAGCCCTGGACCAAAAATGGGAGTGGATCCTAGCCAGACACTTCCTGGACCAATCAGGAGCTAGTGTGGTATTCTCGAATAGTTGTCAAAATGCAATAAATATAACTATGTATTTGCAATTGCAGTATGTCAGTTTTTTGGAGTGTGGTCTATGCTGACATCCTCATTGGTCATTGGGAATAAAACCTCTAGTTTTGTCTTCAATCTGTCTTTGTCACATCTGGCCTTTGGGAAACTTGACACACCAGGCTTCGAACCCAGAGTTCTTGTGGAAGCTGAAATCACATAACAATCACTGGGTAAACCAGTTTTAAATCAAACAGATATATAATCCAAATAGGCAAAATCCCAAATGGTATCTGATTTTTTTGCACTTTCACACAGAATTACTGATTCTGACTCTGACAAGCTGGAATGTGTCCAGAGGAGGGCGACTAAAATGATCAAGGGTCTGGAGAACAAGCCCTATGAGGAGCGGCTTAAGGAGCTGGGCATGTTTAGCCTGAAGAAGAGAAGGCTGTGAGGAGGTATGATAGCCATGTATAAATATGTGAGAGGAAGCCACAGGGAGGAGGGAGCAAGATTGTTTTCTGCTTCCCTGGAGACTAGGACGCGGAACAATGGCTACAAACTACAAGAAAGGAGATTCCATCTGAACATGAGGAAGAACTTCCTGACTGTGAAAGCCGTTCAGCAGTGGAACTCTCTGCCCCGGAGCGTGGTGGAGGCTCCTTCTTTGGAAGCTTTTAAACAGAGGCTGGGTGGCCATCTGTCAGGGGTGCTTTGAATGCAATATTCCTGCTTCTTGGCAGGGGGTTGGACTGGATGGCCCATGAGGTCTCTTCCAACTCTTTGATTCTATGATTCTATTATTTTTAATTTTACTTGTAAGAAAAAAAACATGTTTCTAACTATGTTTATGGAAAATGCTTAGAAACATTGAAGGCTATGTTCTGGCTTGGAAAAGTTACCATTTATCTATAATACCAGCATCTGGACCGAGAGTGATGATCCCAAGGTCATCTATCTTGACATCAGTGCATGGATTTGATCCCAGATCGCCTTCTAAGGACAGCACCACATCTGCTTCCAAGATGAGCACCAGAAACATAGAAAGCAGAGGGAAATGTTTTGCCACTTTTAAAACAGAGTGCTATAAATAATCTGTAGAAGATTTCACTTTTTTTCTGGCTTTTCTGCCCCCCACATCATGCCACCCACACACTTTCTGAGCTTTTCTGATGTTCCTGAATCAATCTGTCTTCTCATATGTTTTACCATAACGCTGAACCAAAAATAACTACCCAAACAAGAATGTCTTCCCAATGTGCTTGGCTTTGGCTCAGAATTACACTATCCCTCCCCAATGACTGTGGCTTTAGACAGCCACTCCAGGTTCATTTTTCTTTTGTTTTGTCAGGTTCTCGGAGCAATCTTAGGCATATCTAGATTGATTCAGGACATATCTAGATTAAACAGAAGCAAGTGGGACGTATGAAAGCTGCTTAACAGAGCAATACTGTGCATATTTGCTGAGAAGGAAGTCTCATTTGCATCTAATGAAGTTTATTCCTTGGGTCTGAATCCTGTTCTTACTCTCATCTAGATTAGACCAATCAATCAACAAAGTTTATTTAAATGTTACCTCACAATAAGTGATTTTATAGGGTTTAGTTAGGACTACTGAGAGTTTAAGGCCTTGCAGAAGTTCAAATTAAGGCTATCATATTTTGGACATATCATTGGATGACGTGACTCAATGAAAAAAACAATAATATTAGGAAACCTTGAAGGCAGCAGAACTAAAAAAAAAAGGGGGAGGTCAACATGATGGATGATTTCATTAAGTAAAGGAAGCCAGAGCCCTGAATGTGCAAAACCTGGACTTTCGAGGAGAAGGGCTCATTGATGTATCACGTTCATAAATTCAACAGAAATCAAAATTAATTTGATGACAAATAACAACAACAAAACAATCTAATGCAACCTGTATATCACAGTCTGTATATGATCTAATTAAGGTAGATGTATCTCCTCTAAAGTTGTGTTCACTTACAAAAAGAGATATGGGCCCATCTGAATGTTAAAAAAAATCTTCAAAAAGGCATTTCCAAAGAGATAAAATGCAGTTAACCAGGAGTAGCCCAATATGTTTTGCTTCCTGAGAGAAATAAACTGCCCCCAGTTCCATATATTGAAATAAGTTCTGTATCTAATAGAACCAACTTAGCAGTTTGAAAACATGAAAATGTGAGTAGATCAATAGGTACAGCTTCTGTGAGAAGATAACTGCACTCCATGCAGTCATGCTGGCCACATGACCTTGGAGGTGTCTGTGGACAACGTAGGCTCCTTGGCTTAGAGTTGGACACTAAACTAGACTTAATGTCAGGGGAAACCTTTGCCTTTACTTTTACCTCATAGAAGGGCAGCAACTTGATTTAGGGATGTAGGGTGACCCATTTATCATAAACATGTTTACCAAGGTGCCAGAAAGGTGTCTCGTTCTGCCTAATAGGAGATCTGGAAAGAGAGTTTTTGGGGGAAAGAAAATGCAGGGAGAGTCAAAGCAGCACAAAGGGTGTTCCCAGATAAAGATCGGCAAAGGGGCATGTGGTCTTTATCCAGATTAAGTTACACAAGAGAAAACTCACCCTTTTTGCCCCTGGTTGCAATCCAGTGCATATAACTACTTCTGAATCCAATTAAATACCCACATTCTTCTCCAAGTAGATAAGATATTCAAGCTGCATTTCTCAGGCAATGTACTCTGGGGCATTTCCCTCAATGGTCTTTGCTTTCTGCTTTGTTCAGGGGACAGTCTTTCTGGTCTTCAACTATTAAACTGAGCTAAACATTGTTGCTTTGCCTCCATTGGAGGCTTGCGAAATGCTGGGACATAGCAGATAAATACAGAGAGACATTTTGCTTTGGTAGATGCAGTTCTCTAAAACCTCAATAACAAGTAGAAAGCCCATGTTAATAGTTTCTGCTGAGGTTTGAATTAAAAAACTACATTAGGCCTATCCAATTATCCGCAACAGGGGTGGGAATGCTTTAAAGGGGTGCAGTGCATCAGTTTCGACTACTAATAATGCCCACCAAGGCTCCCAATGCCACTTCCATTCTCATCTAAAACCTCCCATGTATTTCACCTGGACACAAAGACCCCAAAACAGATTCCAAATGTCTTATAAAATGCTTTAGTCATTTTAGTCCCCACCCATTGGGGGGGGGGGACCCTAAAGACCACTGAGATTGGCATGATGTCTCTTCTGGTAAATGCAAAATTGTGCATTGCCTTGAGGGCCCAATGTGTTGAGAGGTGATAAATATATCACGTAAATAAATAAAATAGCAGCTGCAACCATAGTGCAGTCTACCAGAACTCTAGAGGATGCTGAAATGGGGCACCGTGACCCTCAGGGCTCCAGAACATCCTCACCTGAGACTATCTATACACAAAGGCGGAGATGGACCAAATTCAGCCCTACAGAGGTTTTTAGACTGCACTGAATGCTACTCACCCTGTTTTAGGGCCTTGCAGATGTTTGGTGACTTAGTGTTCAAATAGCCCTTGACAGGCATAAACCCAGGCAGGGGCTGGTGCCATAAAAGGCTGGTGAAACCTTCTTTGGCTTGATGGGTCATTTATTGTATTGGCAGGACAGTTCCTGGTGGCTTCCAACAGGGCAGGCCCTACTATAATGCAGAGCAAAGCCACTGTTTCCAGTGAAAGAGCTGCAAATAGTGAAGCCATTTACTTGATTACCTTTTCACAACCAAGAGAAAAGAGAGATTCTTCAAGGAGTTTCTGTTTCAGATGCCAAAACAGTTTGGCTGCTCTGTGTGTTCTGCCTCAGAGTCAGTTCTCTTAGGCTGGCCCTGGCTTTCCAGTTTTTGTAGCCAAGCAAGTCAATAAGAATGGAGTCTAAGGCTTGGACCCAGGATTATGGGTACACCTACATTGCAGAAGTAAAGCAGTTTGATACCACTTGAACTGCCCTGCCCCAATGCTATGAGAGTTGTAGTTTTACAAGGGACTGTTGTTTGGTGCACTGGGCCATTACAGTTAAAGTGGTGTCAACCCGCATTAATTTCTACAGTGTCGTTGCTGAGCCAGTCCTATCTATACAAAGAATATGTTTAGAACAGGAGTGGTCAAACTCATTCTGATTTCATGTTAGAAAATGGGAGGGAGAATAGAGGACTCACCCGCTCTGAAACATGAGCACAGCTATAGGCCTTAGAAGACAGAGAATGGGTCAAGAAACACTCTGTGTGCTCTGGAGCAAGAACTTACCTGGAGTCCCATATTTGTGAAGCTTCTGGCTTGAGAATGTGCTTACTCTGTTCGCCATGCTAGATCTGTTCCTTCTTTCTGCATTTCTTTCAAAATCACATTGCTTTCCACTTTCTTCAGAAGAAATCTGATAGTATGACTAGTTTTCCAGTCGTTGGGAAACAGATTAAACTCATTGTGAATTGCTGTGAGTTTTCTGGGCTGCGTGGCCATGTTCCAGAAGCATTCTCTCCTGACATAGGGAAATAGGTTAAATTCACTGTGAGTTGCTGTAAGTTTTCTGGGCTGTATGACCATGTTCCAGAAGCATTCTCTCCTGATGTTTCGCCCACATCTATGGCAGGCATTATCCGAGGTTATGAGGTCTGTTGGAAACTAGAGAAGTTGGGGTTGATATATCTGTAGGATGTCCAGGATGGGAGAAAGAACTCTTGTCTGTTGGAGGCAAGTATGAATGCTGCAGTTGGCCACCTTGGTTAGCATTGAATGGCCTTGAAGCCTGCTCTGTTGGCTTCCAACAGAGCAAGCTCTACTATAATGCAGAGCAAAGCCACTGTTTCCAGTGAAAGAGCTGCAAATAGTGAAGCCATTTACTTGATTACCTTTTCACAACCAGGAGAAGAGAGAGATTCTTCAAGGAGTTTCTGTTTCAGATGCCAAAACAGTTTGGCTGCCTGCTATGCGTGTTCTGCCTCTGATCAAATTCATTTTGATAAGGTTATAGGGCTGAGAAGAGTAAAAATAAAGGTAAAGTTTTCCCCTGACATTAAATCTAATCGTGTCTGACTCTGGGGGGTGGTTCTCATCTCCATTTCTAGGGGCCCTTCCACACAGCCCTACATCCCAGAATATCAAGACTGAAAATCCCACAATATCTGCTTTGAACTGGGTTATCTCAGTCCACACTGCCATATATTCCAGTTCAAAGCAGATAATGTGGGATTTTCAGCCTTGATATTCTGGGATATAGGACTGTGTGGAAGGGCCCTAAGCTGAAGAGCCGGCGTTGTCCTTAGACGCCTCCAGGGTCATGTGGCTGGCATGACTGCATGAAGCGCTGTTATTTTCCCACAGAAGTGGTACCTATTGATCTACTCACACTTGTTTTCAAACTGGTAAGTTGGCAGGAGCTGGGGCGAACAATGGGAGCTCACCCCGCTTCCCACATTCCAACTGCCAACCTTTTGGTCAGCAAGTTCAGAAGCTCAGAAGAGTAGAAAAGTGTCAAGTCAAGGCACCCCGTAGAAATTTTGTAGTATGGGAGGGGGTGGCCCTCCAGATAAGGTCCTCCCCAAAACCCATGTGAAGTTGCCACCCACAAGTCTTGGACTGGTTAATGTTGTTGAAAAGGGAGATAGAAAGGAAGCCAATGCTTGTCCCCTTTTCTCCATGAGCTTTGAAACCATTTCCTCTGAGATCCTAAAGCAGGATTATATAAACATGCTGATAGTTATAAATGAAGGAACAGAGGAGGAGGAGACAGGTTCCTCTTGGGTTGGCCCTACCCTGTGTCATAATGGGAATGGATGCTCTGCTTCTGTGTCACCAGGATCTGGGAAGGTGTTGTGATTTTGAGTGATTCGGTGAAATCCAACTGGGGCAGGGAGCGGGGAGAAATCCTTGGGTCCTTGTGATGCCAGGCGAAAGGAGAGCAAAGCCAGAGCCCGAGCTGCCGGGTGGCCCCTGCCAGGCCTTGCAAACTCTGCCCGGAGGCGGCAAGATCCCGCAGATCCTGGTTGTTGTGGCTGAGGCAGGGCTGCCGCCGCCGAGTTGTAAACTCATCCCAGACGAGGACGGTGAGGAGGGAGCGAAGGAGAGACACTGGGGAGTCAGAGGAACTTCTCTGGGCAACGTCCTCACGGCTCTTTTCCTCCCTCCACAGCCTCCTCCTCTCCCCCCCCCCCCCCCCCTTGCAGCGCTTCTGAAATGTTTTCCATTGCATTGCATTTCATGGGGAAGGAAGGGCTTCTGGGCAGGGGGAGGGAGACTCTCCGCCCGCGTTTGTGTGGCTGGGATTGCAACGCACACTCACACGGAGCGAGGACTGCACATCTGAGTTTCCTCTTCTGTTTTGGAAGGTGGGGGAGCTGGGATTTCCTCTCTCTCCCCTCCCCCCTTCCTTCCATGGCTGGAGCTTTCCGTTGCAAAGAGGGACGTTGCTTGGTCTGGATCCCTTTCTTGCTAGGGCTGACTCTGGGCCCTTCCACACAGGCAGGCATGTAGCCAGGAGGGGGGACTTTGGGGGCTTCAGCCCCTCCCCCCCGAAATTCTCATGGTGATCTGCGAAAAGGCCTTACTGGTACATTACTTAAACTGTTATGTTTATTCATATCATGATCTGATCACCATACTCAACATATCCCATATGCATGGGGGTATTGGGGTAACGATACAAAAGGTTTGCTAGGGTAGACCCTCTTTCACTCACGCTCAGCCCCCCCCCCCCCCCAACAATCAAACTCACCCCCCCCCCAATCAAAATCCTGGCTACGGGCCTGCACACAGGCCTATACCCCAGAAGACCTAGGCAGAAAATCCCACAATATCTGCTTTGAGCTGGGTTATCTCAGGGCCCTGCCACACAGCCCTCTATCCCAGAATAGCAAGGCAGAAAATCCCACATTATATGAGTGTGGACTCAGCCCAGTCCAAAGCAAATATTGTGGGATTTTTCTGCCTAGATATCCTGGGATAAAGGGCTGGGTGGAGGGGCCAATGTCTGCTTTGAAAGGGGCCCTTCCACACAGCCCTCTATTTCAGAATATCAAGGCAGAAAATCCAACAATATCTGAGTGCAGACTCAGATAGCCCAGTTCAAAGCAGATACAATATTGTGGGATTTTCTGTCTTGATATTCTGAGATATAGAGCTGTGTGGAAATGCCCAATATCTGCTTTGAAGTGTGGCCCTTCCACACAGCCCTGTATCCCAGAATATCAAAGCAGAAAATCCCACAATATCTGCTTTGAAGTGGGGCCCTTCCACACAGCCCTGTATCCCAGAATATCAAGGCAGAAAATCCCACAGATATTGTGGGATATAGGACTGTGTGGAAGGGCCCTGGGTTATCTGAGTCCACACTCAGATAATGTGGGATTTTCTGCCTTCATATTCTGGAATATAGGGTTGTGTGGAAGGGGCCTTTCTCTCTCTCTCTCTCTCTCACACACACACACACACAATCCCCCACCCCACCCCATTTGAAGACGCATCCAGCGCCTATCTGGCAACACACAGTGGAATGTAGTCGCGTGGAAATGCGAGTCTCAAACTTCCCGTGTTGGTTACGAAGGTTTCCTCCCGAGAGCCCCTCCTCGAGGTCCCCCTCCCCAAAGGCAGGGAGGCGATGCAACTAGGCTCCCCAAAACCCCAGCCCGGCCCGGTAAGTCCCTAGGCTCCAAAAGAAGAGGGAATCCAAGGACAGAGAGAAAGAGAGAAGTGGAGAAATAGATTATTTTTATTCCTCCCCCTGCGATCTCGTCCTGAGACCTACCTGAGCTGCTCCGGGATCGCAAAAAGGGGGCCAGGAATCAATGCTTCGGGGCGGATTCGCCTCGGGAGGCTCAGCCCAACACACCCACCGCAGCCAAAGACCAGAGAGAGAGAGAGAGAGAGAGAGAGAAACCCTTTCCTCGCCCTCCCCACCCCGCCTTCTCTCTCTCTCTCTCTCTCTCGGAAAGGAAAGGGGGGGGGGGCTAAGCAGCGGCGGCCACAGCCATGGCTCGGCGTCGGCGGCAGAAGAAGTGGGGAAAAGAGATTAGATTTCGCTTCTCTCTCATCAATTTTCTGTTTAATGTCACTGGTCTCCATTGTGGGAGAGGGAGGCACGTCATCCGGCCATAAATTTGAGATTATAGAGCCTCCAGCTCCGTTCGGGTGCCCTAATTGAATGGATTTACTCCGCGCGGGCAGGTCGGGGAGAGAAGAGGGGCCACGGAGACCCAGCCAAGGCCGGGCCCACGCCGGCGCCGCCGAATAGCAAGGAGAAGGAGAAGAAGCCAGGAGGAGGAGGAGGAGGAAGAAGAAGGGCGGAAGAGTTGGGGGTCTCTCTGGCACACGCGCGCATACACACACACACACCAAATCCTCCCGTTTCCGCCTGGTAGGGAGAGAAAGGGAACTCCAACGAAAGGAAGGAGAGCGAGCACGTCTGTGTTAAAGGGGGGATTGCAAAAGAGAGAAACCTCCCACCCGTCTTCTGAGAGAAGCCTTTTCCCAACCCTGGACTGGAGCCTCTCGGCTGCCCCACATTTTCCGCAGCGAAGTGGATATTTCCCCCGCTCCCCCCCCCCCCCACAACCTCCCCCTCCTTTTCGGCGTTTTGTTTCTGCGGTTTGTTAAACAGAACTTTGACCCAGGAAAGCGGCGATCTGTAAGTAATTGTTTTGTCTCGATTTGCTCTCATTGTTTGTCTTTGTGGAGCCTCTCTCACTCTCTCTCTTTCTCTCTCCCTCGCCTTCGCCTCTCCTTCGGCGCGTCCTCCTCCTCCTCCTCCTTCCCCTGAATGGCCGCCTTCGGGGAGATTTCCTTCCAAGGCCAACCAAATGGATCCACACTGCCCAATAATCCAACTCCAACTGTATTCTGTGGGCGGTGGAGACCGGGGAGCCTTCCACACAGCCCTAGATCCCAGCATATCCAGGCAGCAAATCCCACAATATCTGCTTTGAACAGGGTTATCGGAGTCCACACTCAGATATTGTGGGATTTTCTGCTTTGATATTCTGGGATACAGGGCTGTGTGGAAGGGCCCCGGGTCTACACACTCCTTTGTTGGGCCTTCCTTCCCCTAACCCACGTTGCACCCTTCCCTTCCAGACCCACTTCGACTTTTCCCATATTCCCTGTCATTTTAAAACAAGCAGATTATTCTCCTGAAAAACAACCAACCGAAACCCTCTTCTCCAGATTTATTTTCGAAGGGGAGCAAAAGCCCACAACAGCTTTCCCTTCAAAACACGACTCCTTCCAGGTTCAAGACTCCCCAGAAACTTTTCCTCGAGGCCACTGAATCAAGAATCTCTTCTCCCTCTTCAGTTAAAGCCCCATGTTTGGAAAAGCTCAAAAGGTCTCCTATACCCGGACCCAGAGACCTTGAAAAGAAAAAGGCCCCACCGATCCTTCTTTGAGAAAGCCCAGCCGGTGCCCCGCTGAGAGATCCTCTGGTCTGTTGCTCAATGTCTTTGGGACTTGGCTGCTGCCTGGAGGGCCTCCCAACGTTTTCCAAGAGGCCTTGGAGCTTAGGAAATCATTCACCAGTCGCCCGCCTTTGAAAAACAAGCCAAAATAAGGCCCATCAGAGCAGATCTAGGGGCTCTTCCACACAGCCCTCGATCCCAGAATGTCAAGGCAGAAAATCCCACAATATCTGCTTTGAACTGGGTTATTGGGCTCCACATTCAGATAATGTGGGATTTTCTGCCTTGATTTTCTGGGTTGTATGGCTGTGTGGAAGGACCTTATAACAAGGTACATTTTAGAGGGAAGGGTTTTGTAGTGAGTATTTCCCCCCCCTCCTTAAAATATATTATTTTGTCTTTTCCGGTGAAAGACTTGGTTCCAACGTTTGCTCTGGTGCTTTGGATCATTTTCACCTTCTCGGGAAAGAAAGAAATCCCAATATAGTCGTTTGGTTTTATTCCCGGGTGAGTGGATTTGGAGAGGCAGCCTCGAAAAAGAGACCTCGGGCTCAAAACCAGGAAAGGATAGGAAAGGAGGAAGGAAAAGAGCGAGAGCGAGAGAAAGAAAGAAAGAAGGAAGGAAGGAAAGAAAAGGAGAGGCAGTATGAAAGGAGGCTAATAATTTTCCTCCGTTTTAGGAAGGGTTGTGTGGAAAAGTTGCCTCTGAATCTCGCCTTCGCCCAACGCTTTTTGAAAAATAAAGAACCTAGTGTTAAATTTACTTTGAAATAGCCTTTTAAAAAATTCTCCTCGATTGCTGCATTCCTAGGTGGTTATTCTTCCTGTTGTTCATTTTCCAGGCCTGTTTTCAAGGCCGAGTCCTTTCCTCCTCGGGAAATCCCACTGCTTTGTTTGGGCCTCGCTTGGTTTCCCTCTGGAAGGCAGAAGAGCCCCCAACAATGAGGCAGAGCCCTTTCTCCCCAGAAGGAACTTCCTTCGGGTTGAGGAACGCTGTGGGCCAGGTTCACGTTACAAGACGAATGTATTTCCAGTGGGGGCCCGGCTCCTGAGGAAAGGGCCCTTGCCTGGCTCTCCCAAAACCAGTGGAGGAGGGGAAGGGGCTGTGGGGAAGCCCCTCAGGGCGCGCGCACCCGGGTAAACAAGCAAGGCTTCAGACATATATATGCATTATCCAATTCCCTCTGGTTTATTTCCCCATCCTTCCTTCCATCCTTCCATCCTTCCTTCCTTCCTTCCTTCCTCCTTCTTTCAAATCAAATTACCCCAGACCCGGGCCGCGGGAGCCTCTATCGATAGCTTGGCAAATTCGGCGCAGAAAGTATATTCCTGCTCGGGAAGGAGATAGATTTGTCCAACGATTTTTAATTAAAGGGATTGACTTTCCTGTTAACAAAAGAGGGAACGAAGGGCCCGGCTGGCCAGGAGGGAGCGGCCAGGAGAGAGACGACGAGGAGGAGGAGGAGGAGGAGGAGGAGGCCCTTCCGCCCTCCGGATCCCGGCGCCCCTTTTGTCTGGCTCCGCTGGGGATCTGCACAGGGGCATTGCTACCCCTTGGACAACCCCCTCGCCTTTCCTCGCCTCGTGTTTAGCTCAGAAATGGTGGAGAGGGCTCTGTTGATATTATTATTATTATTATTATTATTATTATTATTATTATTATTCGTCGCCTTCTCCTTTCCCCTCTTCACAATGCAATCCAGCGAGCCAAGAGGAGCGAGCGGGGCTTGATTTCCAAGGCGCCTCCGAAGAGGCAAGCCAGGCCACGCTTTCCGCGACGAGGCTGGGCCCGGGATCAGGAGGAGAGGAAGGGAAGGGAAAGGAAGCAGGGAAAGGAAGGAAGGAATACAAGAGAAGGGGAAGGAAGGAAAGATAAAGGAAAGAAGGAAGACGTGAGGGAAGGAAGGGAAGAGAAGGAAAGGAGAGGAAGGAAGGAAGAGGAGGAAAGGAAGGAAGGAAAGGAAAAGAGGAAAGGAAGGAAAGGGAAAGCGGGAAGATGGCGCCTCCCCTCCGCCATCCGAGCCAAGGGGAGAGGGCTTCTCTGACTCGAAACGTGGGCTTCTTTTTCTCAGCCAGGGCAGGGAAGCCCTGGGTTCCTTCGGAGGCAGGAGGGAAAGGGAAAGCTTGCTCCCGGGTCCCTCCAATCCCTCGTTTCTTCCCCACTCCATGCCCTGGGCGGCCAAGGCAGAGCCAGAGCGAGGGTTTGTTGTGGGCCGAGAGGCAAAGGAAGAAGCCGGAGCGGAGGCACAAAGGTCCACAGCCCGGCTTCGGCTTCCGCCTCTTTTCAGGGAGGAATCGGGCGCGAAAGGAAGGACAGGCTTGATTTCTTCTGGCTGCCCCTTTGTTTTTCCTACGACTTTCTTTCATTCGGATTCCCTTTGAACCCGCGTTGATCCTCCTCCGAGGCCGGAAGGGAGAGCTTGAAGGGAAGGAGGGCGGCTCTTGTGAGAGCCTTTTCCCCCTGAAAGGTTTTCTTTCTCACGGAACGCCTTCGCTCTGAAAGAAAAGAAACGTGCGCTACACATGCACGCATATACATTGCAAGTGCGTGTATGTGTGTGCGCGTATATATATATACACACACAGAGAGAGACGTCTATTCATGTTTCCGTATATATAAAACGACCGGGATGAAATGTGTGCCTGGTGCCATTTTCCCAATTACAATACTGATATGTGAGTGTGTGTGAGAGAGGGAGAGAGGCCCCGTCTACACTGCCATGTAATGCAGTTTCAGAAAGCAGACTGACTGCATTATGTGGCAGCGTAGATTTGTGGAATGCAGCCCAGTTCAGTGGAGATCTATAGTCTCTATGGCAGTGTCGATAAGGCCAGAGAGAGGAGATTTTGCCCGTGGAAGGGTTTTGGAAAGAGGGTGAAAGGAGCACTCCTTTTGCATATGGGGGAAAAAAAGAAATCGAGCCTTTCCGATTGGAATCCATGGATCTTTCACAGAAATTCTGCAAATAGTGCGTGGGGCTGTGTGCATGCCTTGGCCTCTCTCTCACAGACACACCGTGGGCACAGGATGTGCTCGTCTTTCACCAGCAATGTGGAGAAAACTCTCGCCGGTGTTTTTATTCTAGAGCCGTGGAGTTAAGAGTGTGAAAAGTTGCAGAGAAGGGGAGGGAATCGGGAGGGGAAAATATCATGCATTTTCAGAATGCAGATGAATTGCCTTGAACTGCATTATATGGGTCCACACTGCCATATTAAGCTGCATTCTGAATTACATGACAGTGTACATGGGGCCACGCACACACACAACCCTCACATCTTCTGCCTCTCTGCACACTGTTTCTCATTCTCTCTCAGGCACAATCAGTCCTTCAGTCTCTCTCTCTCTCTCTCTCTCTCTCTCTCGCACATACAATCATCATCATCTTTTGTCTCTCACAGAACTACAATATCATTCATTCTCTCACACACACCTATTCACAATCCTGATCTTTCCCACTCTCTCACAGGCGATCACATTATCTTCCATATGCTCTCTCTCACACACACAACATCAGTTCTCTCTCACAGAATCACAATATCATTGCTTCTTTCTCTCCCATTGGCATTCACAATATTTCTCTCTCTCTTACGTACATATCTTCAATTCTCTCTTTCTGTCTGTCTCTCTCTCACACACAATCTTTCTCTTTATCTCACACAATCACAACCTCTCCTCTTCTCAATATATTTCATTATCTCTTTCTCTCACGCACATACAATCTCTCCCTCGTTTTCTCTCACAGCCACCATACCTTTGATTCTGTGGGCCCTTCCACACAGTCATATAACCCAGAATATCAAGGCAGAAAATCCCAAAATATCTGCTTTGAGCTGGGGGCCCATCCACACAGCTGAATAAAACCCCACGTTTTCTGCTTTGATCTGGAATATATGGCAGTGTGGACTCCGTTCAAAGCAGATATTGTGGGATTTTCTGCCTTGATATTCTGAGTTATATAGCTTTGTGGAAGGGCCCTGTGTTATTTAAATCCACACTGCCATATATTCCAGCTCAAAGCAGAAAATGTGGGATTTTATTCAGCTGTGTGGAAGGGGCCTTTCTCTCCAACAAAGCCTTCACAATTTTTCTCCTTTTTTTTTTTTTTCACACAATTACACTATCATGCATTTTCTCTTACACACAGAAAGAATATGAATCTTTCTCTCACACATAACAAGGCTCTCATTTTCTTACACACAAAACCACAATAAGATTATGTCTCTCTCACACACTCACACTTGCACCATCTTTATTTTCCCCTTTCTCTTCTGCACATCACAATATCTTCCGTTCTTTCTCACACATGTTGACAATCTTCCTCACTCTTACCCCTGCAATATCATTTCTTCTCTCTCTCACACACACACACAGAGAATCACACTCTCCTCCTTTCTCTCATACGGTCCCAATCCGGGATATTTGCTTTTACACAAAACTGGGATATTGCTCACTCTCTCTCTCTCATACATACACAATCTCAATCTTTATCTCCCTCGTTCTCTCTCTCTCTCTCCCTCAAGGCCTTCCCTTTACAGGACAATAAAAGTGGTTCAGCAGCAGAGCATTTGCCTCTTTCTCCCCCAAAGGAGGCCCTGTTCTGCGCCCCAAAGTGGATCCCCTCTTTCCCTTCTTCCCCTTTTTCCATCACCCTATTTTGTCCTTGTTTGTGCGCATGCCTGGGGAGGGGACTAGCCACTTCACCCCAAAGTCCGAGAAGAGGGGCGCCTCGTGCTCCCCCAAAAGTTCCTTGCGGGTCTCTCTCTCCCCCTGGGCCTCTCTCCCCTCCCCTCCCCTCCTGGCACCCATCGAAGGAGGTGTTTCTCCAAGCAGGCCCCCTTCGGACGTGTCACAACCCGTTTGCGGGGAAGGCGCCTCTCTCCGCCGTGTGTCCCCCGCCCCTCCCTGCACCTTCCCCCAAATCTTGCTTGGATTATCTTGTCTCGCCTGGAAAAAGGGGGGCCGGGAGGGTGACAACTCCGATGGGGAGCAATAGTCTTTCTATATTTGCAGTTGGAAGCGGTGGGCGCAAGAGAAGTCCCCGGGATCTTCTCGTGCCTTGGCACAGAGACTCAGGGATGCCATCGGGGGCCTTTGGTTTCACTCCTGAAGCTCCAGGTTGATCTTGAGGTCTTCCCTTTTGTCTGTGTGTCTGTCTGTCTTTCGGTCCCTTAATGAATAGGGAGAGAGAGGGAGCTCTAGGTCCCTTTGATTCCAATCGCCCTCGTGTCGCCCAGAGGGGCCGATTCTTGACCATCCCCTCGCCCAGCAAACGCCTTGAATTATAGTTTCAGGAGGATATATTGAGCGAGAAATTAGATCTGGGACTCTGGGCACCCTCACAACAACAACAAAGGCAACCCCCCCCCCCCCCCGCGCGCGCTTTGTGATCATCCTGTGAAGGCTAATGCAAGGCTCTCCCCCCCCCCCCCCCAAAAAAATAGGCACATGTAAAATGCTCCTGTGAATTTGCATTGTGAGTCTGTATTGGAGAAGGTTGTTTGGAGCCTTGTCTGGGATGGCGAAGCTTTTCCGTGCACGTTTGACTACAGGGCATTGAGGTGCCCAAGTGGAGGCCAAGGGCTTGTGTATGTGCAACGGGCACATTACGGTGCAGAGCTGCGCCAGGATCGCCCCTTTTATTTATTCAAAGGGGGGGGGGGACCCCTCTTTGCTCTAGGTAACACCCCCCCCCCAGGCCCAAACCCCTGAGTGACGAAGAGCAGAGAGGGCTCCGAGGAGATTGCAAAAGTGCCCTGACCGTTTCGGCCTCTCCCGCCACCCACTTTCTCCTTGCGGATGGACCCGTTTGAGCCTTGCTTTCGGCTGCAGCTCAAATGCGTCTCCCCTCTCTTTCTCTCTCTGTTTCTGTCCCCCTTCCTTTCCCCCCTTGTCTCCGAAGGGAGATGATTCCTGGATCTGGTTGGAAGGGAAAGAGAAACCCTGCTCTCCCAGAACAGGGCTCTCGTGCTTAGTCCGCTGAGACGGTTTCTCCTTGAAAGACCCCCTCCCGGTCCTCAGGAGGGAATGAGGCGCAGACCCCAGAAGTAAGGCGACCTTTCCCTCCTCTCTCCCTCTCCCTCCCCCCCCCCCCCCGCGAAAGAGGGCGAAAGGGATTCTCTACGCCTTGGACGCTTTCCAGGCCGCGACGCGGGAGGAGGAGGAGGAGGAGGAGGAGAAGGAAGAGGAAAAGGAAGAAGAGAGGGGAGAAGAGAAAGAGGAGCAGGAGGAAGAGAAAAAGGAAGAAGAGAGGGAAGAAGAGAAAGGGGAGGAGGAAGAATAAAATGAAGAAGAGGGGAGAAGAGAAAGAGGAGGAGGAAGAAGAGGAAAAGGAAGAAGAGAGGGGAAAAGATGAGGAGGGGGAAGGAAAAAGAGAGGGGCTTCGGTGGCTTTCTTTCTGCCCCGAGAGGGGAGGGCATGGCTTGAAGTCTCCCTGTTTCCTCCCCTCATCCCCCGGTTCCCTTCTATTCTGGAAGGTCGCTTAGGCCTACCTTTCGCCTGATTGGCGGGGGAAGGTTCAAAGATGTGTTGTCGAAGGCTTTCATGGCCGGAATCACTGGATTGCTGGGAGTTTTCCGGGCTGTGTGGCCATGTTTCAGAAGCATTCTCTCCTGGCGTTTCTCCCACATCAATGGCAGGCATACTCACAGGCCCCTCGACTTCTGAGGATGCCTGTCATAGATGTGGGCGAAACGTCAGGAGGCAATGCTTCTGGAACATGGCCATACAATCCGGAAAACTCACAGCAACCCTATTATTATTATTATTATTATTATTATTATTATTATTATTATTATAGCTAAGCGCCCACTACACAGGCTGGAAAGTCTGGCAGCTCCTCTGTAGCTTTATTTCCCCCCATTCCGCCCCTATTTTTCCCCCTCGGACCTTGACGCCTCTAAATAACTAGTCCTGCCTGCCCTAAATGTGGACAAAACCTTAGAAGAGAATGCTTCTGGAACATGGCCACACAACCCGGGAAAATTCAGCACAAAGATGTGTTTGGAAGAGAATGTTAAGCCATCAATTTCCCGGCTTTATTTCAAGGAAGGAGGGGTTCGACCATGAAGCACCTCCACACAAAAGGAGAGAGAGAGAGAGAAGGGGGGGGGGTCCTTATTATTAAACGCCCTTCCCCCCAAACTGGGCCAGTGGGATCTTTGGAGGGCTTTCCATCCAGAGAAGAGCACATGGACCATTCCCCCTCCCCTCCCCCTACCAAACCCATGGGAGGAGAGTAGGGGGCTTGGGTTTGGTGTGTGGTTTCTTTTCTTCTCCTGCGTTGTTTCTTCTTCCTCTTCCTCTCCCTTCTTCTTCTTTTCTCCCCCCTCTCCCTTTTAGTAATCCTCCGGTAGTCTGTTTTTTAACAAGTAATATAAAACAGGGCATGCTCCTCGCGGGGCGATTGGCAGCCAAGTCGCAGCACGTGCTGGACCCCCCCTCCCCCTCCCCTCCCCCCCCCCACGCAGGAGAAGGGTCACGCGGGGGGGGGGTGTGAGAAGTGAGGGGGCTGCAGGCTTCAACCAGGCCTGGGCTGCCTCTTGGAACAGACCAGGACCCCCTTTCCTCCCCACCTTCGCCTTTCCTCCCTTCGTTGTCCGGATCCTTGTGCCTTTGGCCTCCGCAACTTTTGGCTCCGCTCCTTTGTGGTTGTTGTTGTTGTTGTTCGCAGAGCTGGAGAGACAGAGCGCGAGAGACGGAGGTGTGAGTGTGGGCTCGGCTCCCTCCTCGGATTTTGTTTGAGTTTTGAGACGTGGCCAAGTGTGTCCTGCTGCCCCGAAGGAGTCCAAGCGCGTCTCTCTCCAGAAACGCTTCCCAATGTGTTTCTTGTCCGAACAATGGACGGGGACCCAAAAGCAATCGGCGCGCCCAACGCCCCATTTGCCCCCATGGCAAGCCTGGCCTCTCCCGGCCCTTAGGAGGCAATTATTGAGCGTGCTGCCTTAATCCATAATTTTATTGAACATCCTGGAAGTGGGGGGTTCTGGGGAGGGCCTCGGCCTTCGCCCCCTCCTTCCCTCCTTCCTTCCTTTCCCTCTCCCTCTCTCTTTTTCCAGATGGGAAGAGATTAAATTGCAATATTTTAACACTTTTCCCCAGAGTGTGAAGGTTAGCCGGGGTCTGAGGATGGAAAGGGGCTGCATATTCATTGGGATGGAGGTTGGCGTGTTGGCTTCCTGGGGGCCAAAGCGAGGAGGGACATCGGCCATTTCCTCCCAGGCTGGAGGTGAAGATGGCTCAGGGAAAAAGAAGGAGGGGAGGGCCAGGGGAGGGGAGGGGTGCCCACTGGCCCAAATCCCCGGCCAAGCAGGAAGCCGGAGCGTGGCCTCCATTGGCAAACACAACAACAAAGCCCACTAAAGCAGGCCAGGCGCCCCAAAGAGAGGACAAAAGGATCCCTGCCCCGAGGAAGAGGCAGTAGGGTGGCGCTCTCATGCTGCCTACAGAACATGCCAATGTCTACAATGTCCATTGCCCTAAGGGGGGGGGGGGCATCTACACTGGAGAATGAATACGGTTTGAGACACTTTCGCGATGGCTCAAGGCTAGGCAATCCTAGGAGTTCTATTTTGGTGAGGCATCCACCGGCTTTGAAAAGCAAGGCTAAAGATTTGGACCCCGGCCCTTAAAGTGGTGTCAAGCTGCATTACTTCTACGGTGTAGAATGCATGTGTGTGTGTGTGTGTGTGTGTGTGATCTCCAGGATCCACACTGTGACTCTTTACCAATAATTTCAAGAGTGTATATTGCATTTGCCACTACATAAAATTGTTCCTTAAGGTTTAACTTGTACCCTACTAAGACCCCTAGATCCTTTTTACATGTACTGCTGTCAAATCGGTGTATTCCATCCGTCATCTGTGCTTCTAATTTTTTCAGTCATAAACACACACATATACATGCATACATACTCTTATTATTGGTAAGGGGACGCAGTCTGGATCATGACCCTCTATATGTGTGGAGATACATAGATAGATAAATAGATAGATGGATGGATGGATAGATATACCCACACATATAGGGCGCCAGGATCATCCAGACTTCGACCGTTACCAAAAGAGCACCTTTTGGCGCAAATTCTCCAGCAGCCAGCTCTTCTCTGAAGCCTGATCCTCAATGAAATGAGTAAGAGTGCATCTACACCGTTGGGGTGTGTGTGTGTATACATACATACATACATACATACATACTAGCTGTCTCCAACCACGCTTTGTTGTGGCTTCAATCTGGTTCCTTCTTTCCCTACCTACCTCTTTCCTTCCTTATCCCCCCCCCCCTTTTTCTGACCCTTCCTCTTTCTCTTCTTCCTTCCTTCACTACCTCTTTCTTTCCTTCTTTTCTTCTCTCCTTCCTTCCCTCTTTCCCTCCCTCCTTCTCTCTGTCATTTCCAATGTCTCTTTCCTCCCTTCATTCTTTCTCTCCTTCCTTTCTTCCTTTCTTCCTTCCTTCCTTCCTTCCTTCCACTAACACTACTTCGATATATAGATAGATAGACTCTTGAAATTATTGGTAAAAGGTCACAGTCTGGATCCTGAAGATTAAATGTACACACACATATATGCATTCTACACCTTAGAAGTAATACAACTTGACACCACTTTAAGGGCCAGGGCTTCAAATCTTTAGCCATGTCTTCGAAAGAGTGTGGATGCCTCACCAAAGCACAACTCCTAGGAATGCATACACATGGCAGCACACACATACATACATATAAACACACACACACATTCTCATGTATGTATTCTCATGTTTTACTTATAGGGATATTTAGATGGACTTTTCTAAACCACTGGCTTTGTGTGTGTGTGTTTGTGTGTTTGTGTTTGTGTGTTCGTTTGGGGGATTAACATAACTCAAAAACCACTGGACGAATTGAAACCAAATTTGGATACAATACATCTATCAGGCCAATGAGTAACCACCACTCATAAAAAAATACTGAAAAACACAACAGAAGAGACTTAAAAAGCCAAATAACAAAATTTGCATTAGAACGCACACACATATATACGCAAACACACATATACACAAATGTGCGCACACAAAATACATATACACAAACTAGGCCACAGCAAGGCGTGGCAGAAGACGGCTAGTGTGTGTGTGTGTGTACATTTACACATACACACACACATATATAGATATAGATATCTATATAAATAAAAATGTATTGTTCGGTTGTGGGATTAACATAACTAAAAAATCACTGGAGGAATTGACACCAAATTTGGACAGAAGATACCTCTCAGGCCAACGAGTGACCATCACTCATGAAAACACTGAAAAACACAGCAGAAGAGACTTAAAAAGCCAAAAACCAAAAATACATTACAACGCATGCGCAAAACCACATATATACACAAACACACATATATACACAAATACACAAACATATATACACACATATACACACACAAAACACATATACACAGACTGGGCCACAGCAACGCGTGGCAGGGGAGGGCTAGTATATAGATAAATCCATATATATGTGAATGAAGCCAGTGGTTTAGAAAAGCCCATCCAAATAGCCCTGGATGTAAAATCAGTCTCATCCATGTGAAGAGAACTGAAGAGAAAGCGGAGCTGCTTGCCTAAAACTCCCCCTTGGTCGCCCTTTGGGTGGCTTGGCCAAAAAGAGAGAGAGAAAGAGAGCATGAGGCCGTTTTCCCTTTGCTTCCGAGGCAGACGGCTTCCCCTCCTACTCCAGGTCATTTCACTTCAGATTTGCTCTAATCTTCCGAAAGACATGGATTTTGGTGCAGACCAAGCTGCGCATTATGCTTGCGAAGGCGTGGGTTTTACAAAAAGTTTCTTTGTAGCTCTTGTCTGCGTAGTTTGCAAGGACTTCCTCGAGAGCTGAGCCCGGTTTCTGTGGACCGGACCTCGAAGGCAAGAAAGGGGGGCGGCCGCGTGGTTTTTCCATCTGGCCGCCAGAGAGGAACCAAATCTCCTGAATGTGTCCCGAGATACACGAGCTTCATTCACTCCGGGCCCTTCCACACAGCCCTACATCCCAGAATATCAAGGCAGAAAATCCCACAATATCTGCTTTGAACTGGGTTATCGCAGTCCACACTGTGGGATTTCCTGCCTTGATATCCTGGGATATTGGGCGGTGTGGAAGGGCCCTCCAAGAGCGATAGGAACTGCATGGCGCCCGGTTTACTCCTGAGTGCTGTACGTAGTGCAAATTGGACGCTTTGAACAATTGGAAAAGTATTATTCTTACACAACCCAACATTTTTTTCTTGGTGTCTTGGTTTTTAGGCCTGTTCCTGGGGTTGCTTGGGGAGCTGTTTCAGAAAATTAGATTGGATTGATAAATCGCGTGAGCTCGAGTTTCTTAGATATGGTTATCATGATTTTCAGATAGATGTTAGATGGCATATGTTCTGCATCGATAAAACTAGAGCTGATGGGAGAAAACTGGTACTACTTTTGGAATCAGCAGGTCAAATATACCCAGGCTAACATTTGAGGCACCAAAATGTACGTTGTCCAGTGATATTATTATTGTATGGTCGAAGGCTTTCATGGCCAGAATCACTGGGCTGCTGCGAGTTTTCCGGGCTGTATGGTCGTGTTCCAGAAGCATTCTCTCCTGAGGTTTCGCCCACATCTATGACATGCTTCCTCATACCTCACAACCTCCCAGGATGCCTGCTATAGATGTGGGCGAAATGTCAGGAGAGAATGCTTGTGGAACATGGCCATATAGCCCGGAAAACTCACAGCAGCCCAGATATTATTATTATTATTATTATTATAAACACAGCAAGATTAGTCCACAGCATACAAGATCACTCTGCAGGATGCATTATTATTATTATTATTATTATTAGTAGTAGTAGTAGTAGTAGTATACTAAGCGCCCACTACTCAGACTGGAAAACCTGGCTACTCCTCTCTAGCTTTCTCCCCCCCCCCCCCCATTCCGCCCCCTATTTTTCCCCCTCGGACCTTGAGGCCTCTGAATACCCAGCCCTGCAAATAAGTTCTTCTTCTTCCTATGGTTGTTTCCTTCCAAAAGGGCCCCGCTTTCCTTCTGGCTATCTTCCCCAGCCCGGCTCTAAATATTTATTTCTCCATGCATTATCTTTCTTTTCTTTGGGGGGGGGGGGGGGGAGGGGGTGGAGGAAGTCTCCGAGATACCGAGGCTCTGCTCCTGCTTAAATTAAAAACATTTGTTAGCTTTGGACAGATTTTTTTTTAAACCGGGGCTGTAACTTCTGCTGAGGATCCAAAGGCGAAATGGCCTTCCCGCCCCCGTCTCTCGGTAGCACCGTTCCCTTCGCGAGGAAGACAAAATGATCTTTCACACACGCACACACACACACACACATGTACACACACACAGAGAGAGACACACACAACCCGGGCCAACCTTGTGTAAGTGAGCAGGCAGACGACGAGCGTCCTGGTAATTTGCCAGCAGACCTCTGGTTTATACACCAGTCCTGTCTGAAGTTATTTGCTGGAACAACTGTTTTGAAACAATAAAAAGAACAACCAGGAAAACCCCCTTCAACACACACACACACAGAACAACAAGGAACAACAAAGCCTCGCCTACTCGCCTTTAAGAAGGGAAATCGAGGAAGGGAGAGGCGAGGAGGGGGTCTGAAGTCTGCTTTGCACAGAGATCGATTAGGGGAGGGGGGAGAGGAACCTTTCATGTCCTTTTAAAAAAAAATAGAAGTCTAAAAGTGTGCACTGGAGGGAAGGAGAGCTGTCTTTTATCCCCCCCCCCCCCAAATTCATAGACGGCAACTCTTAAAATGGTTCTGGTTGGAAATAGAAGGGGGTGAAATCCAACAAGGCGCTTCGAAACGGGCGGTTCCTGCTCCTTTTGACTGGAGCCCAGGAAGGGGGGGGGGGGCTGCTGGGGTCAGTTTCGTTTCTGAAGCCTCGCCTGGTCTTTTCAGCCCACCGACCACCGCCTCGCCCCCACTTGCTTCTCGGGAGGCTTCCCTCTCCCTCGAATGGTGGAAGGGAAGCAGTGGTCGCCTGCGAAGCCCTTCGCTATTACTCCTGGTCACTGCAAAATTCATCACACTAGAGGAAAAAAATCAATTTAAAATCCTGTTTCTGCCTTCTGCAGAATTCTGGGGTTTGTAGTTTAGTGAGGCTGTTAAAATCTCCTCCCAAAACTACAAACCCCAGAATTCTGCAGGTGGCAGAAACCGAATTTAAAGTGGATTTTTTCTCTAGTGTGATGAGGCAAGACTTCATCACACTAGAGAAAAAATCCACTTTAAATTCGGTTTCTGCCTCCTGCAGAATTCTGGGGTTTGTAGTTTAGTGAGGCTGTTAAAGGTTCTTCCCAAAACTACAACTACAAACTCCAGAATTCTGAAGGAGGCAGAAACCGAATTTAAAGTGGATTTTTTCTCTCTAGTGTGATGAGGCAAGAAAAAAATCCATTTAAAATCCGGTTTCTACCATCTGCGGAATTCTGGGGTTTGTAGTTTAGTGAGGCTGTTAAAGGCTCCTCCCTAAACGACAAACCCCAGAATTCTGCAGGAGGCAGCAACCAGATTTAAAGTGGATTTTTTCCCCTCTAGTGTGGTGAGGCTATAGAGGTGGCCTCCAGGCTCAGGTCAAGGGGCGCCGAATTTCCAGCCTGTAGCAAAGGAGGGGGCTCGTGTTTCGAAAGGGAAGGTATTAATGTGTGTAGGCGTCTATGATTGTATGTATCCCTGTGTGTATACACACAGAGACGTAGACAGAATGCATGTTTGTGTGTATACGTCTATGAATGTATGTATTTGTATGTGTATACACCTACACAGACACGTTTGTGTCTATATGTATAGGGAATCCACAGAGGCACACATCTCCCCAAAGACAAGGCTGGGCGACCCTTGGCCTGAGCCGGCGAGTGGAGGCCTGGGGCCCGGCGATGGCGAGGCCAGTGTCAGTCACGCGCCGCTTGGCTGACCGGGGACAATCCCCTCGGCCTTCGAGAAGCATCCGTCACTCGGCATTAATGACCCCTCCGTCCACCCAAAGGTTCAGCACAAAACGCCACCTGAACGAAGGCAGGGGCAGCCAACCCCCCCCCCCCCAAACCACCCCCCAAGTTAGAGGAGAGAGGCTTCCAACTGCTCTCTATCCATCCCGCAGGGCCGGCGTTTGGGCCCCTTTCCAAGCCTATTTTCCATCTACATCTCCCTGGCATCCTTGTTTTGATTTCCACCCAGGGCCACATTTGGCAAGGGGGCCCACTCCACTGTCGAGGAGGAGGAGGAGGAGGATCTTTAGGAGTAGAAGGGATGACGTTTGAGACCACTTCACCCTCCAGGGCTCAACACTATGGGGTCCTCGTAGTTTGTCAGCGCTCTTTGGCAAAGCAGGTCTCCTCAAAGGACAACCCCCACAACTCCATAGCATTGGGCCATGGCAATTCGAGTTCCCCATGGTTTTCCAGTGTTGATGCCATCCGAGGGCCATCTTGAAGCCACCCAGGGAGTCCTTCTGTTCTGGGGAAATTCTGCTCAAAAAGTGTCCCCAGCTGGCCCTCCTCCCCACTTGGAGGTGGGTTCGAGAAGGGCCCACCTCATCACACTAGGGAGTGGATTCACTTAAATCCGGTTTCTGCCTCCTGCAGAATTCTGGGGTTTGTAGTTTAGGGAGGAGCGTTTAACAGCCTCACTAAACTACAAACCCCAGAATTCTGCAGGAGGCAGAAACCGGATTTAAAGTGGATTCATTCTCTGGTGTGATAAAGTAGTAAGCAGGAAATGCATAGGCATACAGGCATAAATATACAAATACATACATTCCAACCCCAGCTGCTCCTGACACGACAAAAAAACCAGCTGGCCCTCCTCCTTACTTGGAGGTGGCTTTGAGAATGGAGGGGTCGTGTTTTTGTGTATACGCGCGTCTCTGAATGCATGTATGTGTATGCGTGTGTGCCTATGCATTTCCTTCTGAGTGTTCCAGGGCCCCTTTGGGTGCACCCAAAAAGTGAACTCAAGACCACGGTAGTTTCCTCGACTAATTCCTACAAATTGTCATTTCCTAGAATTCTAGTCGAACTGGGGAGCTTGATTCCCAAGTACAATGTGTTTAATATCAAGTCCTATTCATTCACACGTGCAGGTTACGGGTCAATATTTGAATTCTCCCCTTGCAAGCCAGCCAGGAGAGCTGGGGCTGGCCTCGGTCCTTGCTCCTTTAGGCAGCTGGGGAAAGAAAAGGCCTCAAGACCCCGGGAAACAGCGAGGGTTTGGGAGCAGCGAGCATTTCGGGTGGAGACCCCATTCAAGGGAGGGGGGGGGGCAGGACGGCTTTCCTTTGCAGGGAGGCTCGGTGAAACGGAGCTCGGCCTCTTCTGAAAGAGGCGTTTTAAGGGCAGGCAGCAGGGAAGTCCCCGCGATGGGAATTACAACGACGAGGTGGGAAACGCCAGCTGCTTTTTGGACTCTCTCTCTCTCTCTCTTCCTTTCTCGTCCTTGATTTCGGAAGGATGGGCGAGACAGACCGAGAGAGGGACAGGCGCTGCCTCTTCCCCGCAGTTCAAGGCTTCAATATCCACGCCATGTTCTTCTCTCCTGCCCCGAGAAAAGGGAACACTCCGGGTTTGGAGGGAAAGCTGCCTCTCCGTGGCTGAATTCGGAGGAAAGAGGAGAGTCAGAGAGGCGCCCCTTTCGAGATCCCGGGCTGCACCTTTTCTCTTCCCTCGCCTTCCGCCCTCCTTTCTCCTTCCTTTGGTCCCTTTTGGAAGAGTCACTCGAGGCTGGTTCTACGTCTGCACTGCTCTGCATGGCCAGCGGAGAACCATGCAACGCGGTTCAATGGAGTTCCTTCCAACTGCACTACATGGTTCTACACTGGGCAAATGATGCATCCTGGAACCAGTTTGAGGTCCGGATGGTATGAAATCACAGAGTACTGATGCGCTTTAAGGGCTTTCTTTGGCGTCTTTTTGGGTGGGTGTGGGAGGATGGGGGGCGGTTGCCTGGCCTCCAACTGCAGTCAAAGGTCCGTCTAGACGGGGCCTGGGCGGGCATTTCTCTCCCTTACTGCGCCACTTTCATTGTGCCTACATTCGCCAGGATTGAAGAGAGGCGGGGAACATTTACTACTACTGCTACTACTACTATTATAATTGATGTTGTTTTTAGGAAATATCAGGCCTTTGTACACTTTACACTCCCCGAACCGTTCACGATCCGAAATCAACACTTGGGGAGGGAGATCGGCACCGTCTTCCCATGGAACAGACTCTCTCCTGTCTCGGCAGCTTTGCACCCTTCTACACTGATCATTTAATGCGATTCGAAACTTGCTTCAAACTTGCAGGCAATAGACCAAAGCGGGCGAAAGAAAAGAAGAAAGAAAGCACTTATTAATATGCAGCCATTCTCAAGGCACGGCAAAACTATTTTCTCCAATACCGCTTGGAATCTGCATTAAACGGCCAGTGTAGACAGAGCCCCACTCCTTCGCCTCTTCTCTCTCCCAATTTAATTCGATTTCGCTCCTCCGCTGAATTGAATATCGGCTCTGTCACCTACTATCTGTTTTGATTTACCCTGCGCTTTCCAATCAATTGGGGGGGGGGGGTAATTCTTTCTCTTTGGGCGTCCCTCCGAAACATCCTCATCCCAGCAAGGAGAGTGGCGCGGATACCCGCGCGCGCACGCACAGCCCCCCTCACGTGCGCGCGCCTCCCAGCCCCCTCCTTCCCCCCCTCCCTTTGCTCTCCCTCGCGTTTCCTTTTGATCCTCTCCACTCTTTGACCTCCTTTTGGGGCTCCAGGGACGGTGGGCTCTGCCTCGAGGGGAGGGGGCTCTTTCTCCGTGTGTGTGTGTGTGCTGGAAACAGTCCCCGGCTTATCTCCTTTCATCAAACCAGCCCCGGGCCCCCTGCAAACCGCGGGGCCAGTAATTGCTTTTTTCAGGCAGCCCAGTGCGGACTGGCGAGCAGCCAATCAGCGCCTTGTTTACACTGGGTGATGGACAGCGGGCTGGGGCAGGGCCAACCAATCAGAGGCGCCGCCTGGAAGTGGGGGAGGGAGGGATGGAAGACGGACAGGAGCGCCAGCGGAACGGGGAGGGGAGCTGAAGGGAGGGGACAGCGCCGGAGGGGAAGCCAAGGTTGACCCCTTCCTTGCCGGCGCAAAATCAGGGGGAGTGGCGGCTGTGCGAGGAGTGGTTTGGGGCGCCGTGTTTACGGTCTTCCTCACAGATTCCCAGGAGCAGAGAGAAGCGTGTGCGGGCGTGGAATTAACACTTTTGCCGCCATGGCTCGATGCAATGGGATCCTGGGAGTTGTAGTTTGACGAGGCAGGACACATAATATTACATAATCAGTCAGATGTCTATTAAAATTAAAGTACTTCACTGAGAACCAATTAATATGCTAGGAAAAGAGGGTTTCTAATTCTGACTTCAGTGGGTGCATTACGGTCGAATGAATGCAGGGTTGTTGTAGGTTTTTCGGGCTATATGGCTATGTTCTAGAAGCATTCTCTCCTGACGTTTCGCCTACATTTATGGCAGGCATCCTCAGAACTCAAAACCTCTGATGATGCCTACCACAGATGCAGGCGAAACGCCAGGAGAGAATGTTTCTACAACATGACCACATAGCCCGAAAAACCTACAACCCAGTGATTCCCATGAAAGCTTTTGACAATAGAATGAATGCAGTTTGACCCCACTTTTAATAGCCATGGCTCAATGCTATGGAATCCTAGGATGTGTAGTTTGGCGAGGTTCCGGCACTCTTTGGCAGAGGCTGCAGACCTTGCCAAACTACAACTCCCATGCTTCCATGGCAGCCCTACCTTGTCTGAGCACCCCATATCTTTTCTCGGCCGTTGGGAGCAGCTTTCCTTGGAGCATGATGATGCGAAGCGTGGGTGAGGAAGACTGGAGCAATAAATAGAACTCCCTGGGAGTTGGCACAGAGAGTGAGGGAGAGAGAACACAGCGAAGGGACTTTCCTGAGCACGTTTCAGATGCCTTGACGAGAGCGCCACCCGCCACCCGCCTGCCCCCTCCCTCCCCCACCCAACCTAAAATCCAGTGTCCCCTCGAGGTTCCCTCTCCCGGTCCTCCCCATTCATCCCTCTCTGCAAAGGGGAAAGGGGAAGCCGCGCGCGGCCAACTGCGCCGCTGGAGGGACTTGAATTCGGCGCCATTGGGCTGAGTAGTAGCCCTGCCGCTCTCTGATTGGCAGCTCCCTGGCCCCGCGCCAGCCAATGGGGAGGCCTGTTTACGCAAGGAGAGTGGCACGAGCTAGGGACCGGGGAGGGCCCGCCGTCCAATCAGCGAGCGCGCTGGCCCTGAGTGAGTGGCACGAGCTTATTAGTATGCAGGGAGAGTGGCTCGCAGGACCGAGCGGCGAGCGAGCGAGGAGGTTGGGGGAAGCTGGAGTCCGCGGCGGCGGCGGGGTCTTCTCCCCCCCTTTTCTTCCTTCCTTCCTTCCTTCCTCCCTTCCTTCCTGCAAGCAGCAGCAGCAGCAACAGCCGCCGCCAGTGCATTTAACAGTGCAACAGTCTGCACAGTACAAATACCAATAGGAATACAACCAAGCCCCACTCACTGATTTAATTCGCCTTTATTTTTCTGTGCAAAGGAACACCCCTCCCTCCAGTAAGTAAATGAAATTTATTTATTGCTTGTTTTTATTAATATTATTGATTATGATATTAGAATCAAATAGACTCCGATCTAAAATTATTATAATTTGCGAGAATTAAAAAAAAATCAATCCAAGCATCCATCTGCTGCTTGAAATATAGAACCGGTGTATCAGTTACAACGGTTTTGTAATTGATACAACGTCTTCCCCCACAAGAAAAAAAAGAGGGAGATTTTGGGAGAGGATATATATGTGTGTGTGTATGTATCGTTTCTATAGGAAAGGAAATGGCGTGGAATATGTGTCTATTTTAATAATTTTTAATGATGACTTTGGCTCGCCCTAACAAAGCCGGCGATTGTTCGCCTCTTATTGAAATGCTAGTTGCGCTTTAAAGGAAAAAAAAGGATGCCATGCAAGGAAAACAAATGCAAGCCTTGTATTATTATTTTTTAAAATGGAAAAATACATGTAAATTTCTTACCTTCTTATTTAACAAAATGAAATCAAAATAGCTGGTGGAGGGATTGGTGTGGGAAGATCCGCAGGCTGCTTGGGGCATGTTGTGAATTACAAAGAAAATGGAGAGAAAACAGGAGGAGAGGTTGCATGTACTTCTCCGGATGCAAAGTAGACGTGTTCTGATTTTACGAAGAGAGATCGACACGTCTTTTGAATTGCAGTATATACTCGGTGTAGACCTATATTATTATTATTATTATTATTATTATTATTATTATTCTATTATGCAGTTCGAAGTATATGCCCACTGTAGACCCATATCCTGCAGTTCTCCCTGCATTATTTGCCAGTGTAGGTGCAGACATAGGAAGGAAGCTAGAAGAAGAAACTGCCTGGAAAAGAAGAGTGCTTTGTCTCTCACGTCTCCTTTCCACCCCTTCGCTCTTCTATTTGTATTTATATGCCCGATCTTTGGGGTTGTTGTTGTTATTATTATTAGACCTGGGCGGCTTTTTAACCCAACCAAGGGAAGCATTTCGAAGCGGTCTTAAAAATCGAGGAGGAAAAAAGGGGGGAAGCCGAGGAGGAAGACTCTGGAGGAAAGAGGTCGGTTTCCGGGGCCTCGCTCCCGGGTTTCTGGGTCAGATCAGAGCGGAAGGCCCGGGCGGGGAGGCCCCTCTCGCCGCCCAGACTTCCTTCACCGCTTCGGCTTCCGGCGAGGCCTCTGCAAACCACGCCGGATCTTCCTCCCTCCTTCTCTCGCTCCCTTCCTTTCTCTCTGCCTCCGTTTGCTTTCAGCTCGGCAAGACTGGCAACTGAAAGCGGGATGATTCCGCCTCCCCCTTTCCCTCCCCACATTTGGGGAAAAATAAGGGAGGGGCGTCCCTCCCTGGAAGCGAAATTCGCAGACACCCTTTGTCCCCATTCCCTCCATTCGCGTTGGGTAGGATTTCTTTGACCGTCTTTGCTCCAGAGTCGCCTTTTTCCGCCTTGGGAAGAGCGAAGGGCCTCCTCCACTCCGGGACAAAGACACGCGCGCCTTTCTTTTCCACGATCCTACCCTTTTCCTACCTCTTTCGTGGCCTCTGCGTTCTGCCTTCGACTCTTGAATATTCATCTCCAACTTCCCTTCCTCCGATCTGCAATCCGGGTGTGCAATTGTTTTTTGTTTTTTTTACCCCACTGGATTTTAAGAAAATGCTATTATTATTATTGTTGTTATTATTATTATTATGGTCTTCATCATCATCTGAGGAAGAGGCAGGCGATTTCTTTTCACGCGGGCTTTCTCTCCAGGCCCAAACTTGGCGAAGCTGCTGATTCAGCTTTTGTTCTTCGAGGCCTCCTCGTTTTCCTTTATTTCCTTCCGGGCCTTTTTTGTTTTTGTTTTCCAAATGGATTTGCATTGAGGGAACAATATCTCAGTGATCAGTAGGATTTCCTTGTTCATAAACCTCTCGAATCCGAGCGTGGCCACATTGAAGTCGGTTCGTATTCGGGGCGATTAAAGCGAGAGAGAAGCCCTGTTCTGGGGCACTCCGGCATTGCCTTTATTTACCATGCAAAAATGCCAGGATATGTATTTATCTGCCTCGCTCTCTCTCTCTCTCTCTCTCACACACACACAAACATTCACTCATACGCGGGGCTTATCAGCTGAGCAAATATGTAGTCACTTAATACATTTTGTTTTCCCATATAGATTAAATCAAACACCAAATAAGAGTATTCAGGGGCGGACGGGTGGGATCTGGCCCTTGAAAAGCCCAGGCGGGGAATTGGGAAGCCACATCATTTTTGTTTTGGGTGGCAAATTAAAACAACATTTCATGCGGGAAATACTTAAAGCAACGTTTTAAATTGCGGGGCCGTTCTGCGTTGGATACACGTGTATTTTGTGCCGCATTTACACTGCCAATGTAATGCAGTTTGAACTACGTGAGATGGCTCTACGCTGATGACAGTGCTGTTCAAAGGCCAAAGCAAAACCCCCTTCCCCTCTCTTTTGAGGCCCCTTCCACACAGCTGAGTCAAATCCCACATTATTTGCTTTGAACTGGGATATGTGGCAGGGTGGACTCAAGGCCCTTCCACACAGCCCTGTATCCCAGAATATCAAGGCAGAAAATCCCACAATATCTGCTTTGAACCGGGTTCGAGTCCACACGCAGATAATGTGGGATTTTCTGCCTTGATATTCTGGGATACAGGGCTGTGTGGAAGGGCCCCGAGACAACCCAGTTCAAAGCACATCTTGTGGGGTTTTCTGCCTTGAGATTCTGGGTTATATGGCTGTGTAGAAGGAAGGGAGGCCGGCCTTAAGGTGAACAAATACGATCCGCGTCTTTTTCCTTTTTTGGGGCGAAGGAGGAACACTTTCCCACAATATCAGGGTTTCAGGAAAGACGTGGATTTAGCGATCCGCTTGAATACCTGTCTGGGTGCAAACACGAGCCATCGACCCCGTGGAGAAACCCCTCCGAGCCATCGACGCAGGAATAGCGCCCTTTCTCCGTTGAGCCTTTGTTTATGAGGAGCGTTTCGGTAGCTAGAAGCCAGGGCCTTCTTCCGAGGCCTCGCCTGCGAGTCTTGGTAATTTTAGAAAGGGGATGAAAAGGGGGAGACGAAATCTGTTCCGGTCCTATTCTCGCCCTTGTCTTCAGGCTCTTCCCAGCTTCCCTTCGAGGTGTGAATGGATAGGAAGGGCCGTTTTCTTGAGGAGTTGTAGAGTTGAAGCCGGCGCAGGAGGCCGAGGGAGAGGAATCCCTTCCCGGGCAGGAGGCGACGAGGCGGGCCTGCCTTCCTTCTTCGGGGAGCCAGGGGCCCTCAGGGCCCTTCCACACAGCTCTGTCTCCCAGAATATCAAGGCAAGAAGTCCCACATTATCTGAGTGTGGACTCATGACCCAGTTCAAAGCAGATCTTGGGGGCTTTTCTGCCTTGAGATGCTGGGATACAGGGCTGGGTGGAAGGGCCTTCAGTCTCCCCGACTTTTCTTCCTCTCGGAACAGAACGCCTCCTTTGTTGGAGGGGACCCCGTGGAGAACCCCCTCCGCAATGTTTGGATGGTCCTCCTGGATCATTTTGGCGCTCCGTTGGATGCGGATCGCGACTTGGGTGGCGCATTTGTACCGAAGCGATGCCATCTTTTGTCTCCCGTTACCCAAAGACTCCGTGGTGGCTGCTTCTGGGGGGAAGGAGTCAACAACAACACCACCACCACTCACTCTGCTTTGCTCTCGGCGTGTCTTGTTTGTGGGAAGGCGTGGTGGGCTGCCTTTGGAGGGGAGGGTGCCCGCCGAGGCTTGCTTTCTCTCTCTCACCTCACCTCTCTTCTCTCCTCTCCCTTCCTTCCCTTGCAGAGGATGAGGCCGGAGCCCGGCTGCGCGGAGGAGCGGAGGGAAGCCGGCGGAAGGAGCTGAGAGGCACCCGGGAGGAAGGAAAGGAGAGAGGGCTGCCTCCTCCCCCGCTCCCTGGCCTTCGCCGCCGCCGCCGCCTCGGGCCCTCCTCCTCCTCTCCTCCTCCTCCTCCTCCTCCTCTCTGCCGCTCAAGCCAGGGATGGATGGCCGGGAGTTCGCGCCGCCGCCGCACCTCTTGGCCGAGCGGGGCCACCGAAGCCACGGCTCCAGCCGCCTCGCCGCCGCTTCCGCTTCTGGGCCCAACGCCGCCGCCGCGCAGCACGGAGCGCCCTTCCCGGCGCCCGCCAAGTACTTCCCGGCGCCCCTCTCCATGGCCGCCCACGCAGGTCAGCGCCGTGCCGGACACGGAGAATGCGGGGGGGGGGGGAGGGCGGGAGGAGGGAACGGCGGAGGGAGAAAGGGAATGGGAACAGCCCCCCTCCCTCCGCGGTTACCAAGGTGATCGAGCCTCGCGCCCTTTGCATTGAAAGGGCTCGCGGTGTGCACAGAAGAGAGAGAGAGAGTGAGCGAGGGCCCTTCCACACAGCCTTATATCAAGGCCGAAAATCCCACAATATCTGCTTTGAACTAAGTTATCTGAGTCCGCACTGCCATATATTCCAGTTCAAAGCAGATCATGTGGGATTTTTTTTCTGTTGTGTGGAAGGGGCCAGAAGGAGGGCGCCCCAAAAGTAGCCATACAGAGCGGGGAATAAAATAATGTGTGTAGAAAGAGGAGGCCAAGGCGGAGAGAATATTTTGCCATTGTAAATAAAGGCACATTTCGCAACCATTTATTTCCCATCCTCTCTCTGTCTACCGTGTTTTTGGGGCGCCCTCAAAACAGTCTGAAGAATCTGAAAAGTCGTTTGGATGTCGTTTTTTCTGTATGTGCAAATATATGGACATGTGTATATATATATATATATAGAGAGAGAGAGAGAGATACAGGTCGAGTATCCCTTTCCTCACTGCTTGGAACTAGAACTGTTTTGGGGTGTGTGTGTGTGTGCTCACATGAAGATATTTCCAGATAGGGATACACAACTTGAGTTTCCCTTCTCCCAAATGGTGAGGACCCAAAGTATTTTGGATTTCAAGTTTTTTTTCCTCCAGATTTTGAGGTGCAGCAGACTCTTCAGCACTTGTGAAGATTTGTAGATGCCAGATCAATATAGTTTTCGGTTACTGGAGTAGTAGTAGTAGTAGAGCTACTACTAAAATATATATACTATATATATCTATATTTGCTTTTCTCTCTCTCTATATATATATATATGCGCTCTCTCTCTCTATATATATATTTGGGCTTGAGATTAATATTAAAATACAGCTATCAAAAGCAGAAACAAATAAAAACAAACTTCACTGAATGCAACATAGTTTTAACATATTATAAAAAACAGCTTTTTGAATTTTAATATTGTGGGTTCTTTTTAGTGTTGTTGAGAGTTCCAATGGCTGGAGTTCCAGTTAATTGAAAATCTGCTGTATTTAAATATTTGGATATAGGCAGGTTCAGTGTCCTTTCTCCCAAAAGTTGGGACCAGCAGTATTTAAGATTTTGGTTTCTTTTTTGGATTGGGGAGTGCTTGTATTCCTGCTCAGCGGAGATGAGACCCAAGTCTCAACATGAAATCCATATATGTGTCATACGCATTTTACACACATAGCCTGAAGGGGAATTGATCCACAATAATTTTGTCTTTGTGTGTGTGTGTGAAACCAAGCGTGTGTGTATACTGAACACAAAGCAAAGACATCACGATTTCAGCCAGCCCTGTGGAGAATTTTGAAGTGGTTGGGAATTCTGGATGAGGGCTGTGCAACTCAGATCTATTTGCCTGTCCAGTCGCCTTCCTTCCAGACAGAGAGCTCCCCATTTATCCTGGAAGGAGGGCTGCTCTTTGCTTTTTGTCCGACAGCCTTGGACACTGGTGGGTGTCCATGTTTATGTCAGAACCCCCTCCTCTTTCACCTTCCCTTAGGGCCCTTCCACACAGCTATATAACCCAGAATATCAAGGCAGAAATTCCCACAATTTCTGCTTTGAATTGGGTTATCTGAGTCCACACTGCCATATATTTCAGTTCAAAGCAGATAATGTGGGATTTTGTTCAGCTATGTGAAAGGGGTCTTAGGGGCCTGAAGCCTAAGGAAAGGCCCAGAAGAAGCAGCTTCTCCATATAATTGAAGGATGGGGGAGGAGGAGAGGCATGTATGTGTGTATGTGTACGTGTATGTATATATATATCTGTGTGGACAACTGGGTCCTGAACAGTGGGGAGTGGGCTGTAAGCCCTTTTGCCTCTGGCTAATAACTCAATAATGATGGGGGCACACGTGCAGTTGGGCCGAGCGGATGTATGAGTGGGAAAGGCTGTATTTTCCCCAGGAAATCTGGATGGACCAGGCTGATAAGGAGCTGTAGGCGTACCCTCCTAACCCCCAGCCCACCAGATATCCTTCCTCGTGGAGCCTTTGTTTTATGTTATGTTTCAATGTGGACAAGTAAAGAAGAGTTTTCTCCCCCCACCCCCTCCAACTGCCCTCCCACCCCTTCCTTGCTGGAACCAGAGAAAATAAATCCCACAAAAGAGCTGGGGAGGGGGGGGGGAGAAGCTTTTCCTGCATTAACATCCCTAAGACATTGGGTTGCCTGAACAAGAAGGCACTTTCTGTCTGCACACAAAGGCAGTTCTTTGCCAGGGAAGGGGGAGCTCTGAAGGAGCCGGCTCTGCTCTTTCAGGCCAGGGTAGCACAAATGTGCAGGGTTAGTGTTCACAGAGCAGGCGGGTGGTGTAAGACTAGAAAATCCTGTTTCTATATAAAGCCCTGAAGTGTCAGGGTGAGAATGGGTTTGCAGTGCATGTGTTAGCTTTAACAAGTGCTTGTGGTATCCTGCTAAAGACACAAAGTTTGGCAAGAAAAATCAGGGTGGCTGCCAGGGCCAGGTTCTTTGGCGATTGTCTGATGGCATCCCTTCTAATCAATTAATTGTTTGGGAGCCGGGAGGGAGGCCTGCGGACTCCTAGGTATCTACTAGTTACAGTGCTGGACATTACTGAACGCGCACACACAGCCTTACACTGCCATTGTATGCAGCCCCTCTCCCAAATCCAGAAACTCATTAGAGGCAGGATCTATACTGGCTGTCTTCATTAAGACCTTTATATATAGGAGTGGGGAGAAAGAGGCCAAAACAACAGCCACCGAGGCTGGAATGCAAAACCTCCCCTTGATGAGTATTTTCCTGAGTAAGGAAGTGCTGAGTAAGGGGATACGGCTGAGTAAGAGGATATGGCTTTTTAATATTTTGCTTTTGTTTCTGAATATTATATAGACTTGTTCTGTTTTCAAAGGCATTGATTTCCGCTTCCCTGCATTTATTTTTGGACGTTTTAAAACAAGGTCCTATCTGGGAGAAGTGGCTCAGTTAGAAATAGTTCCTCTGTGGATATTTGACTTTTATGTTTTAATTTTTTTTTAGTGTAACCTAACCAGGCTCTATATTTATCCAGAGTCAATAGATATACTTGTATTTCTGGCTTCAAGGCCTCCCCCTTGATTTTGAGATCCTGTGGCAGTTTCTGTATATTTAGCATGCAGCTTCATTTGATGCATATGGATTATATATATATTTATACACACACATATCTGCACACACACAATCTATGCACAAAAAGAAAGTGCACACTAAATGTACAGAAATTATATGTATGTGTATATACATGAAAGTAGGAATTTAATCTCAAATTTACAAAAACACAGAAAGCAACTTACATTTGTTTACAAGTTACTTTAAATATCAGAGCAAATAAATGTGCCGCTGTATTTTTTTTCTCTAAACTCAGCAGTAACAGCCATTATTGCTAACTTGATGAACTGTGAATGCTAAGAAAATTATATCTGCTTTAATGGGATTACAATTAGTACATGGATTAAAATGGATGGCATGAGATAGGCTCAAAAGAGTAAAAATGATCAACTAGGACTACAAACATTTCTTTCTTTCTTTCTTTTTTTAAAGTGCATGTTGGACATACATATGCATAGTAATGGGCTTTTAGTATGATGAGATTTTCAAAATGGCAACAAATACAACAAGCTTTGAAATACAAAATTTCAGTTTTATTTGGAATGGCTGAATAATAGCTGAGTAGGGTTCTCAAGATTTTTGTAAAACTTCTTTTTCATCCTATATATGTTTAAAATAAAAGCAGCTTATTGGAATGAAGTCTTTCAAAAACGATTCAGTTTCAGCAATACGAAGAAGGTACTTTAAAATGCAAACCTAGGCAAATTGGACAGGGAGTATGACGTGTGTCAATCATTGTGCTTTTCTTCTACCGCCTGGATTCAATACCCTGTGTCCTGCTTCCAAGCTATATGAAATCCTTCTGTTGATCTCTTTTATTTCACTTTTCTCTTCTATTCTATTTGTGTGTATGTGTTTTGAATGGGAATTTTGATTAAGCTCATAATTAGAAATATCTCTGGGAAGAAATTCTGTTCCCTCTGTTTATTCTGTAGAATGCATCTTTAGCGCTTTGGGTTGTGTGCATCTTCTTTTTTCTTTTGCATTCAAGAAGCAAACTGACAATTCCTGTCGAATAAATTATTGATAGAATCTTGACACTGAAGCACAATTATAATACAAGGGGAAGACCTCTCCAGAACCAGGGGTTACAATATGGGAATCTACAGACTAGGCAGTAAATGGATCTTAGCCACTGGCATTATTATTTAAGTAACAGTAGTAGTGTGATACTAATAATAGTGGTATTCTGTAAAGAACAGTAATGCCTACCTAACATTGTCTCTTGCCTTTATGCTTTGAACAAGCAAAATGTTTATGCTATCAAGTAACACCCAGTCATTTAATGGAGCCATGCTGGAGAACGTCCCAGTATCCCACATCCATAGAAGCTTACCTGTTAAAAGGCCAAGTTTGGAGGGTATGTTTTAAGCTTTCAACCCACATCCTGGATACCTAAAGCCATTAAAAAAAATTAAGGCAGCTGTGGCAAAAATAAAAATTAAATGCAGAATGCCAAAAGGCAGGATACAAAGGAAACCTACTAAGAATAGACTGGAACATGAAGTGCTCTGCAAAAAAAGTGCCCAATTTTTGCATCCACTTGGACAAAATTCTACAAGGCATGCATTCATTGATCAAGCATGTATTCTAACACTCCCACCTCGCTGGAATTCTTTCTCTCTGGAGATATCTTGTATACTCTCCTTACTCCTTCCCTCCTACAATCCTTTTTTTAAAAAGCTGGCCACAGAAACGTTGGATGTTTGAAGTTAGCATTTACTATTTCACAAATTGTTTTTCTTAAAGCAGAGTGTTGATAGTTTTATAATCCTGCCGTAGAATTTTTATGGCAAAGCACTGTTATAGTAACCTTGTCACAAAAGGTGCATTTAAATGTTTTGTCTCATTATTTTTTTGTGCAGCATTTAGATTTGTATGTATGTGCGTGCGCCTCTAATGCAGATGGTCCAAAGTCAAAGCTGTGAAAATTATGAAAAAAAGGAGAGAGAATGAAAAAGTAAAGAAAAGAAAGAAAGAAAGAAAAAAAGAAAGAAAGAAAAGAAAAGAAAATAGAATATTAGTAGCATTAGTCATCATTACTCCTGCCTGGAGCTGTTTGGGTTTTCTCATTGATGTTGACTCCTATTTAGTATGCAAGAGGGAATCATGCTAAGAGGACTGAAGCAAAGGACGCTCAAATACTCCTCCCATAACCAAGCAAGGTGGCTGCATGTTGTCTGATATTTTTTTGTAAAATAATAAGTGGAATTAATGTATGCAAGTGCGTACATTTATACAACAAGTAGGCCAAGCATAGCTAATTAAAACGGAAAGAAAAGGATAGCCATCAGGGATGGACTTAGATCTCCAGCAGATATCGTAAAAGGTCTCAGCACCGACACTGCTTTTGAACAGAAGCCATTGCAATAGTACTAAGCGTGAACATTTCTTGGAGTAAAAGAGTTTAGTATATATTTAGTTATCATTAAATCTATTGAGAGAGGGAAACAATACATTCCTGGCGAGATGGACTTTGTACAGACCCCCTCCATTGCTTTCTCCTCTGGTGTCCCCCTTTAAAGAAAATACATTTTAGTGAATATCTCATTAACTATATGACACCAGTGGATGTTTCTGCAACACAGTTACTAGCATTAAATAGGTGCTAAAGGAGTTACTGTTCAAAGGCATGTTTTAAAGACTCTAACCATCTTTACTTATAAATGACAAGTAGCATGAGACATCAAAGGCAATGCAGAGATAACAGCTAGGAACTGCCAACGTTGATCTTTTGCACAAGTATTGCAAGGCGCACGTGGGTATGCAAGGCAGTTGTATGCTAGCATGCATGCGTATGCTCACTCAACACACACACACACACACAAATTAAATTTCAAATTTGAAATGTACATTATCCCACTGGGAGTTGCTCCACAATCATGTCTAATTATTCATATAAGAGGTAGATTTCTTTTTCCACAGGAGCAACTAGGCTGTTTGTGTGTGTCTGTGTGTGGGAGAGAGACTAAGTGACTGTGATATTACACTAGACGTAATGCTATATTTCTGCGCACAAAAATCTTACATTGCTGCTTCTTCAAAATAGGCTTAAGTCTAGAGCAAATGCTGTTCAACATATAGGAGCTGGAATTCACAGAAAGTTGTTTAGAATTACAGGCAGAAGCTTCAAAATATATTACCAGAAACTCACGCTTTCACACACACATAGATGCACACATACATACATATATGAAGAAAAATGCCAAACCCCAGAACAGAAAGATCTAAAAATATTCAAGGCTTTGGCAAGGCTCACAAAGTTAAATAAATTATACAGGAACCATTCATGGGAGAGACTCCACTTTTTCTTAACAGGAACATTGTTCAAGCTAATAAAAATTATAATTTACTAGCCACCAAGCTTTTCATGAGTCTAAATTTAATTGGTCAGGCTTCTGGAGTCCATCATTTCCTGCTGGATTAGTAGATTTGTATTGGAGTTTGTGACATAGCAGAGAAAAAAAAAAAAAAAAAAGGAGGAGGAGGGAGGGAGAGAATCATGAAATAGCATATTTCTGGGTGAACATGCAAAGGGGTTGGGGTGGGCGGAGGAGCCTTGTTCTCTCCCTAGTGCTCTCCTTCTCTCCCTTTTCCTTCCCCTACAGCCCCCTTCCTTTTGCATCTTGAATGCTTGGAAACGTGGGAGGAGACTTCAGGAGATGTCGAAATGCAGGGGGTATTAGGAACGCTAGAACACAATTTAGATATTCAGAGCCCTTTGAAACACAGCACAGTTATTTTAATTTGATAAATGATCGGGCACCTTTAAGAGTGTGTTTGAACAATCAAGATACACTTCAGCAAGTTGATAGGATGTATGCTGTCAACTTGCATATGCCATTAGTGCAGACTGCACGCATAAATAATGTGAAAGCACAGCTCTTCTCTCTACCCTTCAATTCTCCATGCGCTACCCACTCACAAAAGAGCCCTTTACCCATTAAACTGGAGGTCTTCCGAGCCAAAAATCCCAATATTTCTGGCTCCCCTCTCTTCTTGCTCTTTAAGGACCGACTTTCCGAACAGAGTGCTTTTAAACCGGGAACATATTAAGAATAATAAATGTGGCAAGCTGCTCCATCCCCTGTATGTATGTGTGTGCGAGAGGGAGAAAGACCTGTGAGCTATGAAAACTGCTTCCCTTTCATTTCAGCTTTCCCTCATAGCACCATTGCATTCATTTCACTGTTTTGCCTGGCGTGTGCAAAACTAGGAGGGAGTGTGTGTGTATAATGTGTAGGGGGAACTGGCATTTAAAGTACAGCATGTAATAATTAATTAGACCAAGCTAATTAACACCAATCATTCTCAATAAATAATAAAATAAAACCATCAGTTAGTTTTGACTTACGGGCGAACATCAGAAAGGACTTTCATGGTAATTCATAGGGATGGTGGTGTGTGTATTGGTGACTGAGAGAATGAATGCATTTTGCCATAGGAGATATACTCACTCTCTTTGGGCCAGTTCCTTTTGGAGTGTTGGTCAACTATATTCCAATAATTTGAGGATTGTAGCTCTTGATCAGTTTAAAAATCGGAATTGTACAATTTTTAAAATTGGAATTGTACAAAGGAAACCCTATAGGCCAAAATGAAAATAAAGTGGCAAGACCAATCTGTTTTTAAAAATATAATTCCACATTTCCCTTTCTTGTTGCTATACATGTCTCTTGCACAAGTAAAACCTGCAAGTGGTTGTATCCAGCATAACCTGGAAGTAAAAGGCTGATAAAGAGAAATTTATTTATTTAGTTATTTTGGGCATTTTTATCCCGTCCTTCTCACCTCCAAAGAGGGACTCAGGATGGCTTACAGCAGGCAGCCATTAGATGCCAAAATACATTAAAACACATAGTTAAAATTAACACAATTAAAACAATTATAAGAAATCTCTTTAACTTTCTATAATATCCATGTACACTCTTCCCACATCTGCTTCAAACAGCAAATAGATCGTGCAGAACAGATTTGGGGAATATTCAAGGAAAGGGGATCTGTGAAAAATCCTGTTGTGTGAAAACATTTCTTTCCAGTATCTCTTATTTGGCCCTTCCATACAGCCTTATATCCCAGAATATCAAGACAGGAAATCCCACATTATCTGAGTGTGGACTCAGATAACCCAGTTCAAAGCAGATATTGTGGGATTTTTTTTGCCTTTATGTTCTGGAATATAGGGCTGTGTGGAAGGGGTCCTTAAATCATCCAAACTATTTGGGAGGTGCTCCTTTTTTTTTTGGCCATAGTTTACACTTAAAGCCACTGATCATTACAACTTAGGCCCCTTCCACACAGCTGAATACAATCCCACATTATTTGCTTTGGACTGGGATATATAGCAGTGTCGACTCAGTTAACCCAGATCAAAGCAGATATTGTGGGATTTTCTGCCTTGATGTTCTGGGTTATATGGCTGTGTGGAAGGGCCCTTGGTTTGCAAATGTGCCTTTTCCTAGAATCATCCAGGATTTCCGTTCCCTTGGTAATATTCATGAATGGAGTCTGAAGTACATATTGACCTCTAAATCAGATCCTGGATTTTCTTTGGGGCATTTTTCATGTAAATCGCTTTGGAAGATTTTCATGAAAATCTCTGTTTCCAGATATGCAAGATACAAATGCACACAATAAAGCCCCTTTTGTCTAGTGATCTATATTGAATCAGAGCAGAGGTAAAGTCAGCAATAACATGTCAAACTCTCCTGTAAAATATGATTCTGCTTTTGCAAACATTTCTTCACATATATCTTTTTAATACATTGAGAGCAAAACAAAAACATGAACAAATCTTCTATGGTTCAAAGGGTTTTTAATTCTCTAATTTAATACAAACACACACAAACACACATATACATGTAATATATTGCCCTGTTTGTGGTTTATTGATTTGTGTAATTTCTCAGAAATATCCATTAATGTTGGTCTATTCAGATCACATTATCATAAAATATATTCAATGGATACAAAAACATCACTAGTATTGTAACCAATTGGTGCCCCTTTGCTGATGGAATACTCTTTGATCTAATTCAGGCGTCAGTATTTTGAACAGGGTGGGGAGAAACCTTTTTAATTTTGGTGATTTTATTAATCTCTACCCTGCAAGCTTCTCCCTCCAAATCTCTGGACGTGGAATAGATTGGAAGGGCAACAGCCGTTTGGGAATTGGTTGAAACTTCCTCCTTTTCCTCCAGCTGAACGATGCCTCTACAAAATAAAAGAACCTTGCATCAGTTGGATCCTAGGACGGTGGGTTGGACAGGAAAATCTGGTACAAATCTGCTGATGAAATAGAGAAAACAAATGCAACAAAAACCTTTCCATTCATATGTTACAGTTGCTCTGTTTGTGGACTATGCATGTATCAAATGTATATCCCCTTATCTTAAACATGCTTTCAAAATTGTATTTGATGCGTATAGCACCTGTAATTCTGATTACTTTACTACTGTCTTTTCTTCCTTTTTTAAAAAAAGTATGAGAAATCTCAAAAATAACAATGTACTTTTGTGCCTCCAGACCTCAAAGGCCAATTTTGATTGTTCTTCTAAAGTAGGTGAAATAGCTGAAAAGTCTAATTAAGAGTGTCATAATTAATAACATATAATGGTACTAAACCCTTTGAGCAATTAATATTATCTCAAGTGACCAAAGGGGCTATTACAACAGAACTGTAGTCGCCTTGTAGCTGGAAGAATATCATAAAAGAAGAAACCTTGAGGGTGCTAAGTTTTAGGCAAGGTAAATTAGTGAAATTTACTCAGCTTTCCCTCTGGTCCTCTTCTGAGTGGAGGCTGTACCATTCTGTTTACTCTAGAATGTCATTTCAGTGCTCTGGGTGAATACATAAAATGTGAAAGACTAAGTTAAAGTTGGGGAACTTAGGACTGAGGTGTCCTGAAAATTTAATATTGTACAATGGCTCAAAATTGGACATTGTTAATGAAACAATGAAACTCAGTTTTCATCTCAAGCTTTGGTTAGTCAAATCTTACAACTATCAAAACCTACTGTGGATCTATGTAGCTCCATATTCATCCAATCCTGTATGTAAATAGCACACTAATTTATCCAAGTCTCTGATTATCCATACAATTTGGATGCCCTCCAGACCATGTGGACAAATGAGAAGCTGCTGTAAATAATAATAATAATAATAATAATAATAATAATACTTGGGAAGTGTCTGACGTGTGATCCAATACAACAGCCAGCAGAGTGATCTTGTCTGCTGTGGACTCATCTTGTTATGTTTCAAATAATAATAATAATAATAATAATCATCATCATCATCTTTATTTATATCTTGCCAATATCTCCCCGAAGGGACTCAGGGTAGCTTACAAGGGACTATAGGGTGCACATATAACATACAACAGGTAAAAATGGTACAAAAGTATAAAACAAGTCACATAAAATTATAACAAGAATCCCCGTCAACACATGTAGCATAAAATCAAAATAATACAATTTTAAAACAACAGTAGATAAAACTAACTGCTGTCAATTCATAAAGTGGCAAGTGTCAGCATCACATAATACTGAGTACGGTCATTCTGTGTATCGCAGTAGGTTGTTCTGTTCAGCATAATACACTAAATAATACTTGGGGATGATGGTGCTGCAAATTGTTTTGGGGAGAAAGGGTTTGCGTAAGATACAGTAGGCGTTCTGTGTGTGCCATCTCTTGGGTGTTAGCAAATGGCTGAATGGAAAGAAGGCAGCCTCAGTTCTCTCTGGGCTAAGTCTTCCTGGTAAATTGTTTATTTCTTTTGCCTATCAGATGGTTGCATTCGGTGCCAAAGTTCCAATTGTCTCTCCTTCCTTCCTTACAGCTGTCTCAGAGGATTGAATTCCAAACTGGAATCAGAAGCTAGGTTGTTGTTGTTTTTTAGCTTGGGGGGGGGGGGGGAGATGGCATTACCGAGAAAGTGATGGGGCCAAAACAGGTGGAATTGTGTACTGCTTTAAATTTTTTCAGGGGGAGAGTTGTTGCTTCCAGTTTTCTAAGACCTTGGAAAGCAGGAAGAGCCCTGTCGCTGGAGATTGGTGGCTCAGAGAGACAGGATCCCTTGATCTCTCTCACACATTGCTCTGCAGCTGTGTCTCCAATGCATGTCCACTGAGCGTGGCAGAAAGGAACAAAAGCAGCCCCAGGTGGGAGTGAATAGATCTTGAGGCAAGCTGCCTCGAAACTTCTTCTTCTTCTTTTAAAAAAATTACTTTAAGATTTCATCTCAGTCATTAGAGAAGCATGGGTCGAGAACACACACGCACACCCCCAGTTATAGCCAGCCAGTTGCAGTGCGAGATGATAACCCGTCATCTTTTATGGAGCAAGCTTGAAGATTTCCCCAAGTTTCATTTAGCTATTTATCATCCTGGCAGGAGATAACCCCCCTCCCAGGACCATACCAGTCTGTCTTTTCCTTCTTCCCCTTGCTCCTCTTTCCCCCTCCTCCTCGTGCTTCAGTAGGCTCCCAAGAACATGAATTGTATATTTTCCCCCTTAAAAAAGAAAGAAAATAAAAGTGTGTGTCAAAGTTAAAACAGATTTTGAGATTAACTTGTCTACTCCTTATTAGTGGCAGTCCTTCTGAAGATTAGAGAGGACAGGGCGAGGAGGAGGAGGGGGTGGAGGGAGGTAAAGACACATGTGTCAGGCAGAAAGAAAGCAGAATCCTGAAAAAACCAAAATCTTGCAGAATTACAGTTGAGTGGTTTCATCTGTTCATTAGTTTTATTATTTGGATTTTCCCAGAGATGCCGTTTGTCTGCTTGCATCTGTGAAAAACCGATGGATTAGGGGCTGGACTAACTGTGGGGCATGATTCAAGTAGCCGTCTTTGAATGATAAAGGACTCTGGACAACCAATCACTTTGTCCCAAAATGTGGTGGGAGAGAGAGATCTGAGACTGGTTGGATTGGGACTTTGCAGGAGGGTTTGGTAACAGCCTTCTCTTTGATATACTGAGGGTTTGTCATTACATTGCCAGTCATCATGGTGAAAGTCAGAGGTGTAAATTTAAACAGTGGCATGCGATCTCTCTCTCTCTCTCTCTCTGCGTGGTTGAGAAAGAAGCTGAACTGGCCACATATGATGAGGGTTTTATGATAAGCCATTATTAATTTAATTTTTTTCCATGTCAGGAGCGACTTGAGAAACTGCAAGTTGCTTCTGGTGTGAGAGAATTGTCTTATCTGCAAGGACGTTGCCCAGGGGATGCTCAGATGTTTTACCATCCTGTAAGAGGCTTCTCTCATGTCCCTGCATGAGAAGCTGGAGCTGTCAGATGGGAGCTCACCCCACTCCTCAGATTCAAACTGCCGACCTTTTGATCAGCAGTCCTGCCAGCACAAAGGTTTAACCCATTACGCCACCCGGGGCTCCATTGTTATAATAAAGATGCATGTGGCCTTTTTGCCCAACTAATGACTTTCCAGTGAAATAAAAAATGCTGGTGAGAATACAGAATGCAAATAGTGGGCTGGCACTGGTGTTAGCTGAAATAATTGTGGTAATTAGTGCAAGAACAAAGTACTGGTTTGGTTTACTTGTGAGTAAAGCCCACTACTTGCTTCATCTGTGCTTTCATTTAAATGGGACAAGTATGGAGTTCTGTACTAGGGCAGAGAAAATGATTGAAGGTTTGGTAAAGGAATCAGAAAATGTATTATTATTTTTATTATTAATATTAATAATATTATCCATCTTTCCTCTCTTAGACTAGAGTCTTGCTTTGACAAGACACCAGAGCTCCTCACAACACTATAAACAATGCAAATTACAATTTAAAACCTATGACATATAAATATTAAAATAGAATTAAACATAGAACTGTTAAAAACAAATAGTTAAAATCACAAAGTAATTAAAGCTGTTAAAATAATTAAGACACTATACTGTTCACTCTAGCTCATTCTTTAAAACTTTCCTCTTTAAAAGCAGGTTTTAGCCTTCTGGCAGAAGGACAGCACGGAGGGGAGCATCTGGTCTCCCAGGAAAGGAAGTCCCAGAGTTGAGGGACAGCTGCTGAGAAAGGCCTTCTTTCACGTTCCCACCAACCGAGCTTGGGATGTTGATGGAACTGAGAGGAGGACCTCTCCTGAGGATCTCAGGTTCTGGGTAGGTTCCTACCGGAAGACACAACCTGCCAAATATCCTAGACCCAAGCCATATTTTTTAATTTATTTACTTACTTGCTTACCACACTTATACCCCACCCTTCTCACCCCAAAGGGGACTCAGGGCAGACTCACAAAGGCAAAATCCAATGCCATATATACGTATACATATCGATATACATATTTGTAGTCTCTTACTGCATTGCTTACTGACCAAAAGCCTGATTCCACAGCCATGGCTTTAGGTTTTCCTGAAGGTCAGGAGGGAAGGGGGTCGATCTACTTTCACTAGGGAGGGAGTTCTGTAGATTAGGGACCACTGAGAAGCTCCCGCCTCTTGTCCCCACCAGCTGTGCTTGCAAAGGGGTGGGGCCGAGAGCAGGGCCTCCCCCCAAAATATAGGGCTTTATAGGTCATAGGTAAAGGTAAAAGGTTTCCCCTGACATTAAGTCTAGTTATGTCCGATTCTGGGGGGTTGTGCTCATCTCCATTTCTAAGCCGAAGAGCTGGCACTGTTTGTAGACACCTCTAAGATCATGTGGCGGCATGATTGCATGGAGCACCATTACTTTCCCACCAAGGTGGTACCTATTGATCTACTCACATTTGCATGTTTTCGAACTGCTAGGTTGGCAGAAGCTGGGCCTAACAGCGGGAGCTCACCCTGCTCCCCAGATTTGAACTGCCAACCTTTCAGTCAGCAAGTTCAGCAGCTCAGCAGTTTAACTGGCTGTGCCACCAGGGGGCTTATAAGTCATAACCAGCACAATATATGCAAATGTTAAATGGCCAGTCCTAAGCAGAGCTTTGCAAATTTACATTTTCAACTATAGCATCCTTAAGTCAACAAAGGTTGAAACTATAGTCCAAGAAAGTAATTTTTCCAAACAGGGTGATAGCTTAGTGTCCAGATGCCAAGGGTTAAGAAATACCAGAGCTCTCTCTCAAAATCGTCGGCTCCCAATCTGCTACAAGACTCAGAATAGTAGACAGTGCTCTTCTCAATTCAATGACAGCCATGCCTCCATTTCCAAAATCTTGTTCTAAAGACTGAAGTAAATTGTCATGTGTGCACAAATTATTTCAGTTACCAGAGGCAATGCATTTGTAATAGATACTGGGAGCTCAGGTGATGGGTTTCTTCATGGTGGTTGGCCACTGTTGAAAGAGAATGCAAGAACACATCGAAATTTTCTTCTATCTCGCAAGGCAGCTCTTCCTTCTATCGGGGTTTGTAAAGTTCATAGTCCAAATGAAGCCCAAGGTTACACTCAGTACATTGGAAAGGATTGTGGCTTTCAAGGATTCCATGTAGTAATGAAAGAAGCCTCTTCTTTCATTAATTTTAAGCAAATCTTGTGATCCAGAGGCTGTTTTCTTCATTATGTTTGGGTCCAAAGAAGTTGCACATCCTGCCATGGGAATGCCTTGAGGTTTGTGAGAGGACGAATCTTCCTACGAAGTCATTAAATTGTTGCTTGTCTCACAAAAAGATCGCTTTGTCCTGACAAATGTGACAGAGCTATGCTTGATCATGAAGAAAAGAGAGCGAGTGGATTGTTCCCCTACAGAGATGCTTCAGGACTCCACAAACTCCAGAAGAGTGTGAAAAGGGCAGCTGCGTTGGTCAAGAAACATCTGTTCTGCACACTTGCTGGGAATCTCCGCTTGCCGTTTCTTTCTAGCTTCATAAGTGCACTGCTAGCGTTCAGTGTAAAACCGTGTGCTTTTTATGTATGTAGTGTGCCTGTGTGACACACAGAGAGACATAGAGAAAGAGAGCCATGTGCAGTGTAGTGGTAGCATCACTAAAATGTAAAACAACCTGATATTACATTTTTTTTAAAAATACCTTTCAGATGCATATTCATGTCAGCTCAGCTCTGACTCAGCTGTCTCCCAGAAAGGGGTGAACTCATCTTTGGCAGGCAGATCTCCCTTGATCTGTGTAGGGAGAAGAGATGGGAAAAGCGGCCCCTGAAAAATTCTGCTGGTGGCACTGCTGGCTATCTGAGTTTGTCCTTTTCTGGGAGGAACAGATTCAGGTATAATATATATTGGCTGGAAAGGGCTTTAATTAGAAATGTGCTGGCGTTTGCTTTAGCCTACATCAGTGTTTCTCAACCTTCCTAATGTCGCGGCCCCTTAATACAGTTCCTCATGTTGTGGTGACCCCCAACCATAACATTATTTTCCTTGCTAATTCATAACTGTAACTTTGCTACTGTTACGAATCATAATGTAAATATCCGATATGAAGGATGTATTTTCATTCACTGGACCAAGTTTGGCATAAATACCTGATACACCCAAATTTGAATACTGGTGGGGTTGAAGGGGATTGATTTTGTCATTTGGGAGTTGTAGTTGCTGGGTTTTATAGTTCACCTACAATCAAAGAGCATTCTGAACTCCACCAATGATGGAATGGAACCAAACTTGGCAGACAGAACTCCCATGACCAAGAGAAAATACTGGAAGGGTTTGGTGGACACTGACCTTGAGTTTTGGAGTTGTGGTTCACCTACATCCAGAGAGTACTGTGGACTCAAACGATGATGGATCTGGACCAAACTTGGCACAAATACTCAATATGCCCAAATGTGAACATTGGTGGAGTTTGGGGAAAATAGATCTTGACATTTGGGAGTTGTAGTTCTGGAATTTATAGTTCACCTACAATCAAAGAGCATTTTGAACCCCACCAACGATAGAACTGGGTCAAACTTCCCACACAGAACCCCTATGACCAACAGAAAATATTGTATATATTGGCTGGAAAGGGCTTTAATTAGAAAGCCCTTTCCTCTGACATCCCCTTGGGATCCCCCCAGGGGTCCTGACCCCCAGGTTGAGAAATGCTGGCCTATGTGGTGAATCTTTTACCGTCTTACTGCTGGGAGTCCTATAAAGAGGACATAGCAGGCTCTATTTACCCTCTCTCGGTGTATCCACAGTGCAAAATTGTAATGGTTTGACCCCTCTTTAACTGTCATGGTTCCATTCTATGGATCTTAGGGATTTGTAGTTTGGCATTTGAGCTCCATAGGGGAATATTCAAAGGACCTTATCAGTCCCAGAATTCCATAGTATGGAACCATGACAGTGAACGTGGAATTTTAGTGCTACATTTATGTAGTGCAGGGGTGCTTCTCAGCATGATAGCTATACATTCTCTGAACCTTCAGAGACAGCATGGTTCTGTGAGCACCATTTGTGGGGTACAGGTGCCTCCTTGTCCTGCTTGTAGGGCCCTCATTTGCATCTGGTTGGTCATGGCACAGAGGACTAGAAAGGATGATCATTAAGCTTTTAACTTCCACAGAAAAAGAAAGTGCATAAGTGTACTGTATATTATCCTGCTCCTTACTATCAGTTGACCACCTTCATTGGCCATGGAGTTGAGAAGAGGGCATATAGTTAAACTTAATTCATCTCAAGAAATGTCCCCAAACTAAATATAGACCTCTGGGGGATAGGATGCCTGTCAGCCCAGTGCTTTGATATCCATGCATGAGCCTTTGCTGAAAACTGCTGCATTTGAGCTGCTCTCAATATGTTACATGGAATAAAAAGGGATGCAAATATATTTAAATCAACATGTTTGTTTACAGGAGCTGTAGTATATTTGGGAATTATTATGGAGAATGGCATTTAGTGGCTGAATGCATTTATCTGTCCTTTTTTTTAATTGCCAAAATTTGGGGTTGAAGTAATTTCAACAGAATACAGTGACCCTTACATCTTACTAAACATAAATAGGATCAGGCTAGTAGAATGACTTATAAATGGATAGGAATCTTTTCATTGAATAAATTAACATAGAATATCACCCATCCCATCAATTAAAACTACTGTCCTTTCATGTAGATTTGCTGACAACCACCCATTGGTCTTGAGCTAAGGACTGATTTCTTGGTGGAGATTTTTCTCTGTTCAACATGTTGCGATGCTAAATATGACTTCAAGTTATGATGTGTTGCCAGGTGGGCTAGTAAACTTTTCTTAACCTCTGGGCCATAGACCACCAGTGGGCCACGAGGATGAAAATCTGGTCCGCGAGCCTTCTTCCTCTTTATTTTATTTTATTGTATTTCTTTGCCTTTTGCACTGCCTGCCACTCCTTCCCTGTCACTGACCATGGCATCTGTTCTGTAGCAGAAACTAGAGCTGATATGATCTATCCAATGCAATTTTCTAAATCAACACCCCAAACCGAATCTAAAGTTGACCAAAAACTGATTTTCAACTCTTTTGGTACTAATGTTGGAGAGTGGTCCCTAGTCAAAAAAAGGTTGGGAACTACTGCTTTAATAGGTGATCTTATTTTTCATGCACTCTGTGAAAGAAAATAAAGCATGGTGAAGAGGCAAGTAATGGCATGGAAACGCCAATTCGCTCTGTGATTTGTTGCCCAAGTTCTGTTTCTTCGACCTCAGCTTTCTTTCTTCTCCATTTTTTTTATTCCAGAGGGAACACATTGTTTTCTGTTCCTTTCTATTCTGCCAAATCTGCAGGTAGCTCAAAGCTCACACTCTTCCAAAGCCAGTTATAAATCTTGTTTAATAAAGAAAATAACCTGTCTGCTCCAAGCCAACTTAGAATGAAAGGGACATCACAAGTTCCAATTATGATTGCTTCCATTTTGTACTCTTAATCTTTACAAAACAGGTATTACATGGTTCATTGATTAGTGAATTGGGAGCCCAGGACTGCTTTTCCCATGTTTGAGCTGAATTCTTAAAGGTACATGTGGAAGCTGTGTAGGAACAGATCTAGATAGTACATATAGATGGGGGATTGCCAAAGAATACCTGATGCTGTGGGGTGTCAGCTGTGCTTTAGAGCAAACCAACTCTGAGTAGACCTAAGAAAATCCTGTGAAATTCATGAAGGAATATAAGTCAACAGGTTTTTTTTTTTCATGTCAGGAGTGAGTTGAGAAACAGCAAGTTCTTTATTTCTGGTGTGAGAGAATTTGCTGTCTGCAAGGACATTGCCCAGAGGATGCCTCAAAGTTTTATCATCCTGTGAGAGGCTTCTCTCATGTCCCCACAGGAGAAGCTGGAGCTGACTGACAGGAGCTCAGCCCATTCCCTGGATTCGAACTGCTGACCTTTCAGTCAGCAGTCCTGCTGGCACAAGGGTTTAACTCATTGAGCCACTGGGGGCTCCTAAGTCAACAGGTGACTTGAAGGCACAAGCACAAAGAGGGGAAAGGGAAGTAAAATATATTTTTAGTAGACCTGGAGGTATATGGACAGCTATAGCACCTACCATTTATTGGTGTTCTTCCATCCAAGTACTGTCCAGGGCTGACCCTACTTAGTTTCCAAGACCAGATGTGATCTGGCGTCATTATGATATTTAGACTGTAACTAGTGCTATATCACTTCTGAATTCTACAAATAACTCTTCTACTGACTGTCTATGGTCACTTTCATTGGTGCTCAGATACTAAATTTCAGATAGATTATGAGAAATAGAAGCTGTATTTGTGGACATGCCGCAGGAGTGAACCAAAGGCTGCAGCCCAAGAAGCTGATTAATAGTGGCCAAATTATCCAGATTGGAAATAATGGTTTGGACAAAGTGTGCATGATTTCTCCAAATAATTAAAAATATGTTTTCATTTTAATATATGTTTATATGCCCTTTGGGGAAAGAGAATCAATTTCTGTTAACCCAGACGCAGAAGTGAGAGCTCGTTTCCTTTTCAGCCATTCCTGTCTCTGTAAGCAATATTCCCTTCTGAGACACTTGCATCTGAATCTTCCCCAACTTGCATCTTTGTCTTTCTCAGTTTAACCTCACTGTCATGAATTTGGTTCCATTTTGTTAACTTAAGTTTTTCTTTTCACTCACCTACCTGTACATAATCTAATAACAGAACAAGGAAGAAGCCCTCCTCTTAAAGCTGAAGTGGGATTCACAGAATAAAACCAATATTTATCTTACTGGTGGTTGGAAGGCACACATCTATAAATTTTACTTTATTGCACGCAGCTTGTTTTGGTAATTCTTTTTCTCCCACCCCTTTTCCTCTCATGTGAAGCCTGAGTTAAAAGGGGGGGGGGGGGGGAAATCCAACAACCCACTAGATTTAAGTAGCTCTTTGCAGGAGTCTTATTTCTTTGAAACACTTTCACAGAAGTTACCAATTCTCAGCCATTAGAAGTATCTCACTTCCGGCCTTCAGAGAGGTTCTTATTTATCTAGCAGGGGCAGAGGGCAAAGGCAGGCTGCAAACCTTGGGCTGAGTGTTTCTTTTCCCTTACGTTTGGCAGCTTGTTTTAATACAGGATGCCTTATGACTCCTCCACTTTCAGGCCTTTATCTTGTGCTTCCCAGAAAGCTAACTGTGATCTCTAATTAGGCAGTGAAATGCTTACCTTGGAAATTTGGGGAGGAAGTTCACATTCGATAAAGTAAGCTTCCAACTTTTATGGTGATTGTTTTTAAATAAGTTGTTAGCCCTTCACTGGAAGAAAGATGAAACAGAAATAATAATAATAATAATAATAATAATAATGATGATGATAATGATGTTATTATTGTTGTTGTCGTTACTATTACTACTACCACAGAAAAGTTTTATCAAGTCTTTGATGGCCTGCCTTAAATGCTGCTAGGCTACATGTCATGCATTGGGCAGTGGCCTGATATGGTGATGTTTTCATGCTGTCTTCTGGTAAGAGGTGCCATCTCTCTTGAGATTGGTTCAGTGGGGAAAGTGTGACTGGCTGATGGTCAGTGACCTTTTTCACACAACACAGTTGTAGGATCTTGGTATCTGTTTAATTTCCATGGTTGCATCCTAGGGAATCCTGGGATTTGTAGTTCAGTGAAACACTACAATACTCTGACAGATCATTCTAAGTATACTAGATATCCTGTGGTTTCGCAGAAGGAACTCATGGCAGTTTGCATGCTATAATTGTGACGTGAGACAGAGAGTTGCATCCACATTGGCTTTTGGAGAAAAACTGTGGGCAAATACTACTGTTACTTTATTTTCAGAATATACCAAATATACTTGTCCCAAATGCCCAGTAGAAATGGGCATCATACGTTGTGAGGTATTTTTTCACTGATATGCATCTCACTACCCAAGCACATCTCTTGATGCCTGCAAGTATAGTCTATGTTAAATCTTCATGCTTTAGCACTGATGGTCATACATTTGTGTAGGTCAGTGGTTCTCAACCTGTGGGTACCCAGATGTTTTGGCCTTCAATTCCCAGAAATAGCTGGTAAACTGGCTGGGATTTTGGGAAGTTGTAGGCCTAAACATCTGGGGACCCACAGGTCGAGAACCACTGGTGTAGGTGCTATAAGTTCAAAGAGAAGCATCATGATCAACTTGAAGTACATGGTTGACTTTGTACTTTTAAGTCCATGTTATACAGTTCGGAAACCTCTTTCTTGCTCATGTCAAACAAAAGACAGTTCCCAGCAGCAGATGAGCACTAGTGAGGAGAGGGATGAGGCAAAGGACAATGAGGCCTCCTGGGCAAAATGGCAAGTTGCATGTAGAAATTGATACGGAGTGTGCACTGTGCAGTGCTCCTCCTGACTGGCTTAAGTATCTCAGTTACCTATACCAGTGTGGATTTGTACCCTGGAGTGATAATTTGAATCAGTGCATGAAAAATATAAAATGTTCCATCTAGATAAGGCCCTCTCTACAACTCAGAAGTTCCTGGCTCCTATGAGCAAATCCATGGAGCATGGGGAAGATGACTGCCCCATGATGTGGATAAGAATGGATGGATTTAAGGGGAAAGTGAAATTTTCAGGAAAGAATGGAAGGTATCGGACATAGTAGGATAGGGGTTTTTTTCGTGTCAGGAGCGACTTGAGAAACTGCAAGTTGCTTCTGGTGTAAGAGAACTGGCTGTCTGCAAGGACATTGCTCAGGGGATGCCTGGATGTTTTGATGTTTTACCATCCTTGTGGGAGGCTTCTCTCATGTCCCCACATGGGGAGCTGGAGCTCATCTGCACTCTCCCCGGATTCGAACCTGCGACCCATCGGTCTTCAGTCCTGCTGACACAAGGGTTTAACTCACTGTGCCACTGGGAGCTCCTGGATAGTTAACATGGCATCTTCCAGATGTTTTAGATGATAACTACCAAATATTATAGATGGTGGCAATTGTCTTCCAGAACATTTGAAGAGTTGCCTACCTCTCAATATCTACTAACATATATGGAGAAAAGTCGGGTTTTATCGTAAATATATTTTCCTTTGTTTTCACAAGACTCTATTGATTCCAGGTGAGGTCCAGAACAAAAATTGGGATAGAGGCACAAGTTCCAAAACTATTTTGTCCCTAGATATTCTAGTTCACACTGCTGCTATGGTGGTGTGAAACTTCCCAACATCACAGTAACAGCAGTTTTACACTCGGTCTTCTGGAGTGTGAATTTCACCACCCAGGGTGAAGAAGGAACAATCACAAGCTGAAGTTGACGCAATAAGCTACATAGATGTGATAGGAACCAGCTCTCCTCCAGATATCATTGGCTAAAAAGATACCACTGCAAGACATAGTTAAGAAGAATTGGTCACACATCTGCATGATTATTTATAACATTGTGCATCAGAACAGGCAAACATTAACCTTAGCTGAGAGAACAGAGCATCTGTTGACTATTAAGAGGTAATCTCTGTTCATAGTTTATATAGAACTGCTCCTAGAATATAGTTCTATATTGATATAAATTAGCAATATGTGCATTAATGTACACCCAAACACTTGCATATGCGTGTATATTTTTATGAATAAAAACAGATATGGGAACAAACCAGAGCCTAGAAGAATGTCTTTATGGGAAAATCTATAAGATAACCAGGAGTAACTGTGTAAGCTAAACATGGTGATGTCTTTATTAGATCAACCTAAAGATCAACATACATTATGCAAGCCTTTGAAACTTACATGTTTCTTCATCAGACATGTATGTAGTAATGGGCAACTTGTGGTTCTCCAAATGTCTCTCCCAGCTGTAGTAGACTGTTGTAGAGCAGTGGTGTCAAAACTGTGGCCCTTCAGGTGTTTTGAACTCCCAGAATTCTTGGCCATTGAACAAACTGGCTAGGGTTTCTGGGAGTTGGAGGCCCAAACATCTGAAGAGCCACAGGTTTGACATTTCCTATCTAGAACATAATTAAATAGGAGCAAATATGAAATGGCAACATAAGGATGGCCCATCATTACATCTGGCTGTGTATATACTTTAGGCTATCTGTTAATTGATAGCAAGTATAGAGTCTCCTTTAAGTCCTTGGCCAAATTCAGGAGGTCATAAGAAAGCTTGCTTGACTGGCTTGTGCCAAACTCATATATCCTTCTGTGTTTCTTCATCTTCTGGAGTAGAGCAGTTCTTTCTTACTCAGGTACATTAACTCCTAAGTTTCCTGACTTTCAGTGGCTGTGGTTCCCAAGCTTCTTATAGACAAGGATCTTCTGCAGAGAATGTACTCACTGGCCTCAGCCTTTGATCCTTGAGCCACCCATCTTCTTCCCAGGGGGCATATTTCAGAACATCAACTACTGGAAGCCCTGATTTCTAGTCCAGAGCTTTGCAAAATCAATTGGCAGGCGTTGCATACTTTTTTGCATATTGCTTTTCTAAAGCTTGATATTTTGCAATCCGTATCGTTGCAGTATCTCCTGAGCATTTTCTTCTCCCATCAATTCCAACTGAATTTGTCATGTTAATATCATTAGTTCTGTTGCTCAGTTGGAGGTATGGACCCAAGCCAGATACTGTTTCCCTTACTTATTTTGAGAAACCTCTGGGAAAGTAAGGTACGGATCCACCAATGTAAAGATTAGCATAAAATGAGGGGGAAAGAAATTATTTTACCATTAAGACTAACAGATGTATTTGGACATGTCTTTTTGCAGATTATAACCCAATTTCTCAAATGCATGATGTCATACAGTATATGTGAGCCTCAGCTATATATGAACTGTTACATGTCTACTTCATATCTTTGTCATGACAGTCTTATTGCCAACTCAGTTTTTGTAGGTTGTGACTCCCTTTTAATATTAATCATCTCTTTTGCAATTGTCTTTATGTAGCTTCTGCGAAGTAAAAACATTGCATCCTCCTAGCTAATCACACCGGATGGAGATAAATGTAAGGGAACATAAACCTTTGTATTCTTTCATCCTCTAATCATATCTGAACTAATACTATTAGTGGTAAAGGAGCTGTAAAGATGCTGCTGATCTTCCTAGTCGTTCTGTTCTGCAAATACCATTCAGTAATCTTCAGCAGCGCAAACTCTGGATATGCACGTTACTATAATGGAATGGCTTTTTTCTTGGTTTTTTTTCGCAGTGTCCTGTGACTACCAAGATTGCACCAACTGTTATAAGGCCGGCAGTACAGACAATGGTCTTATCTCTGTGCTTTTGTAAGAGTGATACACGAAAGTTTCAAGGGATTTGTGTCTGTCCAGAGAACTATTTGTGTCACTGTATGGATCCAGACTACAGACTTATGTATAACAGTTTGATCCCACTATAAGTGCCATGGTTCCAAGCTGTTGAATCCTGGGATGAACTAATAGGTAGCAATACTGTGTTGTCTAAGGCTTTTGTGGCCAGAATCACTAGGTTGCTGTGAGTTTTCTGGAATGTATGGCCATGTTCCAGAAGCATTCTCTCCTGACGTTTTCCCCACATCTATGGCAGGCATCCTCAGAGGTTGTGAGGTCTATTGGAAACTAGGCAAATGGGGTTTCTATATCTGTGGATATATCTTTCGCCCACCCTGGACATTTCACAGATATATAAGCCCCACTTGCCTAGTTTCCAACAGACCTCACAAACTCTGAGGATGCCTGCCATAGATGTGGGGAAAACATCAGGAGAGAATGCTTCTGGAACATAGCCAGACAGCCCTGAAAACTCACAGCAACCCAGACAGCAATACTGTTTCAATAAAGGAGCTATGTATTCTTGACAGACTAAAGCAACTTTGCAGTTTTCTCCCCTTTCCATTTCAGGGCACAAATTTAAAACAAATTGGGGGATGTCTGGCATGATTTTTATTAAGTAGGCAAAGTCCCTTGCCCTAGGCGGACGTCAGAGGGTAGTTTTAAAGAGATTATTTAGTATTACATATTGACTATGCATACATATGTTTACCTGATTGTAATCCCTTGTCAAACAGGTTTTTGGAAACAACACAAAAATGTACAAAGAAAACTTGCAAGTAGTTGTGCTAACAGTAACAATGTTACCTATAGCCTGTTAGTTTGGGAGTAACAAGGGTGTAAAGATGTTCCTTCTGTAAAACAACAAATATTTTTTCATGTGATGAGTAACTTGTTAATTTTTGGAGCTAAAAAAAGTAACAAGTTACTCATCAGGGACACTGTCATTTTTAATGCTGTTTCATACCTTTTTAGATCTCTCTGTGTGTTTTTAATTAGAACAGTAAATATAATGAGATATTAAAATATGTGTGAATGTAACTGTAGGCACTATCTCCACATTGTGGTCCTCTGCACATATTACACAATTAATTGTAACTTTCCCGGTTGTGGCATGGAAGGATAGAAATATAATGGTCTGCTGACTAGGATGGAGTCAAACTTGTATATAAGATATGGTACCCATCATTCCCAGCTATTGACCAATTTGCTTGGAGTGATGGCATTTCTGTGGTCTAATATTAATGTGGGAAAATTCAGTAAGCATGATGGGCAGTTATGTCTGTTTCATACCAGTTTCAGCACTGGTGGGGGGCTGTTTTTAGTGGATAGCTGTCAGAATTATGTACGCCCTTTAATATTTTTCTCCTACTGACCTCCTAAGAGCACTGTGTAGTTGAGTTGCCAAAGGAGTTCAGGATCTACTTGGAGCTTTTAACCATTGGCATCGATCAGATATCTGTTTTGCATTCTCTCCCTTTCTCTCCCTCTCCCCCTTTTCTCTCTGTCAAAAGCCGGCAGATTGCAAGTGGCACTTATAACGTACAGATTAGGTTGTGATTACCCATTGGATAACATTTTAATTGTGCTTCTGGCACTCTGTCAAGCTAATTTGAACTGCATTTCAATATTACAACATTTATTTGGGGCCATAACAATATGGATTAATCTTAAATTATAATACAGGGAGAATTCTGTTACACTTATTTCCTATTTGCCAAATATTTTAAAATGAGGTCCTGACAGGAAACAAAAACAACAACCAACCCACCCACTCCCCCCTTTCCAACCCCCTTGGAAGCACAGATGGGACTGAGATGAACAAGAAGAAAATGACATGTATTTATTAATCATACGTGCTGCATTTCTGGTTGTAAAACAGAAAGTAAGTAAAAGTAAGCCTTTCACTCTTGTGGTCTGCCTTTTGAAATTGCAGTCAAGGGCAAGGCAGTGACAAACCACCATCCAGGTTGTGCAGTGACTGGTTGAGAAATTACGTCCTGCTTCGCGCTGTGAATTTGATGTGGCAGGAAACAGCTTGGAATATCCACTGATAACATGCTCATATACATGTGTGCGCACAGGCTCACATACATACTCACAAATGGGATGCTTCTGACACCCATTGATATCAACCCATAGCGATCAAGGTTGTCATCATTGTAAAACCTCTTGTCATATTTAAACGCTACAGCCACAATCACCTTTTTTCATATTGCTTTAGTACAGTCCCAGCAATAGGACATAGAAGAAGTACAGTTCATGAACTGGCAGTGGAATCCTTTGCAAATAATCTTGGCTTGTGCTCTGGTTTCAGCGCGCTCCTCCCAAACACAAAACAGAACAAAACAAAAGAGAGAGAAAACCACACACCCTCTTTATCCAATCATGATAGATGATCTGAATATTTTGTTAATTTATGTAGATGAAGCATCATCCGTTCATTTATTTTATTTTATTTATTCATATTTTCAGAACTCATTTTGGCTAATAAGCCCCCAACCAAGGCTGACAATATAGTTTGTTGGATGTGGATGATACAAATTCATGGTACATTATTATAGCAGTATATTCTACTTTTACTGCTATGGCAATATTCTGTGAAATCCTGGAATGTGTACTTGAATGAGCCATCCGAACTCTTTGGCTGAGAATCGGAAATTTCACTTCCCAAATGACCTTTCCCAGAATTCCATGGATAGATCCATCACAATTAAAGTGGAATCATAGTGATACAACTTTGTGGTAAGAAAGGTTCAAACCGTCGGTGGTAAATTTAAACTAAAAGCAAAAGCTTCTGTATTCTTCCTCGTGGTCATGCTGGAGAAGGGAGTGTACTAACATGAGGCTCGCTACAATTCATAGTTGTCATACTAACTATTACTACAGTTCAGTGCCATGTCTGAACAGAGTCCAGGTTCTGATATTTTCATGCAAAACTTAGCTGTTTTTGTAACACAATGCTTGATGACCTTATAGTCATCAGATAACACAGACCTCTGTGGCTCATTGATTAATCCCTTAAGCCTTCCCAAGTCTTGCTTTATTTTACTGGGTTCCGGCAAGACATAAAGCAAGAATTGATAGACATGGCCATGTTAGTCTGGGTCAGTATGCAAAGGGAAAAATAATTTAGGAAACCTGTTATGAAGAGAAGATGTTCTGAATATCTGATAATACCTTCATTCATATTTTAAAGAATTGTCCCACCCAGTGAGACAAACTGAGACAAACTGGTGTCTTGAAATTCCATCTCTTGTGTTCCACTGGGAATGGCAAAATGACACCAGAGGAGATCAAGGCTCCAGGGAAGGGTTTCCGACTCTTCCGAATCCTCTCTAGGGATCTATTTTAAGAAAAGAGGCAGTGGCTGAAGGCACTTTCCTGGCCAGGTGCCAGGCAAACTCCATGTAATTATAGTGAAAATCAGAACAATTCCTCAGAGTCTGTACACAGAGCGTATAAATGTCTGTTTAAAATATGGTCAGAAGTAATCCATTCTTGAAATGGGTATAAGCACCTTTGGAGACAGGAATGGCAGGAACTGTCCTTTGAGGAGGCTTTCGAATTGTACATAGCCTTGTCATCCTAACAAGTTGTGATAATTGTCAGTGAAAGGAACCAGAAATCCATCTGGGAGATCAGGGAGTGGGAGTAGCGTCTTGCCATGTGTCTTGCCAACTAGTCACTAGAAGGATTATAATACTAGCTTGCTCCTACTTGTAGCGGTCCATTCAATTAAAGGAGCTGGTGAACTTGTCCTCTGCATGTGTGTGTGTTGGGGACAAGAGCCCCTATTGAAGGGATATCTCCAGTGGGTGCAGTAAATTGGTCCCTGTGCTGCAAACCCATCTTCTGGGTCAAGTTGCCAGCCAGCAGCTTCCCTTACTTGCTCTGTGGTGGGTGGGGATTTCTATCTAACATCACTGCCTACTTATGCCGAAGGGTCTCTAGGTCATAAGCAACTTTATTCAGGCCTTTTCTCTTCTGCTACAAACTACAAGAAAGGAGATTCCATCTGAGCATTAGGAAGAACTTCCTGACTGTGAGAGCTGTTCAGCAATGGAACTCTCTGCCCCGGAGTGTGGTGGAGGCTCCTTCTTTGGAGGCTTTAAAACAGAGGCTAGATGGCCATCTGTCAGGAGCGTTTTGAATGTGATTTTCCTGCTTCTTTGCAGGGGGTTGGACTGGATGGCCCACAAGGTCTCTTCCAACTCTATGATTCTATGCTTCATCTTATTTACAGAGGATGTCAGCAAACAGTTGCTGTCTTGACATTTTTGGGAAAGTGGGGAATTGCCAAGCATTTTTTTTACACTACAGATGGGGAATGTCTGGGGTTCCAGTTTTTAAATTATATCTCTCCTCATCTGTCACAATTGGCCAGGGGTAATGGGAGTTGCAGACCAGCAACATCTGGAGGACCACAAGTAGCCCAGCTGTTTTAGTGGTTTCAACTACACCTAGTCCACAGCAGAGCCTAAACTTGAACTAGTAGGAAGCTTTAAAATGGGGTGGGTAAAGCCCATTATCCCCTAGGTACTGTTGACAATGGTGAGGAATGTGGGAAATTGCAGTCCAGTAATAACTGAAGGCCCATACATTGCTGACTTTATTTAAAAGTGTATTTATTTAGAACCATGACTAGAGCAAAAAGAATCAAAAAGAAAGAGAAATGAAAGAAAATGAAAAAGATAGATAAAGAGAGAGATAGACAGACAGATAAATAAGAGAGGCCTTTGAGGATATGCAGAGCATTTCTCTCTTCCAATGAAGAATTACAATGAAGGCCATACCAGGGATCAGGGCTTCCTGGCGGGCGTATGCCTGCAATTTCATTTGTGTTAGCTTCTGTCCTCCTTTTCCTTATCTTTTCCCAGTCTTCCCTTTCCCACAAGGATTTAAGAGATGTGTTCTGTGAGAATCCTGTTCTGCAAAGGAAATATGCCAGAAAAATTGAGAAGGTGTTGGAATGAGAGCTGGAAAGACTAAAATGTGGGCAGAAGGCCGAAGAGCAGGCTTGCTTACTTAAAAAAAAAAGGAGAGAAAGAGAGAGCAATGAGGCAGGGGACAAAACTATATTCTGACACAGGATCATATTGGAAACTAGTAGGTTTTCTGAATTTGCAAGAGATAGGCTTGGTGTTTTCAAAGGTTGGTCTCAAAACATTTTGCTTCTGTAAGCAAAGCACAAGATGGCATCTCTGCCCACTTCCCTCATTTGGTAAGCAGAAGCCAACCAGACTGACACCTGGATCTGATACAGCACCAATAGTGTTTTCCATTGCACCTGTGGGTTGCAATGGAGGTAGCACCCTGCTTTCTCCTCTAACATCTTGCTGCTGTACCCTTGCCATGACTTGGAGGCACTCCTTCCTGCTTCCTAATGGTAGGGCCTGCCCACTCCCTCAGCATATCACCCTGGGTTCTCCTGCCACAGAAGGCGGTTCTGGCTTCAAGTTATAATAAAACCCAGAAATTGATTGAACACAAATTTGCAAAAATTGGCAAGATTAAGTTATTCATTGTACCTGGAGTGAATGATATGATTATTAGATTAACATATATATTTCTGCTGTGTATCTTGTTAGCCATCTGCATGGGTAAGCAGGCAAGATAAATATCTCATAATTAATTAATTAATTAATTAGCAACTTTATAATGACAACACCTTTCCCTGAAGCATGGAGTGTTGCCACAGTTGGAGATGGCTTCTTGGCCTAGAATGGCAACTGATTTAATCAGACAAAACTTCAGCGTTGACCTAATTAATTAACAGATAATTCTAACCAGTCATTTTAAGTAACCATTCAGATACCAAGACAACAAGATGTTAAAATGTATAACCTGAAGGCCATTTCATAAATACAGATACGGTATCCTTCCAAGTAGAAGAAAAAAGAAGGGACACTTGTGGGGTGGGAAGTTGGTCATAAAGACGGAAGTATCTAGGGTTCAAATATGCCTAGTTTTCAGGATTTGAGAAAAAAGATCTGACATTATTTTTGAGCTTTTATGCCAAGACCAATAATTAAGGGTTTACCTTTTGCCAATAGTGAGACCCTGACGGAGTGTTAGGGCACATGTTTGTATGCAAAAGGTTCCAGATTCAGTCTCTGATCAGAAATTCACAGGTGATGGTCAAGGCCTCTGGCTTGAGACCCGAGAAAACCTCTGCAAGTCAGAATGATGGGTTGCATGATAGATGAGAGTTTTGGTATACTAAGGGTTGAGCAATTTGCCAATTTTGCCAATTTGCAGCTTCCATCTCTCTTCAGCATTAATTATATTGATGGAGGAGGCAGGTGGGAGTTGCAGTCTGCTGACACCTGGGGGGACCACAAGTTGCTCGCACATGTCATGTACTGTAGGATGAGCGTAGAGCATTGGCCTAGCACTCTGGAAAACTAGCTTTCAGCCATGGAAACCCTCTTTGGGACCTTTGGGCAAGTCATTTCCTTTATCTCTAAGGGCAACATTAAGCTTTCATCAGAGCTATATGACCTCTAGACCTAATGTGATATAGCTGTATGAGTGTTGCATTATAACTCTGGGATCCAAGGTTTGAATCCCCACTAAGCCATGAAAACACCACAGAGTGGTCTTAAGCAAATCCAGCTTCTGTCGGCCTCAGAGGAATGCAACAGTAAACCAAATTTTGCAAAAAACAAACAAACTAAAAAAACCCACCCACCCCCAAAACAAAACAAAACACAAACAACTCCAGGATAAACTGCATTAGGGTTGTCATAAACAAGAATCTATTGGAAAGGACACCATTCCAACATGTAATGTAAGACACCTTCCTGTATTCCTAATTCTGGGTCCTCGTCATAAACTTTGCCTTCATACAGAAGTCCTATTTAAACATTCCCTAGTAGGCTTAACTAAACTCCCCCATTCATGCAATTCTTTGACCTGCCATGTGGGGTCATTAGAGAATTCTCAGGAGACACATTATCACAGGGAAACGGGTGTGCTCATCGTATGATCCAGTGTGGTGTAAGGGTTTGAGTGTTGGATCAGGACTTCGGGAGGCAAATATTCAATTCCTCAATCAGGAAGAGAAACCTTCTGGGTTGCTTTGGCCAGTCACACTATTTCAGCCTCAGAGAAAGGCAATGGCAAACCGCTTTTGAATAAATCAGGCCAAGAAAACCTTATGATAGGTTCCTCTTGGAGTCATTATAACTGAGGACTGATTTACACCGCGCACACACATACAGAGTATCTACCACATATTTACTTGGTAGCCACTGAGGTAGCCACTGAGGGAAAGGTATAGACCATGGAAGCTGGAGAAACAATCCAAAATGCTTTCTGATTCTTCAGAATTGTCCCTGGCTGCCTTCTAAATAAGTTAAACATGTCTAAATGGTTCTGTGGCCCTTTTTCCTAGGAGTATACTCCCCCCAAAATTCTGGTAACAGTCTTATACCACAAACAGAAGTATTTACATTGGGGCACTATGCACTATGATGTTTATCTGGTTGGGCCAGGTGTGAGGAAGCAGAAACATAATGGGGTATACGAGTTTCATTATTGGTTTAGATTAACCATCTCCAATTCATGCCCTCTAAATATCTTGGACTATAACTTCCATTGGAAGCAACGAGCAATGTCATTTGTCCTGTTTTGTGGGGTGGTAAGTGTCAGAATTCAACACATCTAGGTAGTGTTTGTCAGGTAATATTTCCTTCAGTTCTCTTTCCTCTACAACTAGTAAGACATAAAAACTCTCTCCAGTTTTCACTCTGGCAACTCTTCTGTGGAGAACAATGGATTGGGATAGTTGATATAGATGTATGGGTTTGTTTCTCTCTAGAGCTTCTAACAAATAGAGCTCACACTAGGAAATTAGATTCATCTAAATTTCATGCCAGGCAAATCTAAAAGGCAGGGATGAAGGAAAAGGAAATATACTGAACAAGTGAACTGACATTCTTCCCTTCTCTATTCGCCTAAACGTCATTTTCGTCTCATAATCTGGATCTGTGTCCCAAGTATCTGGGCCCTCTGTTTTTACCCCCCTTTCACTAATGATTTGAGGTGTACCTGTTAATTCAGATTTCTTGTGAAGACACACTGGGATGAAAAGGGTACACTGCAATTCCTAGCTTGTCATAGCATGCACTTAAGACTTTACAAGGTTGTTGTACTTGACATTGTAGAGTGAATGTGACATGTCTGTTTATAAATCTAGGCACGGCATGGGTTCATTCATACAGGTTTGCTAATCTGTAAACATCCCCTATTCCTCTTCCTGAAACCTTCCCACTACTTATGTTGTATGTATCCTTCAATGGATATTCCATGTAAGCTGCTTTGGGCATTTACTGTGACATGGAAAGCAGAGTTTAAATTTAATATTAATAAACAATTAGGGAGTTGAAATTGGCTGTAGCACCATGTTACACCTACAAAATCTCAACCCCATCTAGCAGTGCCGGCTGGATAACCAACCAACCAATGGGGCAATGGTCTGCAGTGATAGGTGACGTGCCAGCTATAGTACAAACAGTTGCATCAACCATGAAACTGTCAAAACCATGAATCCCTAATACAACTAAGGTGTCACCCCAAGGCAATGTGCACCATTGACGAGATAGGCTAAAGAAGCCAGTCGCATTATGTTTAGCAACCTTAAACACAGGAACACTAACTGGACAAACCCATGATTTGGGAAATGCCTTAAAAAGTTGCAAAATTGACCTGGCTTGTGTCCAAGAGACAAAATGGAAGGGAAGTCAAGCCAGGGACTTTGGCGAAGGATACAAGTTATACTATCATGGCACTAACACAAAAATAAAAGGAGTAGCTATCATGACAAGCACACACCTACGCAACAAAATCAATGAAGTCAACAGGTTGAATGATCGCATCATGACGATTAAAATAACATCTGACAACATGACTACCCATATAATCTCATGATACACACCATAGACTGGCTGCACTGATAGCAAAAAAGATGAATTTGGAACAAGCTGGATGCATGCTTGCAGCTAATTCCACCCTCAGAGGAGAATTAAATGACCATCTAGGATAACAGCAGGATGGCTATGCACAATATCATGGAGGAAATGGCCTTGGTACCCAAAACATAAATGGCAAAAATACTAGAATGTGTGGAAGCCCATCAGCACTGTCACAATTACTCTTCATACTTTGCATGGACACTGCTACAGAAGATTTGCATCTCTGGACACTCCCTGAACACTCCTATATGTAGATGACATAGCACTTGGCCACCAAAAATGTGCAGCCCTCCAACAACAGCTGTAGACATGGAGTGATAGACTCAGTGAAAATGGACTTCAGGGCCATGTAATGAGAAGAGAACTAACATCAGTAGCAGAAACAGCACTACATTTGGAGATTGCAGGATGATGACCACATGGACAGCCAAAGAAAAGATGGATGGACACCGTCAATGAAGACATGAATGCTGCCATCTTGAGACCTGAAGATACCCAAAACAAAGCCCCGTGGAAATGACAGTCACAATGATAACCCCTCCATTGGGAAAGTAGCTTAGAAAGAAGAAGACTATGTTAAGCCTACACCTGACAGTAGTTCTGGATTTGCTGACCTGCAGAAAGCGAAACAGCCTTAAATCATGGTGGGGTGGGATTGAGTGAAGATCTCATCTCTTTCTCCCTAACCACACTTTTTGATGATCTTTCATTGTCTCCAGCTTGTCAACCCACATTTATCATGAAGGATTTATCAGAAAGCTTCTTTTCTATTTTAGTAACAATTTATGTTTCAGTCACCAACTGAGATTTTCCCAGTTTCATTCCCCTTTTCACACATATGGACACACAATAATGCCTTGCTCCTCTCACCCACCTCTTGCTACTCCACGCTTTTTTTTCATGATTGCAACCATCCTCCTACTCATTGCTGTTTCCTTCATTATTTTGCTATAAATTGGGAAATATTTATAGCAATCTTTTGCTATAAAGATTTGGAGAGATGATCTCTATTTGCATAAACTGATGAAGTGGGTATTTCTCTGATATGTCAATAGACTAGATGGGTCAGGTTGATTGATGATCAAGACAGGTTAAAATTACATCCAGTAAAAGCAAAGCTTATAAGAGAATACCTGAAAATACCCAACAAGTGTGTGTATGTGAGTGATAGAGGGAGGGGGGCTTTTTAGCCTGTCTCGCAATGCTACTTGGGTGTTAATTTGTAACTGTTGGCTTTTCCATTCCTATAACTGCACCTGCTAAACATTTTGCAAAAGGGAGCTGCCAGATTGCTGGTTTTGCTGCAGGCCGTTTCACACTTTTAGGGCCAAAACTTTAAAGGGATTGTCTGCATAAAACATAATGTTATTGTCTTTGAATGCTGTAGAAATGAGCCACTTTCCCTAACATTGAAGTTGTGGTTGCTCCCCTTTTTGAAGACAAGTAGTTAATTATGTACCAGTATAATTTTTTTTATTTCCAATGTGATTTATCCAGCATTTTATTTGCAGTGATATATCCCCTGATTAGATCTCTTGTCTTAACAGTGAATTGAGTCATTGCCATTTTCATTTAGTTCCTATACACTCTCACACACATATGCACTTGCTTTTGACCAGAGAACAATGTGTAAAACGTGCATGATGTGGGAGACAGAGACTGAATTTTAAACATTCATTATAAAAATACGAAACAAGCCCAGAATTAATCAGTTGTTAGCATCTAGTCCAGAGCTCAGGAAAGTTAATATTTTTGGATGACAACTCTTAGAATCTAGAGCCAATATAGCCAAGTTATAGTCAACAAAGTAAGTTGCCCTAAATGGCTCTGGAAATTTTGCACATTTACAAATTGCTTACTATAGAGTCAAAGCTGCTTTGTAGTCATTACTAGCAGAAATGGGGGAGGGGGGGAGGGAGAGAGGGAAGGAAGGAAGGAAGGAAGGATTCTGCACTCTTGCTCAAGGCCAAATTCTTTGGTTCTACTAATTCAGTCCTGCAAGGGTGTCCTGTTCAAATGGTCTAATTGGGACCTTGTGAAGAAAATAATATACACAGATTATGAGAAGGGAAATGGAAGAATTAAGGAGGATTAAGTGTTTGATGGGGCTTCCTCTTCATTCTTTAGTAAGGAAGCAAATACCTATTCCAAGACTAACATGGAGAGCCATTCTTTTCATTGATTTTATTGAAGAATGGTGACCTTCAAGGGAGACCTAGTTCTCACTGAGATAGTCTGGGGTGTTTCATTTTATTTTATTTTTACATTGCATGTCTCAATTCCAAATCTAATATTTCTCAATTACTCAAAACAGTGATATATGTCACATGAATCTGCCCATTGGTGTAATGATCCTCCATTAAAAAACCCTTCTAGGCCCCTTCTACACAGCCATACATAACCCAGATTATCTGATTTGAACTGGATTATATGAGTGTAGACTCATTTAATCCAGTCCAAAGCAGATAATGTGGATTACTCCTTTGATAATCTGGAAGTGTAGAAGGGGCCCTAGATTGAGAATTAGGTTTTAGATGGAACAATTATGACCTAACCTTCTCTCCAATGTTCTTCTTTTCTATGTGTACATGGATCTATGTGTACATGGATCTTTGACAAGTTACTTTTTTGATCCACAACTTCTGAAACCTGCTGGCTGGGGAACTTTCAGAACTGTAGTGTTTTGTTTTGTTTTTGTCGTGTCAGGAGCAACCTGAGAAACTGCAAGTCGCTTCTGGTGTGAGAGAATTGGCTGTCTGCAAGGACGTTGCCCAGGGGACGCCTGGATGATTTGTTAAAAAGTAACTTAGTGTTAAAAAGTAACTTTTTAAAAATCTGGATTTAGTTGCATTTTAGATAAAGAAGTATTACATTATGGGAGGCACATCTGCATGGTCCAGTCTAGATGCAGGTTCGGTACCTCAGTATCACTTTGAGCCAAGACATTTATTCTCAGTAGTATCTGGAGTTTGCTGTCTACAGGGTTAAGTGCAAGAAACATGCAGCATTATGATTTCCAAAAGTTAAGCAGCTTTAGCCTGATTCATCCTTCAAAATTTTAATTATACTTTGCATAAAATAAAAACCAGTATTTTGCAGGTGGTGGAGGCCACTGTTCTGTGGACAAAAGTGGGGAAACCACTATACAATTAGTGAACAATTAAATTTTTGAAATATGTTTCCGCTTTTTAACAGCCAACAAAATAAACATTTGAAATCATTACTCGTCAGTCATTTCTCTCTGATGGCATCTGTCACTTAACCGCTATTGCTTAAATGTCTTGTTTAAATAGATAGGATCTGTGAAACTTGAAGTACAAAGCCTCAGGTATCTGTGTGACCAATGAGAATTTTGCAAATAATCACTGGGCTTCTTGAGGTCTTGAATTCAGTAAAATTCAGTATATATTGCATTAACTGTATTGTTCACAAACTTTGTCTCTTTCAGTTTTGATAGGAGTGGGCAGCTGAGTATTTTGCCTTTCATTTTGAATGCTAGGAGTGAAATTTCAGTGCCCTTGGTCTTCCCATTAATAGTGAAATAAATTATCTAGAAATTAGATTGGGAAAGAAGCATTAAAACACGACACCTATTCCTATGGAATTCATATACATGGTTTCCTATATCCTCAGTTACATTTATTCACATAGGGCCTCCTGTACAAGCTACACCTTCTTGTCAATACCTCTGTCATTTTTCTCATTTAAAATAATATTATCCATTATCTCATGTATCCACACAAAGTTTGGGAACGTATTCCTCATGAATATAGGGGTCATACTAAATACAGTTTTTTCCTATTTGTGTACTTCATGTAGGCAGAACAATTCAATTTGGTACAGAACTAGAAAGTGTTGAAATTACAAATGTCCTGTTTCTTTATTTCCGTATTATTGTTGTTAAATACGCCTTTGCTGACACACTTGGTTTGCAAAGCCAAATATATCCACATGTACTGATTAAAGAGACAGAGGACTCAAGACACATCTGTCTGATATTATCTGTTTCTGACCAAGTGCCACTGAAATTAATATGAATTGGAGAGGACCACTCCTAGGTTCATGCAAGCTCATGTTCTCCTTAGCAGGATGTGCATAGAAGGATCTCCAGGATTGTTATGCATCCCCTCTGGGATATTTTTCACTTGTGAGAAAGCTCTGCAAATCAGTCTCACTTTGGCAGACTTCGCACACTGTGATTGTAACAGGTACATATTACACCCTCACACTGTATAACAGGTAAAACCACAATGTTTGGAGCATATGCATATTTAAAACAACAGCAGCTGCAACAAAACACACATACCAGGTACACCATAAAACACTTGCCAAAGAATTTTGTGGTTCTTTGCAGAGAACTAGAGCATTGTATGGTAACTTTGAGAAAGTGATATACAGATAGAATTCAGATGTTAGCTTTACCTAGCTCACAAAAATGTTATTTTCTGTCGAAATGTGCAAAGCTACTCTTGGCCTAAAGTAATTTAGGAAAACAATATTCCCAGGACTGCAAACAAAGCTTTCTGGTCAAGCTGGCATTTGGTACCTGGATCTTTCCAGATCTTAGAATGTTCCTTCTTGTACTACCTTTCCCAGAATCTCCTTACCAGTGCTGGGTGGCTAGATACTGGGTGGGATGTTCTGTGCGTTATATGAGAAAACTTAAGTTTTCCAGGCTTTGCTTCTTGTGCACATGGTTTTACCTTCAACACTATGCTGTCCCTTAAATGCCTGAAAGCTTGGTTTCTTTTCCGTCAAGCTGCTCTCAGCCATGTCCTCCATTGCCACTGCCAAGTGGAATGGCTAGTTCTCTGTCACTGCTCACTCCATTCCAGGCAAAGCCAGCAGATGTCAACCATTTAATTACAGGATTTTTGTACATAAAATAGAACATCTGTATTGAATGCATCAAGCCTTTACCCAGATAGCCACTTTCCATGTGAGCCAGCTAAACATCTCATTCCTGGCTTCAGAGTTGTCTTCATGATGAAATCTGGGAAAAGCTGAGAGAAAGAAAAAAAGGCCTTGGCCAGCCCCTGCCCCACCCTCCTTCAAATACTGGCACAGTGCTCTTTTTGCCTTTGCTCCCTATAGTTTTGTCACCTCTTCCCTACTGTCTGTTTCCCGTACATTCCCCCCCAAATAGAATGACTCATCCAGGGAACATTGCGTTTGTGAGGGAGGAACCTGCTCTAGGGATCATGGACCTGGCCAGGAAGAGAAGTTTTTTCTGGCCGCCTGAATGTAGGAGTCGATGGAAAAGCAGGACAAGCCAGGCCGGCCATAGGGTGAGGCTACCAAAGAGAGGCAATGATTCTTGTCTGTGTTTTATGGTATCAGTCTTTGGAAGAGCATTCAAGGGGGATGGTGGGGGTTATGTATATATGTATGTGGTGGTGTGTGTGCCTTTAAGCCACCTGTTGATGTATGACAATCTCATGAATTCCACAAAAGTTTTCTTAGGCAAGAAATACTTGGTTTTGCCCATTCCTTCCTCTGAAATATAGCCTACAGCACCTGGTATTTGTTGGTGGTCTCCCTGGCCAGAAGGCTAGATCTTAGCCTTAATTAAGGAAATAGAAGAAGTTGGAAAGCTCACACAGTCTGGAGGAGGAAGAGCAATGTGTGGAAGTACAGCTATGAGTGGTATGGGGAAAGCATGGAGAAAAACCTGTGGTCTGTGAAAGAGCTTGCTTTGGTGCTAGGTGACTCTGTTAACACTGCTCCCCCAGCTTCTGTCACCACAAAAGAGCCTTTGACACCGAAAAAACTTGTGAGAAGTTTTCATCCGTAATGTTGTGTCTCCCCAAAGAGAAAAGATTGCAGTGATGAATTTCTACCTCTTTTGTGAATGTGAATGCCCAAAGCTAAACTAGGCAACAAGTTTGCTCAATTTGATTTTATTCAGACTGCAGAATTTTGAACTGAGCTCAAAACATAAACCTTACTATGAGCTAAAGGGAAGAAGATAGAAGCCATCACTTACAACAGATGACACCAGTTGTCTGAATCTAAACCTCAACTAACGTTTTTGCTGATTTCCTCCAAATAACAACTAAAACAACTGGAGACCCCTAATACTGGGGAAGGAGCTCAGCATACCACTTTTGAGCTTACAGCTACCTTCATATCCCATGATAAGGCCAGGAGGAATGTTGAAATGTATACATCACAGTTCCACATCAATATTTGTATGGTCTGAAAAGACCTGGTGAGAGTATATCCGATTACAGTTAATTACCTGTAATTCAGACCAGTTTGAGATGATTTTTCTTCTATGTTCATAACTGCTGGTGATTAGGGCTGGGTGTTGGTTATGGGCCTCACTCAGGCACCCTCTGGTGAAATTTGCAGGCTGGAGAGGAAGATCGGGCAGAGGGAAATCTCTAAGGATAGAACTGTACAAGGCGTGCTCATATTGCACTCAGGTGCTGCCTTGCAATACTATGAGTATACACACAGAGAGTTTCTACTGAGTAACTGCTTTTTTTAACTCAGTGGGCAGGATAGTGGCTTTTCACACAAATTGGGGGCTGGATACATAATCTAGAGTTGGGCACACAACAGCTGATTGTGCATCCATGCAGAACACTTGGCCATCCAGATGTTGAGACATGTCAGGAGTGTGCAAAGTGAAGTATTGGATCAATTCCCCAGCCTTGGGGTGGTGGCTTTTTGGACTACAATGCCCAGGGTCCCCCATGCTGGCTGGAGGATTCTGGAAACATTAGTCACTTTCCAAACTCTGACCCCATTTCTTTGCTGTACAACTTTGACTATTCCAATTTTATTTCCATGTAGGACCTACCCATTATTTTCAGCTGGTAGCATGAATTTACTCAATTTTGTCACTAGAGTTTGTAGGCCTGTTCATGGGCTAAACCTGGTCATATTTCACAGGCAGTCTACCACTTGGCCTCGTCTTTTGAGCCAAGGTAGATTCCACCAAGGATCATTTATAATGAAAATACAGGTCCAAGTGATCTCTTCCAAGTAGTTAAATCTGTTGATGACTAAAAGATGTATGATTCAAACAAATGTAAACTTACATGTTTCCCCCAAAATGGATTTTAAGTTTTTGGAGTTCATCTTATCTTCTAATGATTGGTTGAAGCATCACTTTATTTACTTTTAAACAAAGGCTTAAGAATTCATATCCACTTAAGAGTCTTCAGCTGCCAGGATTTTAGTAACCTCTTTACCACGTAAGCAGACTCGCAGAATGTCTGCATTTTCCATCTTGCAGTCTATGTTTTTGTGTACATGTGTTATGTACTTTCTAATCTCTGTATATGCTCAGAGCCTCTGCCTCAGTTACATTAGAGGTAGGGCAAAATAAGGGCCTCAAAGTACATGCTGTAGTATTTGTAACCCAGATCCACTACGGATTATAAGGACCACTTGTTTTTTCTAATTCTCCCACCTAAAGATGGGGCATAATTGCTTCTTCTGGAACCTGCAGTTATAGTTTTAAATTGCTTTCATTGTTTAACATCAGAAAATTTTCAAAAGCAGAAGAGGATTTCTAGTGATTTCAATTTGTGGGGAAATTTAACAGTCTATGCCAGGGGTCCACAAACTTTTTACGCAGAGAGCTGGTTCATGGTTCCTCAGTTTGGACTATAGTTTGAAAAAAAATGCATGAATTCTTATGCATACTTTACATATCTTGTTTGTTGTAAAAAAATATATGAAAGAACGATACAATATTTAAAATGAAGAACAATGTTAACCAACATAGACTTACCAGTATTTTAATTGGAAGTTTGAGCCTGCTTTTGGCTGATGAGATAGTCATGTTAATTAGGATTGTTGTTGTTGTGTGCCTTCAAGTTGTTTCAGTCTTTGGATAGCCCTAACTCTATTAGATTCAGGGCAGGGTAAATGACCTTGGAGGGCCACATCCGGCCCATGGGCCTTAGTTTGGGGACCCCTGAAGTTAACAAAAGAACAAAAGAGTTGAAAAATAAACACCAGACCCATCCGTGTGGCCCATCCCTGCTTTAGATCCATTTTAAAAGGAAGGCAAACCGAAGCTTGCTGTGTTGTTACTGTTCTGCTGTTTCGGGGGGGGGGGGGGGGGGGGGGGTTGGGGTTACTATTTTATATGTGCATAAAAGCGGTCAAGCCCACATGCTTGAATTTGTGAAAACAAATCCGCAACCTGTGTTGATGGGCTGTGTTATGTTTATTTACATGCTTCGGAAAGCTGGTGTTCTGGCTTCTTGACCTGCTTGGACCTGGTTGTTTTTTAAAACTTGCTTTCTCCAGATTCAGAGAATAATGGGCCAAATAACAGGGCTATTCCCACAAGTTATTCTGTTCTCAGAATATCCCCAAACCAAGATCATTGACTAACTCTGGCCCTAGAGCCAGGTTTTGCCTCCCTCACACCCACTGTCACAGCCTGCTAGAGCCAGTCCCTGAGTCATTGTGTGGTATTCCTTAAGGACTAAGAGGGTTTGCTTTAAGAGAAACACAGAGCTTCAGACTCGGCTCAGCCAGAGATGGGCCCAGACAGCAATGAGCTGACTTTACCACTGCTACTGACTCTTTTTTAGGGCACTCCCCACCCCACTTTGTCCCAGGCAAATCTTTGGTTTATACTGAGCCTTACCATTTTTGGCTTTCCCAAAAGCGCTGTAGATGAAAAAACTTTATATGGAGAAAAGGCAGAGCGACATTCACGTGATTCATTGTCTGCAGATGATGGCTAAGCATTGCAGGTTGGGATTGAGTTCCCAGTCTTCCTTTCCACTTTGTGTAAAGATATGTTCATACTATAGCAGAGTCTCCCCCCCCCCCCCAAAAAAAAAAACTATCCTGCTTCATAGAGCCATCTGCATACCAAGTTGTTGGCATTCTTTGATGGTCCTTGAATGAGCCTAAGCATGGACATATGCCATATATTTAGTTTTGTATGTATCTTTTTGGGCATGTGCGTCTCATATATGGCTATATCCAATGTTTAGCTTTACATCTCTGTCGCTCAGCATTATGCATGTAAAATGTGTTCTTCCTATCACACTTGCCAGGGTTGTGGTATATTTTTTTCACAGGTATGATTGATTGTTGACTGTTCCCTTGGTTTTGCATTCAAGGACATGCTCTTGGCTGGTAGGTTTTGTTCACTGTGAAGGTACATCAGGAATAGGCACGTATTCATCACTCTTTTAAGACAGTAAATGTGCATAGAATAATCTGTAAAGGGCTTAATCTGAACCAAATTGTGTCAGGGTCCAGATCCAGGCTCAGTGGCAGCAGTTGACAGGGAAATGACAGGGAAATGTGCAGAATATCTTGACCTGGAAATGTGCAAGGTGTCAGTGGAAGGTACTTCTATCCTTCAGTGGCTGCAGCTTCCAAGGCTTAGTCTCAACATTGTCAACACTAGAAGCAAAATGCCACACAGATAAATAGGCTGTAAATCTTGATCATATTCATTTTTGTGGGCAAGAATAAATAATTTTACAATTTATCCTTTTACTGTGATAACGCTGTTGAAAACTACAGTTTTCCAAGGCTATTTGACAAAATATTTCTATACAGAAAATCACTTTTTCTGCAATGAAACCTCTTTTTAATAAATAAATAAATATTTGCAACCCACTCTACACTCCCATTAATCGTGCTCATAGAATAAACTCCAAACTGTGGATACTCTTTCCTGTCTGGACTTTTCCTCAGGATTTCCAGTCACTTGAGATCCCTGTTTTTACAAAGCTATTCTCCAAATATTCTTTTTAGCACTAATGGTTGCTCTTGTTAATTGCCATCAAGTTGACTTTGACTTATGGGGATCCTTTGAAGGAGAGGCCCCCTGTCCCCAATGCCCTGATCAGGCCCTGCAAACTCAGGGCTTTGTCTTCCTTAAACTGAGTCTATCCCCCTGCAGTGCAGTCTTCTTTAGTTACTGCCTCCCGCTCTACTAAGCATTATTGTCTTTTCTCATTACACATGTTGTGACTAAATACAATAGCTTCAACTTAGTCATTTTGGCTTCTAGGAAGATTCCTAATGTACAGAAATGAAAAATGGCCCACATGAGGCTTTTTCCTCCAAGCTTCACACCTAAAGGATGCCTGTGAGTTGTTTACATCTCTAAACATGGACTCTCATTCTCTCTGTTGAGCCTGGACAGCTCTGGCTTAATTTCTTGATGTGTGCTAAAGTGTGCCATTTGCATTTTGCAACTCAACCCAGAACATTGGGGGAGCCAATTCTAGTTATTGAACCTTTTCCCCAGCAAATCTGGTTTGCATCAGACCTCTGCTCCAAAACTTGGCCTTCTTCACCAGCCAGTGAAACCTGCCTGGAATTGGAGCAGATGTTTTCTTGAGCATTTCCCACACAGCTCCTAGGGGCTGGGACTGCTGGGTGAGGCCTCCCCTATGTGGTGGTTCTGAGGAAGCAAAGCTCAGGCTCTGGCCTCTGTCCTGGGCTCTGATACAATTTTCCAACCAGCAGAACCGACTATTCCCATGAACTCGAAGCAGGACTGGGAGTGGTGTTGTACTGGTATCTGTTGACCACAACATGCCTGTACACACATGCACATAGAGACAATATGAGAAAGAGGCATTGTAAAATTCTGTCCTTGTGCTGCTTTCTCTTTGCCCTCGGTAGTATTCATAATCAATTCAGTCAGGACATCTCAAAGGTCATAGATACACTTCCCTGCTTCTACCTTTTAACTTCTCCCAGAAAAGATTTCCTCTCCTTTCAGGCCCAAACTGATTATCCAAGCTTCATTACAGGGCCAATTCTACTATCAGACAAAGTAAACTCCCTCAGGCAGGAGATGCTGTAGGGTGGCAGTGCCAAGACACACGTGGGCACAGGCAGCAGATGTTTCTTCTGAGGTCTTTAGGCCTTTCCTCTATTGACAGATGTGTGAGTGCCACATGGCCTGGCCTGAGCCTCCTAAGGCAGCCTGCTTCCTCAGGTGATTCCAGGAACAATGCTATCCTATTACGAATATTCATCAGTATTCCTTATGTGGAAGGTGAAAAGGATGCCATCTTCTACTTTGTCCCTTGTAGAAAAATGCCCTTCTTATATCACTATCCTTATATAGATAAGGACATGAGGGATCTCTCACCTCTACAGGAGTCTACCGTATACCATGCAGCTGTGAACAAGTCTACATAGGGACCACCAAACACAGCATTGCCCAAACATGAATCAAGGAACATGAAAGGCACGGCAGACTAATCAACCAGAGAAGTCAGCCATAGCAGAGCACCTGATGAACCAACCTGGACACAGCATATGATTTGAGAACACAGAAATGCTGGACCATTCTAACAATCACCATGTCAGGCTACACAGAGAAGCCACTGAAATCCATAAGAATGTGGACAATTTCAACGAAAGGAGGAAACCATGAAAAAGAACCAAATCTAACTACCAGTATTAAAAAATCTAAAAAATCAGGACAGTAAATAAAGAGCAACACTTAAAAAAAACCCCAGGGGATTTCCTGATATTAAACCATCAGAGCCAGCTAAAACCTCCCAACAAAGGATCCCTCCATGTAGGAAGCAGCCAGGCTTTGAAGTTGCAAGGCTATTCAGTGCTAATCAAGGTCATCAGTTGCAACATTCACACTTGCCTCAAGCAGGCAGTAGTTTTTTCTCCCACCCTGGACATTCCACAGATACATAAATCCCACTTGCCTAGTTTCCAACATACCTCACAACCTCTGAGGATTCCTGCCATAGATGTGGGTGAAACGTTTGGAGAGAATCCTTCCGGAACATGGCCATACAGCCCAGAAAACTCACAGCACCCTATCCTTATATGACTTCTTTACAAGACTTAGGCTCAGCCCATGGATTAACTACCTGTTGCATCTCGACTCAAACCAAAGTTGAAATACAGTAAGATAATACTTCAAAAAAGTATTGGAGATTACTGCATTGTCTTTGAATATGAGTGGAACTCCACACCTATACTGTGTTTCCTACTTCTTTTAAAGGTTAAACTAACCAACCCAGTGTTCCTCCTGGTATTTGATTAGAAGAAGGTTCTCAAACTGTTCCACGGAGCCCTTGGCACTCCATGACTGATAATGAGGGGCTCTGTGGTGCCATGCTGCTTCCCACCTCCTTCTCTTTCCTTCTCCTGAGAAATGAAGAGAAATTAAAGTTTAGAGCTGCTGAAACAGCAGCAGCACCAGTGGCAGCAGTGTCTTTCTAGGACACAAGCCCTTTCCTTCACCTCTCTCACCACTCTGACTTTTTTCCTTGCCACCCAGACGCTTCCCCTCCCCACCTTCTTTCCTTCCAAAACCCTATTTCCTCCTAGCACTCGGGGCCCGTCCAGACAGTAAATCTGGGATAAATCCCAGTTCCTGAGAGAAACTGGGATTTATCCCAGAAGCTTTCAGTTCAAACTAGAGGGTGGCCAAACAAGGTTCTCTGAAAACACGGGAGGAGTCGCTACAAAGAAGGGAAAGCTCAGAATAAAAAGTTCCCCTTTTATCCCATTTCTGGCAAAAAGAACCACATCTTCATGTGTGTATATGACCCTGCACTGCCAAAAACACAAGTCCCCCCACCTGGTATTCTCTCTCTGGCTCCTTTTCACCCCTCAACGTACTGGAACCTTCAACAGAAATAGGCCTGAAGCCTTTGCCTCTCTCCTTCCTCCCTGGAGGATCCAACAAGGAGCCTTGGAGCAGAAATCCCCCTTCCCCTAAAGCCCTATTTTGGCTCTTCCGAGGAAGGGATTCTTCTCCCAGTAAGTGCAGGGGGGGAGGGGGAGGCTGGCTGTGCCCATGATGCCCACCCCTGCTTATCTTGTATCAGCAAAGGTGGATATCTGGAGGCTCCACCTGCAAAACCTTGGGGTTTAGACGAGCTGTGTGGCCTCCATCCCGAGAGGAACTGGGATTTAAAATCCCAGGTCCTCTCCTCTCAGAGCTTTTGCCTGTCTGGAAATGCCCTCAGAGAGTGCTTTTACTGCATGGCAGAACGGGTTTGGAGTGGATGGCTCCTGGGATCTTCCACTGAAATATTGCTAAGTTTATGTTGGTTAAAATTGTTCTTCATTTTAAATATTGTATTGTTCTTTCTTTCTCTTTTTTTTCATTTCTTTTTTCTGCACTACAAACGGGATGTGTGCAGTGTGCATAAGGATTTTTCATGTTTTTTTTAATTCAATTAGTTCACACAAACACTCTCCACCTATCTGCCATTGGCCCGGCCCATTTGTCAAATTTTAAAATGCAGTGTGGCCCCTGTGTCTAAAAGTTTGCTAATGCCTGATACATACATATATTATATATAACATATTACATAATATATAGTATAATATATAAACATTTTTGGAGGCTCCATGAGAAACATTTGCTTCAAAAAGGGCTCTGCAGCTGAAACAGTTTGAGAACCCCTGTGTTAGAGGCATATGAGTACTGTAGCACTTATGCACATATACTGTATATTGTGAAGTGGATGCTTTATATCTTTGTGGGTGAACTGCTTCTTCAATCATCTGAAATCAGCAATTGCATTTATAACCATTTTTATTCCCTCTATATACCCAGGAGGCAAAAGTGCTTGTACTTCATTTATTCTTTTCCCAGAACTGTTGCTCTCTCTTCTCAGAAGCTCAGTCCAGTGAAAGAGACATATTGCCTGTTTTGTGTTTCTGTTCACTCATCTCTTCACGGTGCATGGTAAATGTGTAGCAGGAGAAGACCATCTTAGGCACTGTTGAATGAGTTACTCGTAGTTCATAGAATCATAGAATTGGAAGAGACTACATGGGCCATCGAGTCCAATCCCCTGCCATGCAGCTAAAGCACAATCAAAGCACTCCGTCAGATGGCCATCCAGCTTCTGTTCAAGCTCTTCATTGTGGAGACAATTTCCATTTGGGGAGAGAAGGTGGTTAAGGGTTGGTTCAGGTTGAAATTATTCTCCAGAAGATTGCTGAAAGCCTTTGCCCACTTCCACCAAGCATAGGAGTCACAAATGTCTGAAGCATAAACATGGTTTAGAGGGGCGTATGTTCTACTCCTGGTTCAGAACAGCAACCGAGATGTCTCTTGAACCAAGGAGAGTCATAGGAAGCAGATGTGAGCTGGATTACAAAAGGACCTGTGGCTGAAGAAGGCTTTGGAGCACTAGTCAGTTCCTTGATGATGCCTACAGCAACAGGGATGGAAGGCTGGCAATTTAGAGGCCGGGTCAATGTCATGGAGAACATATGTGTGTGTTGTGTGCTATTGAATGGATGCATCTCAAGCTGATATAGCTACCGAGGTAATGTGGAGCAAATGGGGTCAACCTGAGTATAGCCCTCCCTTCTCTAATGAAGTAGCCACTAAGATGGCATCTCTTCCCTTTTTAGCAGAAGACTCATTAGGGTTGCAAATCACAATTTCAAAATAAAAAACACTCTGGAGAGACAGTTTCTGAAATTACAGATGTCAGGGAGTTTGTGTTGGGACTGGGAGTAAAAAGAAGCTTTAGAGGGAGGAAAGGGATTTGCCTCTGAAGCAGAAGTGAAAATTGTGCAAACCCCCAGATCTCTGCATCCTCGAATAACCCCAGTCAGCTAACATGAATAAATGCTGGAATTTAAGAGCCCAATGACATCTTGTCATTGCTCTAGAACAGTGGTTCCCAGGTGCTTTGGACTTTAGCTTCCAGAATTCTTGATAGTTGGGCAAGCTGGCTGGGCTTCTGGGAGTTGAAAGCAGTGATTTCCAAACTCTGGTCTGCCAGGTTTTTTGGACTTCAACCTCCAACAGCCTCAAATGCTTTTACCAATGGGCAGAGATTCTGGGAGTTGAAGTCTAATTCCCCTAGAGGACCAGAGTTTGGGATTCACTTCTCTAGATCTGTGTTTCTCAAACGGTTCTCCTCCAGGTGTTTTGGATTTCAAATCCCAGAAATCCCAGTCAGCTTACCAGCTGTTAGGAATTGTGGGAGTTGAAGTCCAAAACATCTAGAGGTGCAGTTTGAGAAACTGCTATAGAGAAAGAACATCTGGCAGCCACAGGATTCAGTAACTCATGACCAATTAGGCTCATCTGTCTATCTGTCTCATCTCTGTCTAGCTTTCTCAATGCATATTAGCCTCTGAACTTCCTCACACAGTGAGCAAGTGATCTGTCCGGAGAAGAGAGTTGGCTATTGGAGGCATGGTATTCTAGTATCTCTTACTTACACTGTAGCCATAGAAGCCTCACTTCCATAATCTAGGCTCAGTAATTTTAACCTTTTACTGCACTGAAAATAAGATAACAGGAGGGTTTTAGCCCCAGGTGGAGAGAGCATGTAGTTTTGTGATAGTAGAACCACCCTGAGTCGCCTTCAGGCTGAGAAAAGAGGTTTTAAATGTGGTAAATAAATGGTTAATAATAGAGGCTGCTGCAAAATTATGCTGTAGAAAAGCTAGAAGATAACAAGTAGGAGTTGGGTCTAGTGCAGTGGTTCTCAACCTGTGGGTCCCCAGATGTTTTGGCCTTCAACTCCCAGAAATCCTAACAGCTGGTAAACTGGCTGGGATTTCTGGGAGTTGTAGGCCAAAACACCTGGGGACCCACAGGTTGAGAACCACTGGTCTAGTGACATATTTGGGATGTGGAAAGCAACTCTTTAGGACAGGGTTTCTCCAACTGTGCTCCTCTAGATGTTTTGGACTTCAGCTCCCAGAATTCCTAACAGCTGGTAAACTGGCTAGGATTTCTAGGAGCTCAAGTCCAAAACACCTGGAGGAGCACAATTTGAGAAACATTGCTTTAGGGCATTGAAGCTGAAAGACAAATGCATAGCTAAGAAAGGAGTCAAGGGCCATGTCAAAGGAAGGTTTAAGTTGAAGAGCATCAGCTATTCTTCAGATATGGGATATGAACTGTGGCTTAACTTCCTGTTGGTGTCCAATCTGGGGGCAGTTGGTTTGATTTAAATATTCAGCAGTGACTGGTGATTTAGAACAGATAATTTACATGGGGCTAGCTCTGGCGTGGGCTGGTCCATGAGGTCACGAAGAGTCGGAGACGACTGAACAAATGAACAACAACAACCATAGAGTATCCGTTGTAAACCACTCAAACAGGCCAGGCACCGGGGTTGCTGAGCCTATTACTCTGGACTTTTCAGAACACACACTATACGTATCAGAGAAAGATCCCTTCCTTTGGCCAGACATTTGATCAGGGTGGGTTGCCTGAAACACCTTGATTTGGAAGAAGGAGTGTCATCACCTATACTTGAATGAGATCAGCAAGTTGCTTGGATTACATTCCCTCCCAGTTGGCACGTACTTCACTGGGCTGCTCTCAGTTTGGCCAGTAGACAGATGCTGGCGCTTGCTGCTCTGCTGGCTGAACACCTCTCCCCCACTTCCCCCCACCTTTCTGGCTGTATTATGCCTTTCATTCTGTAGTAGAGTCACACATCTTGAGGATCAAGACTTTGCAACAATTTGTGGTTAGTAAAGACCTACCTGCCCCGGAGCAGAAACTACCAACACATGTCTACGAACTTACTTCCACATGGGAATAGGGTGACAATACTTTTTACTAGTTTGTATTTTAAAATGAGAAAGAAACCCCAAATCCTTGCGAGTAGAAATGGTCTGCATATGTGCCACTGTGCCAATGAAAAGGTTCAGCTTCCTCATCTATAGCTGAGCACACAAGCCTTGTCTTTCACTCACCTCTCCTCTCTCTCTCCCTCTCTTGGCAGCACACTCTGTCCACATTATGCCACACGAAGGCCTTTTCGCACTGGCTGGCTATGAATTGCTGGTACAACAGTTAAGGAAATCCCCACTGACAAAGAGTAGTGGTGGTGGATTGGCTGATTGCCTAGTTAGCTTTGGGCATTTGAAAGATGAATTTGAGCTGAGTGGTTGACAATTGCTGTCCTCCATAAAAGCAATGTTTTCTTCTGCCCATTTTCTATCTGCTTTTGCACTTCAAGAGTTTGTGCTACTTTTGAGGCAAATGCTTAGTTATGGGACCCATTTTTAACGTCAGCACTCAGCTGTAGGAAAGAAATGGTATCACTGAGGGGAACAAGTAGGATGGGCTAGGAACACAAAATCAACACTATCTTGGGAAATGAAAGCTAGACTGGTGTGAATTCATTAAGTAAATTGAAGGTGGGGTTCCCCTTATTGGGATCAGAACCATGGTGGCAACAAAGTGCTGGTACCCACTTTACCGTCATCTCCCATGCTTTTGTACCTTATTCAGGTCAGATCCTCTCTGTTTAATTTTTATTTTTTAAAAAAGGGGACATCACTATTAGCAATTGTTTTAAAGCAGTGGTTCCCAACCCTTTTTTAACCGGGGACCACTTTGACGGGGACCACTCTCCAACATTAGTACCAAAAGGGTTACGAATCAGTTTTTGGTCAACTTTAGATTTGGTTTGGTTATTTGCATTGGATACACCACATCCGTTCTAGTTTCTGAGACAGAAGCATATGCCACCCAGTAGTTGCCATCTTGTTGCCCACAGAAAACCATATTTAATAAGACTTGGCACTATGAGAGGGTTTTGCAAGACTTGTCACTCTCGTTGCAATGGTGTAGTAATGTTGAGGCCGTGTACCATATTTTAGTTCTTGCGGACCACTGGTGGTCCACGGACTGCAGGTTGGGAACCACTGCTTTAAAGTAAATTATAGTATGCTCAAAAGACAGGAGTGGAGGGTTTTTAGACAGGCTTGAGCAGCAGCAACAGTTGAGAAAGTGAACTCTGCAATAGACAAAATACAACAAAACAGTGGTCCATTTATTGGGTCAACAAAAAAATGACAAAATACATCAGAGTGCTGCAAAGATGATGTAAGCAAGGCAATGTAAGAGAAAGAACTGCACTTCTTTCTGTGATGCATCTTTGTAATGATTTCTCTTCTATTTCTGACAGCCTCTTCTGACCTATATATACATTTGGGGAAAGGGCAGTAGTCTCCTATCTCCTTGCCTCCTTTCTCTGAAATGTATGACTTTATGGCCATTCCTCCTTTGGTGGTGAAAAGGGAGGGGAGAATTAAGGTGGAAATTCCCATTTCCTGCCACTTACTGAATGAACGGGAAAACAGCCTAGCCCAGTTTTTTCCACAGGCAGAGTTGTATGGCATTCCTCCCAGTCCTAATGGTCTGCTTCTATGAGGATTTTATTAGAATTCATATTATTAATTTTCCTGGCTTCCAGTGGCCAGCAAAGAGTGAAACCCCCTGTGGCGGAGAACCCAGAGAACTCTGGTCTACTGAAACCACAAGAGAGTTTGAAGCAATGGAAAACATGGGAAATGATTGCTCTCTCAGCCTTTCTTGTGCCATTAAATGAATTTTCTTCTTCTAGACATGTTTTTTTAACTGTTCCTCCCCTCTGCTTCTTGTAATGAACCCATTACATAGAGCAAACTGAATCTCAAGAATTTAGTAGGATGGAAGCTGCCTTGTATTTGACACTAGCAAACATTTCGGTCAAGTACTAATATGGAACTTCCTACTTTGTTAGTCTACTGGTTCTACGCTCCTCAAAGTACTGATTTTCAGAGTAGCTGAGAGTGGGTGGGATGCAAGAAAAATGCAACTATTGTGTTTAGTTGTCAAGTGTCCTCTGCCCCACCTTTTGAAAGCATAGACTGTAAGTAGAGTACAGCAGAGGCCCACAACACCAACTATCCATGTGTATTTGTATACATATAGACATAGTGATACCATTAAGGTTATTGGGTGACTTAGGCTGTATCCACACACTACAGGATTAGAGCATCATGACACCACATTGACTGCAATGGCTCATTGCTTTGGCATTCCCAAACTGAAGTTTTATGAGATGTTGACCCTTCTCTGACAGAGTGTTCTGGTATCACAAACTACAAATGTGGCAGTTAAAGTGGTATCAAATTGGGTTGCTGTGAGTTTTCCGGGCTGTATGGAACATCCAGATGCATTATCTCCTGACGTTTTGCCCCCATCTTGGTTGACACATCTTTCGCCCACATCTTGTTTGACACCCGCTGTTGGTGTCAAACTGCTATAATTCCGAAGTGTGGCTGGTCTCTAAGATAAATCCACCTGGTTGCATTCAGACACAAAGAAAATGTTTTCCACCAGAACTGGCTTTTCCTTCTACAATACCTGTTACATAAAAATAACCCTGAGACTTGCTTAATTAATTGAAGGAAAAAAATAGGAAAATAAAAGGAGAAACAGACCACAGGTGAGCCAAAGAGGAGATGAGTCAAACTGCTTGAGTCACAAATATAGAAAGTCCCAAATGGTCTGGATTATAACTTGTCCTGGGTTTAGGGATAAATGTAGTCAGAGCCCTTCCTCGGGTTTTTGCCGCCTTCAATAAATTGTATTCCTTTCTTTTCTTTATTGTTTGTACTATTACTGGCTCAAGGTTACTAGGAGGAGAGAGTTGCTGTGAGCTGGACTTCCAGTTCGTGGGATCCAAGGGCTCCAAAGCAGAGCAAATAAGAAGTTTGGCTGAAGTTACCGATTGAGGAGAGGGTGGGAAGTTGGCAAGGGGCTGATCAGCTGCAGTGTCAAGGGAGCCAAAGCTGCCAGCAGTTTGTGACTCATGGGCTGGGAAATGCTGGCAGCATGAGAGAGCCCAAGCAAAGGGGCTCTTTTCTCAGGGAGGTGGAACTTGAGGGCCAATGCCATGGCTTCTCAGAGGGGCTTGGACTAGAAAAGGCAACTCTACCCACACTCACTTCCAGTCCTGGCATCCTCTCCTTCCTCTTTATCTGGCCTCCTTCTCCTTGGAAGTTCAGCCTTGAAGGGCAACTATTTTGCCCAAGATGGCATCTGGATTTTCAGGGCCAGCAGCAAGGGGAATATTTATTTTTCAGGAGCTATATTTGAGCTGCCTGAGGACTGGAAGGAACAAGTAGCAGTAAGAGCAGTTGGAAACTGCCCTGGCCACTGACATGGAAAGCTGCAGGGCAAGACATGTTGAGCAGTTTGAGACTGTAGGGCCAAGTGGGTAGAACAGCTAGGGGATTAATGGGCTGCCAACTGCCTGACTTCAAACTATGGCTGCAGATAGGACTTTTTGCCCAGTTTTTCAGCCCTTTTTTTAGGCTGAAAAAGTCCCCTCAGCTTATACTCAAGTCAAGGTTATTTATTATTTTACTCTGTTATTATTATTGTTATTACATTTATTATTTTACTGTATTATTATTATTATTATTATTACTACTACTACTACTACATTTACATTATTTTACTCCATTTTTACTATTACTCCATTATTTCCATTATTTTACTTTATTATTTTTATTACATTTATTATTTTACTGTCTATTATTATTGGAAGGTAATGCACATTTTCATTGAAGAAGGTTAGAATAATGGTTCAATCAGAGTTGGACAGTCTTATCTTACAGTTTTATGTAAATATTCGAAAACATTTAACCTACTGATGCTTCAATTAATGTAATTTTATTGGTATCTATTTTTATTTTGAAATTTACCAGTAACTGCTACATTTCCCACCCTTGACTTATACTCAAGTCTCAATTTTTTGTGGTAAAATTAAGTGCCTTGGCTTATATTCAGGTCAGCTTATACTTGAGTATATACGGTATTTCCTTTTTTAAAGCATGAAATTATAGACTAGTTCCTACGTATTATTGATTTTTTTAAAAAAAAGGATTTTCTCAATCCCATCTACACTGATGTAAAAGGGAATGTCTATCCATACACTCACACACAGGGCTATCACTCATGGCCGAGTACGATTGCAGATAGACATACACACAGAGTACTGTACTATGACCTCTAAAGAGAGATAGGCAATTCTAATTCTGCGTGTAGCTTTCTTCAGACATACTGTCATAGAAGCAACCAGTCTAGAAACACAAGTGCAGGTGTTCATCACTGCAATCTCTGTAACCACACTCCTACAAAATTTCAAAAACACAAGTAGCTGCATTGACCCAGATAAGAAAAAGGCAAGGAGGGGAATAGTTCCAGAAAATTTCCTCTCCTAGTAGCAGGTCTTTTGTCAAACTAATGGGCCTTAATTGCCCATTTTAGAGTAATCCTCCCCAAAATGCTTTTTATTGCAGCAAGGATAGCTCACATTAATATGTTGTTGCTGTAAAAATCCCATTTCTCTTTCACAATACTGTGAAGATTGCAGCTGAACACAGGGAAAATGGGGTGGCCGGAGAGAGGTGGCAGATGACACAATTATCTTTGCTAATCCAAGCCCGGACTCCATTGCAAATCTAGCCAAACGAAGCAGCCTTCAGGGAGACCAAAATTGAAAGATCTCTCCCTTATTAGGTGGTGACCCTACTGGAATAGCTACAGACCTTGAAGTAAGTGTGTGTGTGTGTGTGTATGTGAGTAGGAAAGGATATTACATGAGAGAAACCAGGGAAAACTTCCAGAAATCGGGGAATATTTTCAGCTCCAAATCCTTTCCGTGTGTGTATGTGTATTTTTTAGTTGTTTGTGTGATTATTTTTATCAATCTCACAAGAGCAAATCGGAGAAAAACTGATATGTCCAACTCCAATGTAATGCAACTGAGATTGAAACTATGGTGGAGGTTTTTTGCCATATTGTTTCTGTTTTATTTGATGTCGGCTGCATGCCAGTCAAGCAAGGCACATCAAGTATATTGAAATGCTTTAAGCTACTGGACAATTTAAAAGGGTAGCTGCAGGCAGTGTGTCTGGCAGTGGTTAGAATGTGTGACATGTTTCACCAGGGTGGGTGGATTAGGGCTGGGAGTGAAATGAGTGGATGATATTTCATGAAGCAGGATGGATTGGGAAGTATCGAGGTGAATGCAAGTGGGGCTGTTTTATGGAACAGTTGAACATTGAAGTTAGTGGACAGATCAATTGAATCTGCAGGCTTGAGCCTTGGTAAGAGCTGGAGCTTCCTGAGAACAAATGAGCTAAGTGTCTTAGGAAGGAATATGTTCTTTTTCTTCCTCCTGAGCATTGAAAATGTCTCAGCCTTTGGAAGGAAGAAGCCTGTGGTCCTGTCTGGCAATCCGAGTTATGTCTGAGATTTCACAGGCCGTTGGTCCACGAATCTGGGCTCAGCTTGTGGGAGAGGCCAAGGGGAAGGGTTCTCAAGACCCCTTCTGGGACACTCCTCCTCCCCAAATCTGACTTCGCCCCATTCACAGCCTTGTCTGTCCAGAGAAGGGACTTCCCAAGCAGGCCTGAGCTCTCCCTCCCACCCGGTCTGTGGGGAGTAGCCTTGGCCCTGCCCTTGTAACCACATCCCCACACTCATCACTGTGGCATCCCAGTGGGATTAGCCGGGGAGCGTGGGCGGGCTTACAGTGAGGAGTACTTCCTGCTGCTTGGCTGGATGCCTCGCCAGGCACTCGCCCACGTCAGATGCCTTGGGGGAATGACTAAAAGGCCCAGACCCCTTGCCTATTGATAGCATGCGGTACTCCTCGCAGGCCAAACCTGAAAGACTTTAAGCAGTTATATCATACAGCAGGCAGAAATTCTGTAAATAAAGCTTTTCTGTGTGGAGATACCATTGAATTTTGGCTTGTTGTGCGTCTAATTGCCAATGCTTATAGTGGGACAGTTTGGTTTCTATAGGCATGACTCAGCTTTTACTTCATGGAGTAGGATCCAGATGTACTTTTGAAGTCTTCTGTTCCCATCAGGGGCAGCTAAAACCATATATTTTCCAGATCTACCATTATACAACATAGGCACAACGGAAACAGATTAGTTACATTTCTTAGATACAGATTCTACAGTATCTCAGCATCATAGATCTGAGACTGAATCAGCAGCTGCCCCGGGCATAAACACCGCTTGCATAAGCACTCTGCATGTAATGCAAAAAACCAGGTCCTCTCAAACCACCTGTTTCTACCTTCCTTCAGCTGAGGCAACTACCCAATCTCACATGTGCTTTCTGCATTTACATTACTCTGCTCACGTGAGTGTTACGACACAAGCCAAACTCCACTGTAATTTGAGACCTGACCCTTCAGTATCTAGTTCATGTGACAAAACACAACAGCTGCATTAAGGATTTCTTCTTCAAGGAAGTGGGTTTCAGGTGTTCAGTGGGCTGTAAATTGTAAGACTGTAGGAGCTGTTTTGCTCAGAAATTTAGAGGTAGAGTTATCTGAGCCAGGTACAACTCAGTGCTTTGAAAGAAGGGACCCCTTCCTCCTCCCAATCCCCTTGTTCTGTTGCATATGTGCAGGGTGCTGTTACTATATCATGGCTTCATGATTTCTGTGTTTAGCTTTACACTGTATTTGTAATTTCTGTATATATCTTTGAAGACAACTCATTTCAATCCTATTCATTTCCAATTGTGATTTCCCCCCAACACTTGACATAGTCCTGGATTTCAGTAGGCTGTGTGTGGGTTGCTCTCCTTTGCTTACTCTCCATGGCTTGTAAGATGGTGTTGAAGCTACTGGTGTTGAGCCGACATGTGAGTGCTAACAAGATTGCAGACATGTATACCAAAGGGTTCTGTATGTGTGCCAGCTACCACCCGGGGATTTCATAAGCCATGACACATTTACCTACAACCACTTGCCTCCTGATAATATTGCATGTGCTCATTATTATTAAACAACAAAGAGTACTCCCACTACATGCTTTTGTGTAGGTACCACATTCAGAAGACTTATCCAATCTGTGATCCTCAGAGGTTTTCCCTGGATATTCACATTCATGCCAATTCTGTCCCCAGTACGCAAGGCAGGTTGGTAGCAATATATGCCCATCACAGCAAGCAGGTTGTGTTGGGAAATCCTGTTTACTCGCCCAGAAATGACATGTTACTGTGTGAAGTGGGTGAACCCGTATATTTCCTAATTGTTTTGTTCTTTTCTCTCTTTCCAAATATGGTGCTTGGGACACATATTCCAATGAAATAGGGATTTAAATAACGGTAGATTTGGAGTAGCTAGTTTTGTAAATAAAATCCGTGATATTGCTTTGCAAATATGGTCTTCAAATTAATTTTTAAAATAGAATCTGTTCGCAAAGTTATGTAGGAAACTGGATAAAACATCCAAATGAACACTATTGTGGTGAGTTTGGTGAGCTTGTTGTCCACCTGCATGCTGACATTTTTCTCTCTCTCCCTCTTTTTGTGTACCAACAGGAAGCGGGTTGATGGGAAACTCACCTGCCTCATCTTTCATGGGCAGTTTCCTCAGCAGCAGCTTGGGTTCGGCGGCACCCCCACATCCCACAGGCCCTGCATCATCTCCATCAGACCCAGCCTTTCGTGGCCCCCACTCTAGCACATCCCAGATTTGGTTCTCACACTCCCATGAAGGTAAGGAAGTTTGGTGGAAGCATGCTAATTCTATCTCAGTAGCCATATGGTTGCCTGATGCATAGGACATGCTCTGGAAAGAGGAAACTATGCTCCAAAAGGTCTTTAAGGTTATACCAAACTTGTTCATGGTCTCTTCCTCAGCTGATCCTGAGAATCCCAAATATAAACCTTAGGATAACAGAAGAAGATGAGTAAGTTGAAGAAGGAAAAACATACATGCAGGCTTTTAATAGAGCGATAAGTAGACAAGCAGGCAGACATAGAAGCCCATCATAGATGCTGCTGTGTGATCATCTTCATGTTAAATGTTACAACCACAAGCATTGGAAAGATGGCATGTAAAAATTCAACTGATATGCTCAATATTCTGTACTAGGTACTAGAATCCATACAATAGCCTGTTTATATAAACTCACAAAAAACAAACACCCTTGCATGAATAGGTCCACAGACTTGTGGAAGAAGGTATCACATCAAGAATCGAAGATGAGCAACTCCCCCCCCCCCTCACACACACACACACGCATATGCACAGAGTGTCTACGCACTTTGAGAACACAGGGCTATGCAGAACACCTTCTGTAACTTGGGATTCCTGCCATGCCAGCTGTTTATTGCTCCACCTTCTGACCACAAAATGCAAAGTTCCTCTCTTAAACTAATCTACTTTATGTAGCACAGACATGAAGGCGTTTTTCCTATCTTTTGGGGGAAAACTGGCAAGGAACACAAAGGAACAATTGTTTGCATGATCTCTCCAGTAATACTGAAGTGCCCTTTCCCTTCTATTTAGCTTCTGAAATTCCCCTGAGATGTTCCAAACTGCCTCATTCTGCTTTTCTTAAGGACATTTGATGAAATGGTTTGGACAAAGAATTTGCCAAAGGCCTGACCAGTATAAAATAGCTGGGTTTCCTCTCCACCTCAACACTCACCCCTCCACAGCTTTGTCAGTGCCCCTCATTACCACCCCCAAACTTCCTGTTTATTCTGGCTCTAAATCTCCTTCATGCACATGTTAGCCAATTGGCCTCCAGTCTCCCCATTGCAGCCCCTTGGCGTTCCAGTCCTGGCTTGTTAGGACAATGGGGAGTTCTGTCACTGCTTTTCACCATTACATGAGGTACCCCAAGAAAACTGGCATCCAACTGGTTGGCCCCAAAGGCACAGTGCTATCCAACTTATTCCTTAGATTACTCCAGCTGGGTTGTGCTGCTGGCCGTGTGGCCTTCTCTCTTCCCAATAGCCTTGCACTTCATGGACCAACCCGTCCCTCCCTTTCTCTCTCTCTCCCCCTCTCCCCCATTGACTGACTCTTGCTGTGCCCCCTGCTGCCTCCCTCCCCTCCGACATCCTCCCTCCCTGTGAGAGGCAGAAAGTTAAAAGTGTGAGAGGCAAGGTGCTGCTGGCACTGTGCCCTGGCAGCCAGCCCGACTGCTAGTTTGAACGGCTGCCAGCTGGCTTCCGGCATGCCGGGGATGCTGGGGGTGGGGTACAGGCAAGGCTGTCGGCATCACGCTGACAGGCGGCCCGTCCGGGGTGGGGTGGGGTAGCGGGGCTGAAAGTGCGGGTGTGTGGCTGACTAGGGAGATTAGTTGGGCAGACGCCGGGAGGGCTAGCTTCCTCCTCCTGTGAAGAACCATAGAGAGGACTTGGGCAGACAATGAGAAGATTCAGACAAGGGGAGGAGAGCTTGGTGACTTGGCACAGCGCTTGGTTTGAGCCTGGGAAGCTTTGAGTTGAAAACGGAAGGAGTGTGAAAAATCCTTCCTATGCCTTCTGCTCTGTACTGTGTTTGAGCACGTATTGGTCACAAGTAGGTAGTGCTGGTTCTAACTGAACCATGATTAGCCACCCATAGCATGCAAATATATGTATTTAATATGCAAACTCTTTTCAGTTCCTGCTTTTAAGGCTTTACCTTCCATGTACCCATCAATGTTGTTCAGTTTCTTAAAATTCAAACCTCCCCTGCCTTTCTCAGTGCATGTCTCTTTTATTTCCCAATTTAATAAAGCATTCTTTTCTTGGATGGATTGGTATTTCTGTATAATTTATTGCACATTGTGAATGTGTAATATGATTTCTTTTAACTGGTTGGCTTAATTTTACCAATATCATTTCTTCTTTTTTAGCCAGTCCTCTAGTATGGTGCCTTCCTTTGCATTTTAACAAGAGGCAATTTCCATTTCTGAAGTGGAAGAGCAGTAAGCATTTCCATATTTTTAAAGCTGCTCTTCTTCTGTGTTTTGCCACTTTTAAAATGCATATTGATGAATCACCAAGCTGAATCACTGAGCCCTCTTGTTTTACAAATGAGGGAGCCGACTTTCACCTATGACTGATGTATTTATTTGAACTCAATCTGTGGAAGAATTAGGAATTCAACCCAGTTTCTCTCTCCCCCCCCCTCCCCCAAGCGTTGGGGTAGTGCTTCTTGAGGCCACATTTGGCCATTCTGGTAATGCTCACCTTGGCAGCCATCAAAGTGCTTGGCTGTGCCCTCCCTCCCTCCCTCCAACTAAAATCCTTAGTGGCAGCACTTGACACTTGACCCAGACACAGACTGGCAGGAATCCAGGAGAATACTGTCCTAGTGAAGGTTGTAAAGTTAATAGCAGTGAGTAGATTTCATCCCCCTGTGCAAGCATGGAGTCAGGGATATGGTAGCCGCCCCGGGTTATTCAGAATCTTCTCTTTCATGTTAATATTTAAAGAAACCAAGCTTCGAGCCTGCATGTCTGTAGAGAACATTGTAGCAGGAATAAGAGAAGTACTTGCAATAGTCTAAGCTCACATCTTCAATATTGTTGAGAGCAGACCACACTCTTACTGCATGGCACTATTTGCTGCCAAAAGGTACACTACTACCAACCCTCTCTATCTGGTCTCTCAACCCACACCAAAACATTTAGCAAGTCATATTATTAGAAAAGCCTAAGGTTTGAAGCAGAATACTTTATTTGTATATATTTATTCCAATAATAGGATTTGTGTCCCTTTGGTGCAAAATGTAGATATATGCAGATACAGAAATATGGTACCAAATTTGCACAAGTTTCTGCTATTTCCTTTAGGCCTGGGCACACATGGTGAAGTGGATATGTTGATATTTCCCCTTTGAATTGAGAGATTTGTATTAAAAAACATTATTGCTTAGAGTGCTGTGATTATGTGTTCTTGCTTGGCAGGGCTTTGGACTGGTCAGTGCTTGTGGTCTCTTTTGACTCTATGATACAAAGTTTCATGAAGCTTCAGTGGCCCATGTCTGTGAGACTTCTCTCTTGTTTCCCGTTCCCCTTGACTTTGCTTCATGCTATTTCCCTTTCCAAGATGTCAGAGTGACTTCTGTCATGCGGGTACCAGAGGGGTTTTCTGTGCATGGTACAAATATGTTTGGACTGCCTGCCCACTCAGCACTACCTTCTTCCATGCCCTGCCTCCCTGTTGCTTGAAATAAAACTCTTCCCTAAGTGTGGACATTGGTGTTGATCAGTACCATTGGAACAAGAACAACAAATCAAATCCATTGAGTCAAAAGGTTTTGAATTTTAATTCAACATAGACATTGAGACAGAATAGGCTAAGGGACTAGCCGGTGACTTGGTTTTATGACTACTATGTTACAACGCTGACATTTCATTCCTCACTGCCTCTTGTTTAGCTCCAGGTTACCCAAGGTTCTCGGGGAGCTTAGCATCCACTTTCCTTCCTATGAGCCACTTGGATCACCATGGAAACAGCAACGTCCTGTATGGCCAGCACCGCTTCTATGAAAGCCAGAAAGGCAAGTTTGGGGGCATGGCTGGAATGTGTAGGGTGCCATCATGGGGTAAAAGAATCACTGTGGAATAAAACTGCAGAAAGGGAAAAGGGAGAGAAAGGACCTTGATCCCTATTACTAAAATCTACCAGATGTCACTTTCCTCTTCGTACCACATCTTTCAGAAGGACCCCTGCTATCTGTCATTTTAGCTCTGCCTTTGTGCTGTCTGAGAGTATTGCAGTACGGCAACAGAGGTCTTATTCTCAGATCTGTTTGGGCCACACACCATGGGCTGGGATGTTATCACAACTGCAATGTGGGCTGTTGTGGGCTAGGGTACAGTGCAGGAGAACACCTGTCCTAATTACTTGTTTCTTTTCTCCAGACAATTTCTATTTGCGGAACTTGCCGGCTCAGCCTACCCTGTTGTCAGCCAATCACAACTTCCCCAGCATTGCCCGGGCAGCACCTGGTCACCCAATTGGCTCCTGCAGCCGGGACCGGGAGGCGGGCCATGGACAGAAGTGCCACAAGGACTACGAGCGCTTTGTGTTATCAAAGGACAAAGGAGCCAAAGGGGAGGGAAAGGAGAGGACAGTGGAAGAGGACGCTAAGGAGAGGCACAAGCTAGTGATGCCTATGACTGCTGAAGGGAACTGCAAGGAAGGAACTGCCCAGAGAGGAGGGGCTTGTGACAGCCGCCCCAAACACTTGCCCTCATGCCTGATGAGCTCCAAGATGTTGAATGGTGACTCGGGCAAAGGTGTTCTCCCCAGCTGTGGTGGAGGCATCCTGCCACGGCATGCTGGGGCCCAGAACCGCTGTGCCAAGGAACTTGGGCATCATGAGGTCCCCCAGTCCTATAGTGAGTGCCTGGAGCGACGGCAGATGCTGCACCACTCAGTCTCCTACACTGTCCCATCTAGTTTGCCCACTGGGCCTCCAGCCCTGAGCACAACATCTGGCAGTTTCCCCTGCCTGCAGCTTCATTCCAGTCCAGATGGGATGTGCCCTCTGCAGGATAAGTCTGGACGGGAGCTACGCATTAGTGGGGCCACCTTTGTGCCTTCTGTAGGCCACTTGACTGACAAGAGCCGCTCCTTCCAGGTACCCTCTGAGCCCTGTGAGGGCAAGGAGCGCCCCCATGACATGGTCCCAGAGCACCCGCCCTCCTATGGAAACCACCCATTCTCTCACCTCAAAGCAGAGGGCAAGCCTGAGCGGCGGCTGGAGTGGCCACAAAATTCCAGCACCCGCCTCAAAGGCCTGGAGTACCTGAACAACAGCTCAGATGCCCATTTTGGTAGCTTGCACCATCAGTCTAAGAGTGGCCACTTTGAGATGGTGCCACCTCAGGACTGTGCCCGCCCTAGCCCTCAAGAGCTGTGTAAACTCAGCCAGTCCTGCTGCACTTTAGACAAGGCCCCCAAGGAGCCACCAACGCCCAGCACCCAGAAAGTGGCTCGTATCCGCCACCAGCAGCACTTGCAGACAGAGATGGAACAGGCGGGTGTCCATGCGGAGTCCAAGCGCAAATCAATGGAGCTCAGCTCATTGGGCTACAATGGACCACCACACTTGCCCCCATGGCCAGTGCAGGGCCAGGGCCCTCCTTTGTCTATGGCAGAAGAAAGGAAGGGTGCCTACCTGGACCCTTTTAGCAGCAGCCTTCAGCAGGCTGCACTCATGACCCAAGGCTCAGTGCTCACCCAGGACGTGCAAACTCCCCCCGATGAGGTGTCGGCCATGAAAAACCTGCTAAAGTATAGTAACCAAGCACTTATTGTGGGTCAGAAAGCTCCGTTTGTGGGGCTGGGCAGCCTCAAGGGCAGCTGTGCCCACCAGGATGGGGGCAAGTTCCTGGGGGCCAAGGGACAGCAAGAGCTGGAACGACCTGACTGTGCCCGCAGTAGGGACCATGAGTTGGGCCATGGGGACGGTGAGGTGCGTCAGCCTCCTGTGGGCATTGCAGTGGCTGTAGCTCGCCAGAAGGACACCCTGAATCGGCCTGAGCCAGCATATGGATCCAGTTCCAGTCGGCAGAGCCGGACTGCCATGGGCCTCAAAGGTAATGGGTTTGAGGGTGTGAGGTGGAAACACAGTGGAAATGACCCTATTCTCATGATTTCAAAACATTACTCCCTTCGTTTTCTTTTAAGTCCACCGGTAGTCTGAAGCTCCTTTCATTCATTGTCTTTACATGTTGATGGGAACATGGGAAAACACTTGAGTTATGGATGGATGGGGCAGGGGTGGGGAACTGCACAGCCATGGGGCTAAGGATATAGTCTCCTTCAGAGCAGGGGAGCCCCTTTCATACTGACCCAATGTCAAAGAGGGCTCAGTGAATCCATAGCCATCTGCTATCTGAGTCCTAGTTGTCCTTTTTCTCATGAAAAGCCTAACGTGTTGGAATGTTTGGTTCCTGACAACACAGCTCTTTGTGCTCAGCTAAAATTCTTCAGATGGGACCTCTTCCCTTTCACTATCCTAGTTGCAACTCTTGCTGAGCAGCACAGAGCAGATGTTGATGAATTCAATGGTGCTGTGACCTCTTTCTTAGGATGTTTTCCTCTTTCATTGCCTACCCATTTGCATCCCCAGGAGAGAGGCCAGGTCTTGGGGAAGTCTTTGTGTATATGCTGCCAGAAGGTGTGATTAATCTTACCTTTTAATCGTGCTTTCTTCCTCTGTTTCTCACAGCTGGTGCAGCACGGTCTGTGCATGTCATCGACCTGGATGCTGAGGAGGAACGAAGCCGACTGTGTGAGGAGCGCCTAGGCCTTGCAGGGAGAGACCTTCTGCTCCAGTAAGGGCCTGCTTCAACTACATGCACTGGGGAGGCCATACAAGAATATTGGGCTGCAGGAGTATACTTAGTGCTAAGCCTGGGTGGCCTCTTGAAGGCACATCACAAAACATCTGGGAAGGGTGGTTGTGAGGGCTAGTTGTTGGTGGCTTAAAGTTTGGAATGGCATTGTTTGGGTACCAGATGGCTAATGATATTTCATTCAGTTGTCTAATGGTGGCCTGTTTTTATGGGAGCAAGGTACCTTGTTTTTCTGCCATTCTGCCACTTTCTCACAATGAAGCCCAAAGGTCAAAAGAAAATAATGTCATGATGGGTCAATGTTTTATAGTCCTCTAGTCTGGTTCCATCTCACCTGCCTTTGTTTTATCTACTTTTTAAAAAACCTGTCAGGGATAACAAAGACCTAGTGGAGTTTGCCCGCATCCACCCATCAAGCAGCTGCCCCGGAGACCTTACCCCTCACCTGATGATTGCAGGCAGTTCGTCATTGCAAGCCAGCCAGTTGGGAGGAGACCCAGCAGCACACACCCATCCAGCTCACGCACACTGGTTGCCCCGGACACGTAGCCCTTCACTCTGGATGGGTGGACACTCCTATGGTCAGTATGTCAGAACTCAGGTGTACTTCATAGCCTGCACTGAAACAGAAGCTTAGTTGGGTCGTGGCTACAAGCAGCTGGTCTCCTTATCCTTCATGTGCTTCATTCCAGAGTTGAAGCTTTCTACACTGATGTCACAGCACTTTTAAGTTTCTCTCCTTTCCTCACTGCTAGCTCATCTGCATTTTCCTTCACTTGTTGTTGAGCCATCAATCATACTTTGCAACTGCTGCACATTTTACTATGTTTTGAGTGGATCGTGATGAGATATGGTGGGCTCACTCAAACTTCCCAGGTTTCATTGATTTGAGAACCAAAGGCAAGCCTGCTATCCAAAATGATGGATGCCTGGGGCTGCTTCACAATTTACAAAATACCAACTTAGCAAACATTTACTTACCTAACATTGTCACACCTTTGTTCAGTTAGAGCTCATCTATCCAAATACACACAGTATTGTTTGTAAATATTACAGTGTAAGCAGTGGCTTACAATTCAGTATTTGCAACTGTTTCTAAGAGAATCCTATAAAATCATAAGGTTGCCAAAGGTGACTTGAAGGCACATACTAACAGGTGCAGGTTACAGCTCCAGATAATTCAGACAATGGGAATTACATGTTGATTTTCTTGTAGATATATGATCTGTAGAGCCATGTTCAGTGGTTAAAGTGTTGGACTACAACCCTGGAAACCAGTGTGTGAATCCCTAGTCAGGTATGACACGCTACTGCGTGACCTTGAGCAAATCACACTCTCAGCCTCAGAGGCAGGCAAACTGCCACTGAACAAATCTTGCCAAGAAAACATCTGATAGGGTTGTCTTAGGGTCACCATAAGTTAAAAGCAACTTGAAGGCATACAACGACAGCTACAACAACAACATATGATCTTTGTGTCGTAAAACTACATGTATGATTTAAGGTGCAGGTGCTTACCTACAAAGCCCTGAACGGTTTGGGACCAGCCTACCTGCGTGACCACATTTCTATCTACGAACCCATGCGTTCTCTTCGGTCATCTGGAGAGGCCCTGCTCGTGATCCCACCGGCATCGCAAGTGCGCTTGGTGGGGACGCAGGACAGGGCCTTTTCCGTAGTGGCCCCCCAACTCTGGAACACCCTCCCCAAAGACCTTAGACAGGCCCCTTCATTGGCTATCTTCAGAAAGAACTTAAAAACTTGGCTTTTCCGATGCGCCTTCCCAGATTAGGAAATCTCCACTACCGAGTCCCACAAGCACTTTACCAGAACCAATGATTGCTGCTCACCGCACATCGCACTTGCCCTAGAAACCCTCTATACACCTCCTGTCAAATCAGCACTTTTAATCCTTGTACCCACCTTTTGGCCCGGCCCAGTTTTATTGTGTTTTAATGTACTGTGCCTGTTGTTTACCTTGTTTATTTTGTTTTAATTGTTTGATTTGCTTGATTGTATTGTTAAGTTGTGTTGTTGAGGCCTCGGCCTGTGTAAGCCGCATCGAATCCTCTGGGAGATGCTAGCGGGGTACAAATAAAGTTTAATAATAATAATAATAATAATAATAATAATAATAATAGAAACACTGTTCTACTGCATTAGGAATGCACATGTACCTGTTTTGCTATGAGTACCTGAGTATTGTATTACAATTTCCCTTACATGACATGTGGCCATGAGAGATTTGGACATTAAAAGGAAGGCAGTTTCCTTCTCTTTTGAGAATATGAGGTTGCTGTGAATGTAGTTTGAGTTGGGCTTTCTCTCCATCTCATCTGTCTTCTCTTCCTTCAACTCCAGGCATTGGGCACCCTGCTCTGCATCAAAATCTGCCACCCGGCTTCCCAGCCTCTATGCCAAGTGCCATGCAACCAGTCTTTCCCCTGTCTCAAGAACCACCTGCACAACTAGTCATCCTGCCATCCGAGCCTTCAGCCCATGGTGCCCCCCACACATTGGGTAAGTAGTATCAGAAAGGGATTGGTGACAATATAGATACCATAGTAGATATTGTAGGGGACCTGCCTCACTGATGAGAGGAGACAGGTGTGGCTCTCCAATTCAGTTATCAGGAGGGGCTTTCTCTGCTGGCTTTGTTTACTTCTCTGAGTAACCTTCCTATCTCTCAGCAGCTGAGGTGATGGATCAGGCGTCAATTTGGCCACCCATGTATCCTAGCCGAGGGCCTAGCTCTCACCTGCAGCACACAGGGCAACTCCCTGTCTATTCCCGCTCCCAGTTCCTGCGTCAGCAAGAACTCTACGCCCTGCAGCAACAACAGCAGCAACAACAACAGCGTGCAGCACAAGCACTGGAAGTGCAGCGGCACTCACATAGCCAGGTAAATGTCTAAATAAATGGCATCACTAATGTGACCCAGCGTAATGTCCATTCCTATTGGGTGACTGAAAAAACAGCCTTCTCGGGAAAAAACCTTTTTGTGTTTTGTAGGTTATGGCAAGCTAATGTTGTATGAATCAAATGATAATCTGATGTTTTGTAGGTTATGATAAGCTATGTTGTACAAATCAAATGATAATCTGATGCTTTCCTCTATATCAGGGGTTGGCAATCTCTTTAGGGCTTAGTAATTTCATTCGCTTAAAGGCACAAGATCCCATCTGATCTTGGAAATTAAGCAGAGTCAGCTCTGGTTAGTATTGGGATGGGAGGCTGCTAATGAAAACCAGATGCTGTGGGCTATATTGAAGAGGAAAATCCTATCTGGAGTACTTTTTACGTAAGAAATCCATAGGGTCCCTATAAGTTGACAAGCGACTTGAAGGCCCATGCCCACATACTTGGAAAAGGGCCTGGATCAGAGAGACCTATGTTCCAGCAGTAGATGAGGCTGAGAGAGTGGAAACAAGGACAGAGCAGGCAGGGATAAGGCAAAATAGCTAAGGTCATATGTACTCAATTTGAGTGTTTCCATAGCAAGCCTAGTTTTAGGAGTGTCTACTGAGGAGTAAGCCCCACTGTAGTAGTTCGGCCTGCAAAGCTCTGTTCTATTCCATGTCGCATCAACAAGAAAGCCTGGACCACCCACACAGCCTGCTTTAATGCACATCAGCCCATGCATTCCAGACCACAGGGTGACACACACAAAGCAAAGTGCATTGCAAAAAGGTGACTGCATGGCTCCAGATGTCTCATTCAAGTAAGCCAAACCACATGTAGCAGGAAAGGCACGCTAACATATGTATGCACACATGTATGTATGTGTATACTCACACACACACTGTTAATGGGTTTTCTAGTTAGTCTGGTGAGCAGTCTTGCTGTGGTGCTTGTCCAGATCCTGGCTGAGAATGAAAGTTATCTCCTGAGTCATCTCAAAGGAAGTTATATTGGCTACAGATCCATGCTAGTCAACATCCTGCTTCTAATGGCATGGTGTCGGTCATAATGGAAATTGATACCCTATGTGGAAGAATACTTGCTGACTCCAAAGGGTCAAGATTTGGGCTTTCTATGTGTTGTGATTTCTATGCAAGCACAAAAGGAAACACTATTCGGTTGTGGCAGAATTCAACTTTCCTGAATCTCGGCTTTCACAAATTAGGTACAGAGATGATTTTGGAAGTAAAGTGTGGGGCTGTTGCCCAGTGAAGTCTTGAAAGGCAATTTATAAATTTTCCTATGTTCAGAAAACTGAGGTTTCTGCAGTCCAGACAAGCCCTTGCATTCCCCAAGCCCTAAGGCGAAAGAAGTTCTTCTTCCTATAGGCATTATGGAAGTTCAGTAAATAGTCCTCTTTTGATTTTAGGCAATGAGGATTCATTACTAAGCTTTTAAGGGTGCTGAATGTGAGTTACTTTTTGTTTAGAATTCTGGTTGCTTATTTTAAAGCAAATAAAGCAAAGTCCAAAGCAATATAAAGTCCTACAACAGGAAGCCCAAGACACTTTTCATCTCAAGTGTAGTCATGTCTTTCATAAACCCACACTATGGCTTTTCCCATTCAATAATGGTGGAGAGCTGCCTGGTGTTAGGGGACTGCATTGGATCACCCCATTTTCATCCCACGTCTCCAAATTTGGTCTGAACCTTTTATTTATTTTTTAAAGGGCTGCTAGTATCCCTTAAAGCAGTGGTTCTCAACCTGTGGGTCGCCAGATGTGTTGGCCTTTAACTTCCAGAAATCCTAACAGCTGGTAAACTGGCTGGGGTTTCTGGGAGTGGTAGGCCAAAACACCTGGGGACCCACAGGTTAAAAACCACTGCCTTAAAGCCTTTGAGATTGGAAATTCCAGCTCATATTTGGGGGTTGAGGAGTAGTGCTAGATCATTATTTTAGAACCATACCGGTTCTTAATCACCTTGTCGCTTTTGTTTTTGAAGAAAAACTGTACTCGCCTAAGGTAAACATGAAAAAATGATCAGTTGGGTAGCTTTTGGGGGGTGTTTATTGGTGGTATGATTGGCCGTTTTTGGATGGAAAAGGATTTTCAAGCAAAATATTTGATGAGTGGTTGGGGGAATCTGAGACTCACAATCCACACTTTTCTACCCTTGAAATAAATGTGGAAACAGAAACAGACATTCTTCATCAGTCACTTTCTTAAACTATAATGCATCAGAGGTACCTAGAAGTTGAAGACATGCTTAGTGACAGTATCACTACTAAACCTAATTTTCTGTGAGATTGACAGACTTTGGATACATTGGGTTGCTGTGAGTTTTCCGGGCTGTATGGCCATTTTCCAGACATTGGATAAATTGGGTTGCTGTGACTTTTCCGGGCTGTATGGCCATGTTCCAGAAGCAACCTCACAACCTCTGAGGATGCCTGTCATAGATGCAGGCAAAATGACAGGAGAGAATGCTTCTGGAACATGGTCATACAGCCTGGAAAACTCACAGCAACCCAGTGATTCCAGCCATGAAAATCTTCGACAACATTTTGGATAAATTGCTTTTTAGACTGCACCTTCCAGAGTCCCATGTTTAATATGTCATCTGGTGCATTTTGGGTGCTGAAGCAAAAACAAAAATACACCTGTGTTCTCAAGACAACTTGTTAACCACCCATCTGTTACTCCTTTCAGAGAAAGGTTGAAGAGTCACTCCCAGAACTGGAGGTGCCTGGTCCTGAGAAGCCGCTCAAACCATCTCACAAAGCGGTTGCCTTAAACGGTCCCCCAAAGGGCCTCTCACCATCAACTGCCTGCTCAGCCAAGCTCTCTCCATGCTGCCACCCCCCTAAATGCCCTGCCCCCTGCACTTTACCTGTCTGTCCTGCTGTGGTGCCACGCTCACCTGCTGTGAGTCCGGTGCCCTCCCAGAACTCCACGGGTCCTGAAGTGGAGAACAAGCAGCCTGAAGGGCAGCCAGCCCAGGACTACCCCAAATCACTGGAACCAGGTAGAGATTCACGTCAGTGCTGAAAATGGGGGCAGGGAAGGCATTGCATGGGTGCAAGGGGTCAACCAGTGTGCCTTTCTAATACAGAAATTGCTGCTCTCTTCTCAAATGGGCTTCTTTTTACTAGTAAGTGGTCTAATATTTGACCTGTTTGAGGCATCAAAGCTTGAGGCCATCATGCAGCCTGGACAGAATATGAAAATTATGTTCAAAATCCTATAACAAACCAGATTTCTAGATCTCATGGTGGTATGGAAAGAATTCAGACTGTGCGAAATATGTGAAGATGAATCAGAAAGAAATCTGCAGTTGGTATATGATGGATTTCCACTGTTTGGGATCAAGAGCTTAACATCTCTTGGTCTCTATGCTTCCAGTGCCCACTTATACCATTCTTTTCCTCAGACACTTTGCAAAAGGCAAATGAATTAAAATAATAATTTAAAAAACTGCTACACAAAGGCAATGTTTTTAATTTGTTAAACATATTATATTCATTGAATTTGAGAGTCTTTGCTCACTATCCCTAGAGGGAACTTTAGTAACTTGGGCTCACGGTTTCCTTTCTGTGATATATACATTGTGTAGCTTAGAGAGCCCAAGGTGATCTCAATAGGCTGTGAGGTCTCCCGTTTTGCTGTGGCTTATTTTGGTGCTCTTTTTTCTCATTCTAGATCTCCCCCCTGGTTATTCCTACCCTGTGGCTGGCCTGGGCTATGCGTCACCATTACCCCTGGACCCAGCTGACCCCGACACTATGCAAACTGTCTCCACAGCAGCTGAGCCTGAACAGTCACGCACCTTCCCCCCTGAGCAGGAGCCACGCTGCGAGGCAGAAGCCAGCCCACCCCATGGGGCTGGGGACACTGAAGCAGAGCCCTCCCTCCCTCCTGCTCCCCACCTCCTTGTGCACCCCCAAAGGCCCAGCCCCACAGAGCTGGTCAAGGAGATCCCCGGTTGCCCCCTGCTGGTCGGGGATGTCCCGGATGGCTTGGACTCTGCCTCTCAAGAACACCAGGAAGACCCTAGAACAGATGCTCCTATTCTGGGGCCTTCCCCAGAGCTGATGGCTGTGGAGGATAGCCCAGCTGCAACACTGGAAGATGGCTGCCTGGAGGATGAGAGTGACGTTGGCTCACCAGATGTCCCATCACCACAGACTGATGTGCAGATGGCGCCATGTGGCCTGGATGCCCTTATTGCTGCCAGTATTGACTTGGGTGACCTCCCGGCCTTGGAGTCTCCCCCTCCCTCACCCATTCCTCCCCTTCCTTCACCTTCTCCATGGAGCTCAGGGATTCCTGGCATTGCCCTGCTCAGCGAACTGGCTGAACTGGAACTCCGTCAGCAGCACTGTGACACTGACCCCCATGGTAAGGATGTGAAGGGGCAGCTTGTCACTTTCTCCCTTCTTTCTCACTGAGTCTTTAAGTTTCAGGAGGGTGGCAGGATTTGGCCCTTGTTTTGGTGCCCCTTCACCCATTTTATTCATGGTGCCTAAGGGGCACTCACTCCTTCAGTAAAGTAAAGCAACCTGTCAAGGGGTGGCTCCTCATAACTGAGACCCCTTTCACACAGCTGAATAAAATCCCACATTATCTGCTTTGAACTGGAATATATGGCAGTGTGGACTCAGATAACCCAAATCAAAGCAGATATTGTGGGATTTTCAGCTTTGATATTCTGGGTTATTTGGCTGTGTGGAAGGGCCCTGAGCAAGATGTAAGGCCTTAATGGTCCTAATATCTGGCCGTGCTTTCCTTACCAGCCAGGGAGTTCAGCACAACTTGTGCCCACTGTGGGTAGGAACTGGACTATGAGGCAACAGTGACCAAACAAGTAAACATGAAAATGTGTTCATGATGAGCAGATTGTCTTGGGTCTGTACAATCCAAAGTCCTGGAATCGTTCTTCAGACCTTGAGGAAAGGTCCACCAAGGTTTTACCTTCAGCACATGCAACAGACATGTTGGCATTCTTTCTGGGGCCTATTCTCCTGCTCTGTTCCAGTAGGCTATTTAGTGTTAGGTGGAACAGCTGGTGTTCAGGTTCATTCTGATAAGTACTATGATTTTCTTGCTTTTTGTCTGCCCTGTTGCATTGCTCAGCCTACGCTGCCTAGACTCATAGAATCGGCAGAAACAGACCTCAGAGGCCATCTAGTGCAAGTCCTGGCTGATGCAGGAAATTCACTATTATAACAGTAGCCTCAAGGTTTCACATTAGGCAATGAAAGGTCAAGAACTACCAGAAAATCTGCCCACTTGGCCTCATTGACTAGGCATGCAGCTGGTTAGAGTGACAGTCATGGCACCCTATTTATGATACTTAAATCGGCACCTGTCTATTGCTTGTCTCCACATGATAGACAGATTTAGTAAACTTAACAAATACATTTTATTCTTTTCTGTTAGAAACTTCAGCCTCCTTTCCTTGAAAAAGCCACTTCCTTGCCTAATAACGCTAAAGGATTACACATCTCCTCTTGCCTTCAGGTCCTATCTGGGTGTTCCCAAAGGCCACTGGATAAACAGTAGTCTCTTTAGGAAGACCTTGCTATTATATGCTGGAACTATATAACCAAGCCAGGAATAGAGAACTGTATTCAACCAGCCATTATGGTATTGAGAGTGATCTGGAAGGTGGGAATAGTTCATTTGGATCCATGAGACCAAAGATTGATCTAACACCTGTTACCTGGGTCAATGGGAAATGGCCATTGAGAGCATTGGAGTTATAGTCCAAAAAAGTTTTCAAAGCTGTGCTCTAGTTGTGCTGTGCTATGATAAAAATTGGTGCAATCAAGCCTTGAGGCACCTTCATAATGTGGGCTACAAACTATCATAGATCCTGATTGTTACCAATGGAAAATGTTTATGCCTTCCAGGCTCAACCTGAGAAGCAATATCCTTTGAGATGCCCATTCTGTTCTGTATGTAGAAAGCAATGAGGAGGTAGAAATTATGGTTCTGGGATTGTAGCAGCATGGAGATTTGTAATGGGCCTGTAACTAAAAGTTGCAGGATTGGAAAAATTGTTCTTGTGTTCATCTGGTAAGGGTTACCAAATATGAACACTTTACAGTGCGAGGAGCTGCTTTAGGGCTAATTTAGTGTCTCTTGTTTCAAAATCTCTATGGGATAGCTAGAGGGTTTGACTGTCATAGGCTTGCGAAAATAATCAGCAGGACGAAAACAGGGAAAGTTTCCCTTTTTAAAAATAGTCTCTATACCTTTCTGTTGCCATTTTTAAGCTTTCTATTTCCTGCCTCCCCAAAGGAGGGGTCTACACCAACCCACATGTGCAGATGGTTATCTCTCCCTGTGGCTAAGCAAAGTCTGTACTTTTCATCCATATACAAACGGTTTCTGCTCACATACCAGAACTGTTCTTTGCCCACAGTGTAACGGAAACCACATGCAAAGACTTCACTGCATTGCTACTTGCACGTGTGCGTAGGCTCCTTCGCAGAGTGTGTCTATATGTATATATAGGTATACACAAAGACACCAAGTATTGTCTGTGCCATTCCTTCCCCCTCTTTGGTCTTCATTTCATCTCATGGGACTTTTAAATGCATAGCCTGTAATTATATTTCACTTTAAACCCTTCCTTCTGAGCATGACTTCTCCCAGAATCTTGTTCTAGCCCTGTTGTTGCTCTGTGAGGTCCCTTTCCCCATTAAGTTCAGGCCAGATCTGTGCTGCTGCCTCTTGACTCAGATGGCTTATTCAGATTCCTTGCTGTGGCACGTGGCATATCAATTGCTTCCCCTCTGCCTGAATGGATATGGGGTATGCACCTGCAATAAACATCATCATGTGCCCAGTAGTTCCAGGCTCTGAGTAGAAACAAGGGCAGTTAGGTCTTGTGCACAAATGGTCTAAACTAGAGCACTTGCTACACAAAGGACAGTCTTCTATTACACCAATGGTTCTCAACCTATGAGTCCCCAGGTGTTTTGGCCTACAACTCCCAGAAATCCTAGCCAGTTTACCAGCTGTTAGGATTTCTTGGAGTTGAAGGCCAAAACATCTGGGGACCCACAAGTTAAGAACCACTGGGCTACACCCTCTGACCCTTCAAAACAGATGTGATAATCAAATAATCAAATGCATTTAAGAAAGGAACAGGAAAAGTAGATCTGTGGGATACAGGATCAAAACAAGTCCAAGATATATTTGTTGTTGTGTTCTTACAAGTGATTCCTGACTTATGACTATCTTAAGGTAGTGTATCTAATAATATGTGATTTGCTCAATGAACTCCCATGGCTAAGTGGGGAATTGAATCCCGGTCTCTAGAGTTGTAGTCCAACATTAAAACCATTACACCATGCTGGCTCTATACAAGATACCCAATCACAGGAAATAAGTTTGGACTTTAAAGGGACTGCAAAGAGGGCACAAAGTTTGGACCATAAAATCATAATCATAAGCTCTGAGTGAGACTTGCTCTTTTATATGCATGGGATGTGTGCAGGCCAGTGTATCTTCTATATTATCAATATGTATATGCCATATATGTTAGTACTCTGTCGAAGAGAATGCTTTTTCTCCGGGAGTAAATTTCTCTGCTTTCCACAGTGCTGGATGAAGAGTTGGCAGCATTCAATCTGCAAAGCCTGGCCACCCTTGCTGCAGCCTGGGCCCTTGTGGAGGCTACTGGCCTGGAGAGCAGCCCACCTGACCTCCTCAATTTAGCGGAAGCCGCACCTTGTGTAGAATTGCGTCCTCGCACACGTGTCTCCCGTCGCAAATACAACTGGACCCCTAAGACCAAACCTGTAAGTATTTTGCTTCCCGGGCATTACTGATAGAGCAAGCGGCTAAAGCAGAAAGCTACCCCCAGAGTCTCACTATCACAGCATTCAGCCCTGACATGGAACTGCTGTTCACCAGACAAAATTAGAAGCATTGTGTTTGGTTTGTTCTTGAGTCAAATAATGTTCTGCTCCATTGAACTTGCTGCATTTTTAGACTTCTTATCTGATGAAACTCCCCCTTGAAAAAGACTCTCAGCTGCCTGGTTAAACTGCTGGGTCCTTGTGTTTCTTAGAAACCCCTGATAATTCATCACTGGGTGACTTTTTTCTCTGGGGAGTGGTGGCTTATTTCTTACTCTGTACCATCAATATACCAAGGCCCAGTGAGTATGGAAGCTCTTGACTGTTGCCATCTGAAATTCATCTTTCCAGCATGCAAGAGGAACCAGTTACCCTTCAATAGCACTTCTTTTCAGCTCAGGAGTATAGCTGGTCCTCAGTATTCATCCACATAGGAAAAAAGAAGGCACACATAGGGAAAGGTTTTCCCCTGTCCAACTCTGGGGCTTGGTGCTCATCTCCATTTCTAAGCTGAAGATCCGGTGTCGTCAGTAGACACCTCCAAGGTCATGTGGCCGGCATGACTGCATGGAGCGCTGTTACCTTCCCGCCAGAGCGGTACCTATTGATCTACTCACATTTGCCACCAGGGGCTCCTGAGGGCACACATACAAGACAGGAATTAAAGCACACACCATAGCCCCTTGCTTTCCACCATCACCATGATGTCTCCTCCTTTTTATCATAGGTTTGCCCTTTGAAAGCTGCCATTGAGAACTTGGACACACAGGAAGTAGAGATGCGTATGCGTCTAGCAGAACTACAGCGGCGCTACAAGGAAAAACAGCGGGAGCTGGCCAAATTGCAGAGACGACATGACCACGAGTGAGTGTCTCTTCATTACTCACAACAGGTTCCTAACAAGTGGTGCTGGGTCTGCTTTCTTGAATGCGTGTTGGAAAGGCATACTAGCATTGAGGGCAAGAGTGTGAAAGCACAGCTCATCTGTGAGCTGCCGTATCTGTTGCATCTGAAGGCTGCAGAATAGGCAAGTGCTGCATTTGCACCAGGAACCTTTTAAGTCTTGTAGACCAGGCATGCTCAGCTTCTGAAAGTCTATGTAAAGACTGCCAAATAGGAGCTGGGAAGCTCTCACCCTTTACCTCGGTGTTCATTGTGGCTTTTGCCTTTAGGCGAGATGAAAGCTCCCGGAGTCCAGCTCGACGGGGACCAGGTCGACCTAGAAAACGCAAGCACTCCAGCATCCTCAGTTCCCTGAGACAAGGCTCCATCAGCAAGAGTGACAGCAGGAAAGTCAAGTGAGTGAACTGGCATCACTCATGTAGATGTGCAGGGAGGGTGTGGCACTAGATACATTGTAGGCCTCCTAAAAGCATTTGAGGCTACATCTTAGCATTAACCAGTACATACAGACTATCAACATGGTGCAGTGGTTTGTGTTGGACTAGAACTCCTAGAGGCCAGGGTTCAAGTCACTATTCAACATTGGAAGGGTAATGACAAACCTGTATTGTCTAAGGCTTTCATGGCTGGAATCATTGGGTTGTTGTATGTTTTTCGGGCTATATGGCCATGTTCTAGAAGCGTCCTCTCCTGATGTTTCATCTGCATCTATGGCAAGCTTCCTCAGAGGTTGTGAGGTCACAACCTCTGAGGACCTCACAACCTCTGAGGATGCTTGCCACAGATGCAGGCGCAACGTCAGGAGAGAATGCTTCTAGAACATGACCATATAGTTTGAAAAACCTACAACCCAATGACAAACCTATTCTGAATCAATCTTGCCAAGAAGACTTAGTGATAGGGTCACCATAAGCAAGGAACAATTCGAAGAGCAAATAGACATTATAGTGTGACTGTCATATCCCCGAGACCAGTATGTCTTCTCTAGGCATTTTCTAGGTCCTCCAAAATTATTCTGTGGTATTCTTAGACCAGAAAGCATTTGTTTCAATAGAGACCACTATTCTCCATATTTAGGAACATGTCCCCCGCAGATATGAGTGTCCTGTTCTGTGAGGTTGCTATCATGAATGAAAGTGAAGTTGTATGTAGAACTGCATAGGAGGTCAGCAATTGTGCATGATCAAATTTGGGTTGTTGCCTAGAACCTATAAAGTAATAAGCAAGTGTGACAGAGGGCTGATCCTTTTCTTCACCTGCTGCTTTTCTCCACCACCACCTGGAATTATATCTCCTACTTATGGATATTTCTAGCCTCAGAATATGGCTGGAGGAGGGGGGATATAAGGAAGATTAAATCATACTGCCTACAAATAACAATTTCAGACATTAGGGCTACATTTTTGGTGCTTATGTTGTTGTTGCCTTAGAAGCACTATGGCTGTTCACATCAAACGGAATGTGACATGTAGTCCACAAATATTTCTGCAGTCTTGTGTATTTGTACACTGAAAATTGTCAGTCCAGGTCTCTAGGGGAAAAGCAAGATCCTCCCTCCCTCTGCAAGATTTTGTGTTGGTAGTATAATTATTACATTGTTGAGTAGTCCATTGAGCATTCTGAGGCCTACACGTAAACACACGCACCAGAAGTGGATGCATTTCAGTACCAAGTGCCATGATTCCTTTGAACCTCAGAGTGGACCTCAAGACCTGGGAGACTGGCAAACCCGGAGAGATGCCTGTTTTTCTGCCCCCCCCCCCCCAAAAAAAAATCATGTCTGCCTTGCCTCCTGCACCGCTCTGGGGAAAGAATTGCCCCTCTTTGAAGAGGAAGGCAGTGTTGCATAAAAGCCTCTTTATCTGTGCTGTATAAAGTCATTGGTCACGCTGCAGTGGTGTTCATTGCTGCTGGCGCTTTATGATTATCCATTAGCCGCCCGGCACAGTCATTCCCGCACTCACGGGCCCTGTATAATTGTCCTTCTCTGCTACAAATTGCCTCTCCCGGCAGGCCCATTTGCATAAATCCTCCAAGCTAGTCCAAACATGATTGGAGCACGCGTGTGTGCGCTGCATCAATCCTGATGATTTGGTAATAATAGTTAAATCTGTACTAAATGGTTCCTTCAATTAAGACAGAAGAAAAAAAATTAATCTCTAGGTTTTATGTCACAAAACATTAGCAAATGTAGTGAAGGTTACAGGGGAAAAAAGCAGTTAGTGTTGGCTTTGGGTTGCAACATGGCTCCACCATATGGCTCATGGAAACATTCCAGGGCTCACTGGAGTACTTGCTTGCCTTTTCTCCCAATCCTCTTTGCATTCCCGCCAGCCCAATATATGGATGTATCCGGGACGGTGGTGTAGAAGCCATGCCCCCTCACTCAAATCTAGTAAAGTTGAACAGATTTATAGGGAATCAGAGTCAATGGGGAATCAGTTCTTAATTGATTTCAAAGCTAGTCCCAGTTTTAATCTATCAGGTGACACCAGACAACAGTAGAATGGAGAGTGAAAGAAGACAACAAGAAGATTGCAAATTGCAATATTATCACCCCTTGCATTTTAAGATTACATCTGCATGGTACCACAAGTTAGAAGCCCCCGGTGGCACAATGGGTTAAACTCTTGTGCCGGCAGGATTGAAAACCGACAGATCGGATATTCGAATCTGGGGAGAATGCAGATGAGCTCCCTCTGTCAGCTCCAGCTCCCCATGTGGGGACATGAAAAAAGCCTCCCACAAGGATGGTAAAACATCAAAAAACATCTGGGAGTTCCCTGGGCAACATCCTTGCAGACAGCCAATTCTCTCACACCAGAAGCGACTTGCAGTTTCTTAAGCCACTCCTGACATGGGAAAAAAATAACCCAGAAGTCACTCCCAGCTAGGTTTTACTTTTGAAATATAGTGTTATATCATTTCAGTTCTGTGACTGCTAAGATAGCCCATAATGGCATTCTGGATTACCCTTTGCCAGGAAAGGAAAAGAGGGGGAAACAAAATTCTTCTGCTTAAGAAAAGAGGAGTTAATATATATGACAGAAGGGAGGAAACCATGAAAATGAACAAAATCTGTCTACCAGTCTTTTAAAAACTCAAAAATTAGAACAGTAAATAACACTCTGAAAACAGGGGAATTCCAGACATGAGACAATCAGGAACAGCTAATACCTCCCAACAAAGGATTCCCCCAGGCAGGAATCAGCTAGGCCTTGAAGCTGCAAGGCTTTGCAATGCTAATCAAGGTGATTAATTGCAACGTTCACACTTGCTTCCAACAGACAAGAGTTCTTTCCTGGACCTTCCAAAGATACATAAATCTCCCTTGCTTAGTTTCCAATATACTTCACAACCTCTGGGGATACCTGCGATAGATGTGGGCGAAACATCAGGAGAGAGTTCTTCTAGAACATGGCCATACAGCCCAGGAAACTCATAGCAAGCCTATATGACCATTGTCATATGCTACTTGTAAAGCAAGGGTTGGTGTGAGGATTGATAACTCACTGTTGCCAAAGGCATAGACATTCAGTTCCACTGCAGTCTGTAGTTGAATATTTTGCAAGTTTTTAAAAGTGCAAATTTGTTCAAACTCGTAAAGCTTCATTTCAGCAGAGAAAAGAAAAGAAGCAGAATGGCCTTTTGTAATGTTGGTCAATATCAGTTCTACCCAGCTTCCTTTGCATTTCCTAGAAGTTATATTCTGTATGTGGCTCCAGTTAATTGTTGCCTCCATGATAGAACCGCTAGTGATATGTTCACCATCCTTGGTGAATAGCTTTCTCTCTCTTTCCCATTCCTTAATTATTATACTTGTGGAGTATTACTACCTTTAAGATCTCCCAGTTAAAAACGATCCCATTATAGATGTGATCAAAGCCCATGGTGCCTGATGCATTCTGTAATGTTTTAAAATGGACTCTGCCATTCTAAAGAGCCATAAACAGTGTCCAATCCCAACTCCTTTCCCATGAATGCACACATGTGAGTACATGTCAAACCAACCTTTTCCCACAGATCAAAGGATGACAGGAAGCTTCCAGATCATGCGGGCTCCTAGAGCGAGATTAGCTTACATACCCATGGTATTTGAGCAGTGCAAGAGAATGGTGGCTTGTGCTACCTTCCTCTATGTTCATTTCAGTGCGTCCGCCTTGTAAACCTGTCCTGGCAAACAAAGGTGGCATAGGATTCCTTTACTGCTTGCCAGGCCAAGGCTCCCAGCCATTGTGGCATCCCTTCCCTGTGTAGCAGGCAGAAGCTTTTGGCTTCCATGAAGCGACACATGCTTCTGTAGCAGCTGTGGGCCCGGCCCCTTGGCCAGCTTCCTATCAGAAACATTCCTGTCCTTTAAGCTTCCCACGCTGAGGAGAAATTCCTGCCAAGCTTGCCTCCCTCCAGCCACTCCCCGGGACTGAGCCATGGCCTTGAGCCATGGCAATTCCTTTCCCGCTTGAGTATGCCGAGGCACAAAGGTTGGGCAGGGGCTTGGCCTTAACTGGATCTGCTTGCCATCCCTAAGCCAGTTTGTTCCTCCTGGCGCTCATCGCCCGTTGCCTGCTTCAGGGTGCTCTGCTCCCTTCCCGTCCTTCTGTTTAACTAGGGAATTCCCTCCTTCCTTTTGGCTGCCTCTGCCAGAATGGAATTTGGCACCCGCTCCAGGGTCGACTCGGGGTCAAAGGGTTGAGGTACAGGGGCACGGCCGAGAGAGAAGTGTGAACAGAAGCTGTCTTGGGAAGATGAGGTTTGGGCAGACTCAAGCCCTGGGCTGCATTCCCAGGGTGGAGCAAACAAGAGGCAGCTTCTCTGGAGCCTGGGTGCTGGAGAGGAGCAATTAGAACTAACGAGCTCTGGAGATCAGCGTGGGCAGGCAGCCAGCGGTGGGGATGGAACAAAGCCTTCGGGGAGCTAATTCATTTCATATTTACTATGCTAGGAGGAGAAGCTGGGAGAGCTTTGCCAAAGCATGGCGAAGCAGATATGTTAGAAGGTGTCAAAAGGTGACCCATCTAAGATAAAGTCAGGCCTAATTTGTCATTCCTGTGGGGATGGGAGAAAGAAGGTAAGCTCCCTCTGTCTATTCTCCATTCTGGAGCCAAGCTACTCTTCATCTCTTTCCCTTCTCCCAGCATCAAGCAAGACATCCCGCCGTTGCTGCTCCATAGTGTCAGATGGGTCCAATCCTAATCTCGTTCTTTCCTCTAGGCTGGTCGGAAGTGACTGCACACTCTTCTTAAGTGGGGGAGGAAGAATTTTAAAGGGAGTTGTAACTATGGAACTCTCCTTACACATACAGGAATAACTGTAAGAGCCGGGTTTTGAGCACACTGTGATTCCATGAAGTACAGAGAAAAGTCAAAAAGAGGCACTGGGCATATCATGACATGAGAGAAACCTACCACAAGGATGGTAAAACATTAAAACATCCAGACATCCCCTGGGCAATATCCTTGTCAATTCTCTCATACCAGAAGCTACCTGCAGTTTTTCAAGTCACTCCTGACACACACAAAAAAGATTTCTAAAGCACAGAGATGGATTTTCAGAACAAAATCCACTAACTTGTTTAGCACCTTGAACATTTAGGATCACTTCTCCTTTCTGTCTGTTCCACTGTTAGTTATGGAGAGCAAGTTAGAAATTCCATTACCAGATGTTTTCAGCTCTTAGGATAACTATGTAAAATCCTGGAGAGAAAGCACTTTGTGTTGTAAACAGTGTAATATTTCTTGGTTTTCTGGTACACATCCACTTGTTATATGTATGCTGGGGAGCTGGAGCCAACCCTCTGTATTGCATGTACGTGCAGGAACACTGCCCAGCAAGCAGAATGGTCCATGTGGGAATTTAACTACAACACTGAGAAAATGGGAGTGGGCTGAAACAAGGCTTTCATTGCTCAAGAGTGTGAGACAACTTACTCAGCACTCCCCACCCCATGACTCCAGGCCCTGTCCTCCTTTCCTTAGAGACTGTAATGCATCCCATATTTTTCCATGAGTCCTTGCAATTCATTCCCATCATCACCCTAAGTACTACACATATTCAGAATTTTGGATAGCAAAGACAAAAGACAAATACAATGTACAATGTATATAACCTTTGGTCATTCAGCAAATATTTTGCATCATCATTATGGGATTGGAGAAATTTTTATCCAGAATTCCAGTCCTAATCACTAGCTGTATGCATTAACTTCTTGGTTCTTATGAGACTTAATACGCACCAAATGTGTGTACAACTACATCTGCCCATAAACCTGTAACCTTAAAATGGAACACAAGGATGGCACTAAAACTATGTGCACAACCCACATTGCCACCAGTATTGCTATCCTCTTGGTGTACAGGGAGTTAAGCTACCAGGGTAGGCGCTATACCGTAGTTCCTCTGGCAATTCCCTTGCACATAAAACCTTCTGACAAGCTCAGCTGAAAGAGGCAATTGTCCCAAAGCCCCCACCATAGCTGGTGAATTAATGAGCTGCAGCAGAAGTGGCAGCCGCTCTGCTCTGGAATGTTGCTGGAAGGCATGAAAAGCCCTGGAATGTCTCCTCCCTTTTCCTAAATCAGCCACAGGACACATGGGAGGGGTACAGTATTGTGCCCTCATCTCCTCTCCCTCAAAAAAGAGGAAGACATATACAAGAGAGAGTGCAGGCAATGCTCTGGTACCAGTTTAGCATCTACTGTTCAGGAAGCTCCCACTGCCTTACCATGTCATTGTTTAGTTCATTCCCTAAGAAGCACCTTCTTCCACTGGAACATCTGTAGAATGAGACATACACACACACACACCACCCATCCATGTATTCTTTAGGGTTGTGACTATCAGGCTATCTGATATGGGGAGTGCCACTGACCTCTTTCCGTACCATGTGCCATGAACTGGTACTGTGCTTGTACCCAATAGCTACAGCTGTTTCCTTCAATGCTAAAATCTCACCAGGAGTATTTTACAGGTTGAGTATCTCTTATCTGAAATGCCTGGAACCTCAAATGTTTTGGATGTCGCAGCTTGGGTGTCATCCTGGACTTATCGCTGAGCTTGGAACCTCAGGTCTCGGCGGTGACCAGAGGAGTATTTGCACAGTTAAAACTTGTGCGCCAGCTGCGCCCATACCTTGGGAAGTCTGACTTGGCCATGGTAGTCCACGCTCTGGTTACATCCCGTATAGACTACTGCAACGCTCTCTACATGGGATGGCATTTGAAGACGGCTCAGAAGCTTCAACTAGTCCAACAAACTGCAGCCAGGTTGCTAACAGGGGTGGCGTTCAGGGAGCATACAACCCCCTTGTTGCGCCAGCTCCACTGGCTGCCAGTTTGCTACTGGGCCCAATTCAAAGTGCTGGCTTTGGTCTATAAAGCCCTAAACTGTTCTGGCCCAACTTACCTGTCTGCACGTATCTCCCCTTATGAACCTCTAAGGACTTTAAGATCATCTCGGGAGGCCCTGCTCTCAGTCCTGCCTTCGTCACAAGCACGTTTGGCGGGGATGAGAGACAGGGCCTTCTCAGTGGTGGCCCCTCAGCTATGGAACGCCCTCCCTAGGGAGATCAGACCTGCTCCCTCCCTCTTGACGTTTCGGAGGCAAGTTAAAACGTGGCTATTCCAGCAAGCGTTTACAAATACAGAGTAGCTAATATAGGAAATTGAATGACCTGACAATGGAATTGGACAATGCTGAGAATAATGAGACGCTGATGATGTTGTTTTTATTGCTTTTGTGATGTCTTATACTGTTTAATTTTTTTATCTATATTATGTTTTATGTATACTGATTTGTTGGAAACCGCTTTGAGTCGCCAATTGGCTGAGAAAGGTGGTATACAAATAATAAGTAAATAAATAAATAATGTCAGATTCTTCCAGATTGTCTGCATTTGGATATAGATACATAAGGAGATATTTTGGAGGTGTGACCCACGTATTAAAACGAAATTAACTTATGTGTCCTGTACACTTAATACATATGGTCTGTTTGCACATGAAAACCATCAGGAAGCAAAGGAGTGGCTATCTCCATCTATGGGGATCATTTTGTATTTTGGAGGGTTTTGGAATTCTAGATAAGGAATCCCAATACCCAACCTGTATTTACTTCCTTACTTGATGTAGATTCCTCTAAGAAGTACTTGTTTCATCATCTGTCTCTGAATATTAACTAACATTGAGCAGGTGTAGAACAAGAATAATAGAAAGTAACTAGTTATCAACAAATTGCCCCCCCCCCACCCCCATGGCACAATGGGTTAAACCCTTGTGCTGGCAAGACTGCTGACCGAAAGGTCAGTGGTTCAAATCTGGGGAGTTGGGTGAACTCTCATCTGTCAGCTCCAGCTTTCAATGCAGGGACATGAGATAAGCCTCCCACAGAATGGCATACATTTAGATGTCGCCTGGGCAATGTCCTTGCAGATGGCCAATTCTCTCACACCAGACTTGAGAGACTGCAAGTCCCTCCACTCCTGACACGAAAAAAGCTGTAATTAATTTCTTTATCCAATATACTCACCAGTAACAAAATTATAAATACTTTATCTTATGTTTGTAAATGAACAAAGGATACTTTCCCCTCGTTTTATGGTAAAACTCTTTTTCATTCTTTCCATAGTTTTAGGGTTGTGGCCTTACTAAATTATGGAGGAGAAATTGGGATAGGTGCTGGAAACAAGCATGTATTTCACTTCAGGCTAGCTGTTGGTGGCACTCTGATTTAAAAATAACTACACATAACTATTTGGTTAGCTTTGAGGAATGGGGAATCAATTCCTTTTTAAAATTGATAACATAATACTAACTAGCTACCTTTAAATCTTAGTCCATAAATAAATAATGGCCTCTTAGTCATGATCTCTCCTTCTGGGACATCGTGGCTGAAGAGAATCCACTAGGCTTACTTGGGGGGGGGGGGGGGGAATGTGACGCTTTTCTACAATGCAAATTCTAGGCTGCATCAATAGGATCAAGGGAAGTCATAGTCACCTGGAATAACACCGTATCTAGTTCTGGGCACCACAATTCAGGAAGGCTATTGACAAGCTAGAACTTGCCCAGAAAAGGGTAGTCAAAACAAACTTAAGGTTTAGAAGCCAAACCCTTACGAGGAATAGCTGAGGGATTTGAGTATGGTTAGTTTTGAGAAAAGGGGCCTGAGATGGGACATTAGCTATATTTAAATATTTGAAAGGATGCCACAGTAAAAAGGGAGCAAGTTTGTTTTCTGCTACTCTGGAGGCCAGGATACAGAGCAATGGATTCAAATTGCAGGAAAAGATATTCCACCTAGGTATTAGGAAGAACCTCCTGGCTGTCAGAGCTGTTCAAAAACAAGGAGACTCAACCACACTCTATTCTACTGCTGAACAGGAGTAGAATAGAATGTGGTTGAGTCTCCTTGTTTTTAAGCATGTAAAGGTGTGTGTAAGTTTCAGAACACAATCAAGCCCATTTTACATACACATGGTGATTGTTCCCTGCCATATTTTGGGCTTTTCCCCTGCCACCTAGGGAGGTTTTTCTAATAACAATTAATATTCCAAGTAGAGAGTTGCTGGCCTCAGCTCTTCTCTAGAATAGAGTGTACTGCTTCCGCAGAAGCCATACTTTGAAAGAGTGAGAGATGTGTGTTTCTTTATGTAACATGTTCTTTCAAGAAGAGCACACACCTGGGGTTTCTTATGGTTATGACATAAAGAATAGCAACAGATAACACAGATAAATCACCATAAGAAACAGGGACGTTGGTCCTCACAACACTGAGAACCAGAATTACTGATCTGGAACTTGTCACACCTTTGAGACTTATTCTACCATCAAGGGAAAATATATGTGAAGAAATGTATAGTATACATAATACAACATGTATATTTCTTCAAATAGGAAAACTATTGTTTTACTATAAATAAAAATAAGGCAGCCAGGCATAAAATTAAATTAAATTAAACTAAATGAAGCTAAAGACATGAACTAGTACTCCTTTCTCTGTCCCAGTTTTAATTCATGCAGATTTTATTAATATGTTCTCTCTAAAAATCTCCAGGGAAACTTCTGCTGGAAGTTGTTCTGGAAGACCTATAGATTCCTAGAAAGGTGTTCTCTCAGATGAAAAATACATCTTTTATTAGCAGTTTTTCCATTTGCAGCCCTAACCCCAGTGAAAGTTGAGATCTTCTTGTAACCACAATGGGATGAGATCATAATTTGCTAATTGGAGGAAGGGTACTGTACTATAATTTTGTACTTGATCAAAAATAATGATTGGACATCTATCTGTAGCCTCCATTCCTTTAATAGGGAAGACAATGAACTGAATATCTTTCCACTAGACTCTTCTCAATGAAGCATTATTTTCAATTCACAGGTCGGTAAAAGCCAGCTTATCATCACTTCTATGTTCAGAGCTGCGGACTGAAGGGGAACCTAAGAAGAAGAAAAGGAAGATACCAGAGGCAGCTTATGGTGGCCTCAAGAGTTCCCAGGTGAGCCTACCTTGTCATACCCCTTTATCTTGCAGCTGAATAAGAATTAGACCAGTTAGGCCTGATCAGAGATAAGTTTTGACCGTGCTTCTTAACCCAGTTAGATAGTAACATTGTCTGTATGGATGTAGAAATGTGCACAATTGTATCACATAGAACAGGTGTCTTGTTTCATTTTGCTAGTTTCTTTACAAATCACAGAAATAGGGTTACTATGGCAGACGTAGGGCCCACATACACAATTATATAATAATATAGTATAGAATTACATTTGCTCTTAAGAGGTTTAAGATGGCAATGAGCTTCCTGATTAATCTCCAAATGCTGAGAAGATTGCTATAAAAATGGATGGCAGTTTGTCAGCAAAGACAATCAAAACTGGTGTAAAAGTATAGAATCCCATTTCTTGAAGGATTAAGGTTAGGTTGTTGGGAATCCAAACAACCTCCTGGTTGGTAGAGTCAGATGGGATTTATCAGCCTTTTTGAATGTCCTGATTCTGGCAGGTGTCCCACAGTGAGCAGGAGGGAGAGGGAGTCTGTGCAACTTCAACTGGTAGTAATGTGCTTGCTTGTACACTGCCCCTGGTTCTTTAGGAGAAGGTGCATTGCAAAAAGAGCAGCTCTCAAGGCAAGCTGGCTTCCAATGTGGTGCACAAGGTTTCCCATCTCAAGCAGAAGGTCAAGAGCAAAGGTCTGCCTACAAGCATTGGCCCATTCCGTCGGAAAGAGCCTACTCAAGGTGTACGGATCCAAAAGAAGCTTTCTCGTCCCAAGAGCTCCAAAGGCATATCTTCTGTCAAATACCCTCAGCAGGACCTTGCTAGCATGGAGGCCAAACAAAGCACAGGAAATCCTGATGCAGGTACTGAAGGAATGATATCCACTGGTGCTTTGAAAGTAAGGTTGATGGTGGTGGGAAATGTGGGGTTGATGTTGGTAACATGTTCCTATTTAAACACATCCCTAAAAGCTTAGGGACAACTGAGAGGGGAGAGTTGGCATCTTTTGGACTTTTTGCTAGGCTCCCAGGAAGCAAAAGCCCTGATTGTCTGTTTATCATTGCACTGCAGAAGATGAATTTGATTAGTTTCTCCCAATCCATCAGGATCAAATCCAACAAAGTTGTTATCTTCCACTCTGGCCAGAGGTTTGCGGTACAAGTGTATTTCCTGCTGGTAAGCAGAGGAAGCAGTGGAGTTTTAAAATAGCTGCACATGACAGCCTTTGCTGGGGCCACTGTGTCCGCTCCAGTTTGACTGAAGTCTTTAGGGTTTCCCTTGGAGCTCCTGGGGCATCTTATCAGGAAACCAAGACTGAGACAGGAATCCAGCTTCCACTCCCCAAAGCCAAAAGAACAAAGGTGCATTGTCAAGGGGGCAAGGACCAGGATGTAGGCACTGAGATCGGAAGGGGGATGCACAGCCTGCTCGACAGCAGGGTCGGCACAGAAAGGAGGTCATTCTCAAAAAATAATCCCACGCACACTCAGAGCTTTTGTTTTTTGTTAGTTTAAAAGTTTTCTACCCCATAATGAGCATACCAGGGCAGCTTTCCCAGATGTTCTTAGGTCATGTCTTCCCTACAATATTCCAGGCCAAAAGGTGGATGGGTGAGGAGTTATGTTGCCAGTAATAAGTGAAAACAAGGCAACCCAATACCAAGACTCGGAGAAATCCTTCAAAACCACTATAGTAAAACATTTACTGAACTGCTGCCTCTCGACCGTTATTTCTCAGTTCATTTTGGGATATGAGCCTTAAAAGTAATATGGTTATGGTCCTGGGCATGTTTTAATGGCAGAAGGTGGGCACCACAAAAGTAGTCGTGAATTTCTCCTAACTCTTCTCTCTGTCCACAGATGACAATCGCCACAGAAATTATGAAAGCGATGATGGTGGTGGTGGTGATGACCTGACCAGTGACACCAGCTCTATTCTTCACATGACAGTCAGTCCTGCTGTAATTGGCCCCTCTCCTTCCTCGGTAGTGAAAATGGAAGCCAATCAGAAGGCAAAGAAGAAAAAGGAGAGGCAGGGGTTGTTAGGTAATGGAAATGTTTTGGTAAGATTCTGAATCTGCCCCAGCTGCTAAGGAGCTGGGCACTGAAACCTGCTGGGGATATGACTCAGACTCTGTCTGGTCTTCCTGTCCTCCTAGTCATTCTTTGTTGCCAAATTATTATATCTGACTCACAGCTGAGGGTGGATGGAAGCTGGCAGTTTTGTTAATTTGCAGGAAGTCCCTGGATCCCTTTTTGAGTTCCAAGGAGTACAAAAAAAAAAGTCTTACTTTTTCATGAAATAAAATATGGGAGGACATCTGACAAGCCCAGAAGATGCTAAACTGCAGTTCAGTTCCCTCCATATCCATGGACTCAACCATCTATGGCTTAAAAGTATACCCCCCCCCTAAAGAAATTCCAAAAAGTAAACATTGTTTTTGCCATTTTATATCAGGAGTATTATTTATTTTATTTATTTGGGGCATTTGTATCCCGTCCTTCTTGACCTCCGAAAAGGGACTCAGGACGGCAGGGTAACATTATACAATGCCATTGTGTATAACAGGACTTGAGCATCCAAGTTGTGGGGACAAGCTTAAGTAGATACCAAGCTAACATTGGCAACTTACTCATGTCATAGAGGTCTTAAGAGCCAGACTGCACAGTAGGAGGAAGCCCCACTGTGGTGTTTTGTCTCCCTTTGACTCCTTTATTTAATGTTAAACTCTTCTGGATCTCCATAGGACCCTGCCGAATCCCCAGTCCTGAAGGCCAAGTCAAAATCAAGCAACGTCCAGTGAAGCCTGGTGTAGCAAGGTTGGAAAAGGTTCCGGTGTGTCGCCCAGGATCATGTGGGGGATCCAACAAGAAGAAGTTAAAGAACAAGGCCAAAGAGCATTGTGGGCCTGGCACATCAACCACAAGTGAGGGGTTCTTCTCTGGCAGCCAAGCCCGGTCATTCACAACGCGGGATGATGCAGGAAAGCTCAGCAGTGAACGCCTCAAGAAAGCCACACGCAAGAGCAAAGTGCTCCAGTCAGCCCTCAGGGTGAGCAAAGACAGGGCTGCAGAGCACCATCAGTGAATTGGGATAGCCCCGTCCTTGGGACAGAGGGGTGTGATGGTAGCAGATGGGGCAGACATGTGTTAGTGGACTTTTCTGGCCACAGCTTTCAGGACAGAAATCCTTGAGTGTGCTTCTTCTTTTTCTGGGTGTTTTATATTGATTGTTTTCTCCTCTTGGCAGAGAAAGAATGGGACACTAGCACTCTCTCCTCGCAATGCCAAAGCCATCCTCAGCAAGGGCAAGAAACTATCCAAGGTCAAGAATAAGGTGGTCAGCAAGCAGGTAGGAAATTGTAACCCACTTATTCAGTGCAAAATTTCATTAGGTCAGCTCCAAAAATGACAAAAGATACGTGTCCATACAATCACTAGAAAGCTCCTGACTCCCTTGCTACTGTCAGATTAGGTGGCGGGAACCAGATTCCTGGCCAAGCATAAAGGAGGCAGACGGATAAGTCCTCCAGCACTCCAGGCCAGCTCTTTTGATCCACCTGAAACTGAAACTCCATTAATGCATATTGAACACCACCCAGTAAGGCTCAGAGTGGTGCTGTGAATTAGGTATTGATGCAGGATGCATGAGAGTAAGGACTCAGGACATTTCCACCTTGTGTCTATTGTGTCTATTTCTTATGTGCTTGTGGAGCATCCCTGAGTGGAAGGAGGAGACATGCTTTGCTTTTACTTTTGCAGTGCAAAGGCCGGGCAGTCAGCCGGCTGATGGAGAGCTTTGCCATTGAGGATCAGTTTGAGTTTGATGACAACAGCAGCTTCTCTGAAGAGGAGGAGATGCCTCCCTCTGGTACAGAGCAAGACATAACCCCCGGTGAGTTTCTGGACCATGGCTTCTTAAACTTTTCCACTTGTGACCCCTTTTGGCCTGAGAAATTTTATGTAACCCCAGGTATATAGGTATATAAAATAAGTATTCAAATCAAACATTTACAAGCTTTTGCAAGGCTTTCTAAACAAGTTGATTTTCCTTTTTATGAAGTAGAGCTGAAGCATTTTCTGGGGAGTTCACTGTAAAAACTGCATGTGTAAATGTCTAGGTGGCATTTAGAAACCTTTTGTAATTTTGGGGGACCCCAACATTGAGCTAAGGTGACCCCATTTGGGTGCTATAGACTACAGCTGAGCATTCTGGGGTGGTGTTGGTCATGGGATTCGGGCAGGAGTCAGCAAGGCTCTGGGGAAATAAAAGCTAGTAACCACAAAGAGAAAGACATAGAAACCAGGAGGATAATGAGGTGGGGTAATGTTAAAGGTGAAGTGTGGTAATGGTGGTCCTACTGTCAGAGCAAGAAAGGAGAGTGAGCAGTTCTGGTTTGGACAACTGGAAAACAAGGTGGTGCAATGAGCTGCTTGGACAAATGGAAATATTTATGAAGAGCAAACTGTAGCTGACCAAATGTGGCAGAGCCCAGGATTCAAGCCTGAATTCCTCACTAAGCTCCAAAGAATGAAGAAAGTTCTGGAGACTAATGAAGCCCCCAAATCAATATGCAACCCTGTTCTTTAATCTGATATTAAGTGATAAATCCGTATGTCAAAGGTGGTTGGCTGCTGGGCCAACTTTAAGAGTTTGATCCGCATCTTGGAGCCAAATTTTTCTACTATAAAGAAATGGGAGGGGTGTGGTGGCACAGCGGGTTAAACTCCTAAGCTGCAAAGCTTACCATCCGGAAGGTCAGTGGTTTGAATCAGAGGAATGGGATGAGCTCCTGTTGTTAGCTCCAGCTTCTGCCAAGCAGTTCAAAAACATGCAAATGTGAGTAGATCAATAGGTATGGCTTCAGTGGGAAGATAACAGCGCTCCATGCAGTCATACTGGCCACATGACCTAGAAGGTGTCTACAGACAATGCTGGCTCCTCGGCTGGACACAACTAAATCTAATGTCAAGGGGAAACCTTTACCTTTATTAATGAAATGGGGAGGATAATGTCAATCTCTTGCTTTGTGGTTGCAGCCCAGTCATGCACCATCCACAAGGAGGATCTCCAGGATGGACTGCGTGTGCTTATCCCCAAAGAGGACAGCCTGCTCTACGCTGGAAGTGTGAAGAGTCTGCAGCCACCAGACATGTAAGAGTCTGACACCATTAGATGTTGTGCTTCTCAAACACACACATGGGATACACATGCAGAGAGAGCGCGCAGTTTCCTCTAGAAATCAAATGTCAGTGCTGATGCTTAGGAGGGTGGGCAGTTCCTTTCCAGACCTTGCTTCCTCCTTTCTGCTTGTGGCTTGCAGATAATTGTAGTCCCTGTTAAAGGAAGAATTAGGTATCTCTTCCTTGAAATAATTGCCCCATATGAACTACAGTTGTGCATGACCTCAGTTCAAAGAAGGGATCCATCTGTCCCACCTGCAGTCACAAGTGACCTACATTTTGTCTCTGGTGGATGCAGAGATCTTATGTCAAAGAGCCCGTATGGTTCAGAGCATAGCGAGTTGCATTTGAGATATTTGTATTTGGGGACTCCTTCTGATAAGAATCTTATATGTCATGGCCAAATCTTTCATCCAACTGTAAAACTGAAATATAACTTTGTGTTTATAACAAGAAATTTGTGCGTTTTAAAATTTGCTTCCTTAAAATAAGCAGATGAGTTGTGAATAAGCTCCACTGACTAGAGTGAGAGTAACTTTGTGCACATACCCCTGAGATTCTGCTGTTAATCACTGTGGTATCTTCCCTTCTGTTCCCAAACTAAGCTCTCAGCACTTCTTCAAAACGAGCACCTAGTGCTCTTTGCCACATATCTTACTGGATTTCTGAAGTGTACAATGAATACCTTGCACTCCCCCTGGACTGAAACGCGAGTTCTCTGTCTCTGTTCTCTCTGCTGCAGCCTGAGAGCTGAATGCCCCATTTCACATCTATCAAAATTAGCCAGACTGAGTTCTCTTCCAGTCTTAGATATCTTCAGCCCTGTAAATCTTTGTCATTGTTTTGCTCCTCCTGTAGTTACAGCATCGTCATTGAGGGAGAGCGGGGGAACCGACAGAGGATCTATTCCCAGGAGCAGCTGCTGCAGGAGGCGGTGAGTCCCAGTAGATCATGGCCTGGGATTAATCAGGCCTGCTTAGGCAGTTGAGGGCGGAGAAGCTGGGCTGCTAATGCAGATGGGAACAATGCCGGTGGGACTTTCCTCTGGGGCAGGGAGCATGAAGTACGGCTCCCCTGTGGAAATGTGCAAGCATACGCTGGCAAAGAATATGAGACAGAAGATTTTTGATGAGACAAGCAAGGGACACTTTGAAGGCCCAAGCCTTCTGGATATGGAAGCTTAAGGTGCCATGACTATGGGTCAAAGGGGCAAGGTAAATTCAGAAGCATGCTGGCCTGGTGTCTGTGTGGGGTGGGGGAAGATCAGATGTCCTTATTCAGTATTTGTACCATGGTCAGCATTGTATGCTGTATTGAGCATCTACTAACTGCACAACTATTGTAGATCCTGTATGTGCTTCATAATCATAACTAGCTTTGTGCTTTCAATGCTGCAGATGTTCTGAGTAGTCATGATACTTCCTTTTTTAGAGATAATTGGATATGAGTTATAGGACACAACTGGGCACATGGAGGGCATCTCTCTGATCCCATTTCTCCTTATCAGAGGAGTCCTTGAAGGGGCAGCCTTAGTTGATTCTTGTGCTTTGGCCAGATTTCTTCTACCAGATTCAGTGCTGGTAGAATTCAATTATGGGGACACAACCAGAATAAAAACAGATTGTGCAGAGTTGGAAAATCAGTTGCTATTATCAGCACTATCTTATTCTAACCCAACCCAGCCCTTTAGAACAGGGGTGGGAGTCATGTGGTCTTCCAGATATGGCTGGACTTCGGCCTCTTGTTCTCTTCATGTGTTCAGGCAGAGCTGCTGGAGTATGTCCCACAATTTCTGATGGGCAACATGGTCCCAACCTCTGTCTAAGAGGATACTCAGGACTTAAAGGTTGGAAAGCAGGTTTTGTAGCTGGGGCAAATGGTTCCATTCATTAGTAAAATGCAAGCATAAGACTACATGACTGATGACCACAAAAGGAATCCATATAATCATGAAAATATGGATGTTTTCCTGCCACCTGAACCAGAAATTTCTATTACTTTATGTACAAATTTAACAATGACCATCGTTGGCTGATGACATAAAATATGCCCACACTTGGTGAAACAAATAGTGTCAGTAGTGTTTCCAGTGCGTAGTTAAGAGCATGCTGGACCATTTGCCAACCAGGGCTTCTTGTTTTTTTCCAGGTTCTGGATGTGCAGCCACAGTCAAGTCACAGCCTACCACCTGGCACCCGAGTGTGTGCTTACTGGAGCCAGAAGTCACGCTGCCTCTACCCAGGGAATGTTATCCGAGGTGAGAGAAGTCATCCAATAGTCACGCCAAGGTGTGGGAGGGGAGGAGGAGAATACAGTGGCTAACTACCAGTAAGTCACTGAGAGAGAGCTTATCCCATGCCAGCCACAGAACTGGCCTGAAGGATATTCCTCTATTCTCAAGGTTGTGACCGTTTCTGCCTCACAGGTTCCTCAAGTGATGAAGAGGATGATGCAGACTCAGTACTGGTGGAATTTGATGATGGGGACACAGGCCACATTGCAGTGTCCAATATTCGCATGTTGCCACCAGACTTCAAAATCCAATGTAAGTATCCTGGATGGAAATACTGCTAAGCCATTGGCACCTCTTGTGGTTTATTTTGTCCAAAATATCCCACTGCTTTCAGCACTTTAGGGGAGAACATTATTCAGAGTGGAGCTCCTTCTTAGAGGAAAAGTCCTTTTAACAATCAGCATCATGTTTGTCCAGCATCTTGTGCTTGGGATCCTTTTGGATTTCCCTCTTGCTCAGTTCATGATCGTTGTTCCTTTTATTCAAGAAAATGCTACATTTTCTGTCTTACAATGTGAGATAGGTTCTGCCTGTCTCTGTGTGGGAAACCATGCAAATATTGGCCGGAAAACAAACGGATGATTAGGTAGACATCTCCACGTTGATCTGTTGGAGAGACTTCTGAGTCCCTTCTCTTTCTCTGTAGGCACAGAACCTTCACCTGCGCTGCTGGTCTCAACTTCCTGCCGACGTAACAAGAGGTCTTCTAGTGATGTTCCCCATTCCAGTGAGCCAGCCCCAAGCCTGTGTTCTGAGGGGCGTGATGTGTCCGAGTCAACCAAAAGCACTGGAAAAAAGGCTACCAGCAAAGAAAAGCCTGGTAAGGAATTTTCTGTTACTCTCTCTTGCCTTTGTTCAAGGAACTGAAGGATTATCCTTGTTTATCCTCACAAGTGTGGTCATGGTCAGAAATTTAATTTCATCTTACATTTATATATTGGTTCTTAACCTTGCAATTTTAAAGCAGCCTTTTGTCTGTAGAAAAAACAAAACTTACACAACCTATCCAATAAAAGTAAGTCATCATTGAAAATCTTAACTATAACATTAATTTAAATCAGGTATGGGAACATCTAATAATGTATTTTATATATAGTATTATGAGATAATATCATATATTTTTTAAATCAGGAAATAATAAAATCTCCCCCCAAGATCACAGCAAGCAATTAAATAATTATAAACAATCAATGTGAAAATTAGAGCACAATGCACAAAATAATATAGAGCATGCAAAAAAAAATCAACTCTGCAACAATATAAAATTGGAAAATCAGATATATATTGGCGGGGGGGGGGGGGGGAGCTGCTTCCCCTTATCCAGGTCCAATAGCCTTTTCACTGTGCCAGAAAAAAAAAAACTTTTTAAAATACTCTGCTTCCATCTCCCCAAAGGGACTCGGGGTGGCTTAAATGGGGCCAAGCCCAATCACACAGAGTTAAACACATAGCATTTAAAAAATGACAACAGTATAAGACAACATAAAACAACATTATAACAATAGTAAAATAGGATGTAAAGACCAGCAGTGCTGAAACTTTTCAGAATGTAAAGACATTCTTGATGGTGGTCTGAGAAAAGCATTCATAGAGAAGCTCAGGCTAAACCATCAAGAGGCCTAAAGAACAGCAATAATATAGGAAAAGGATAAGTCAAGTTGTAAAAGGGACCAGATTTGTACATGAATTTGTAAACTCTGAATCAGATATGTTACTGTTTCTCAAGATGTAGTTGTTTAGAGAACAATATAATGCACATTTGAAGCTAATTAGGCTTTGTTGTTTGCTGGTGTCACTGCAAGCAAATGAAGCTCATTTAGAGTGAAGGCAATACTTCATATATTGGTCACATAGGAGATCCTTGCCTGTTGTGTATTATTCTGACAAAACTGATTCTCTACAGATTTTTTGCAATGATCAGTTACAAAAAAATCACCCAAAGATAAGTGCTTCTTTTGATTTTGACAAACTCTTTCACAAAACAGGACCTTGCTTTTGGCAAAATATGTCAAAATAAACTATTTTGAAGTTTGTTTTGACATGTCAGGAGAATAGAAACTGTTTACAAGTCATGTATAGCTCCTGGGCTTCTCATGAAATCCCAAACAATGGGCAGGGTAAATGGATAATGTTGCATTTTGACTACTGGCAGCTGCTGCCTCCTATCCTTTGTCATCCTGTTACTACTGGCAAGATCAGCAGAAATTGTTTGACAATGTCTGAGTTCGGATACTTACAGATCTATAGCACATGTTGAACTTTGATTCCTATCTTCTTTGAATCAAACATCAATCTGCTATACTTACTTCAGAGATGTAAGAATTTTAATTTGAGAACTGAGCTGCTGAGTTTAGAGAAGTCAGGCAGGAGAAAGAATGACTACTGAAAGGAGACAGTGGATCTAAACTTGCAAATGGAGAGGCGGCATGATCGGTCAAATCTGTTGATTAGTTGCATAGTACAAGAAATAGAAGAGGTTGCTTAGAAATCATGTAATCTATCTTGTGAACTGCATGTGGAAAGTTCACAAAATGTCCTACTCCCTGCTCCCAAATGCACCTGGAAAAATTACCATATTGGCACACAAAATAGTAGGTTAAAATAGTACAAACACATTTTGTGGGGTTGTAAAATGCTATATTATGGGGCTTCCCATTCTCAAGCAGCCACAAAACATTCCAAATGGTCTGACAAGTGACAGGAGGTGACACACCATTACTTCCAGATTCCCAAACTGGTTCTTGCAATAACATCCAATGACTATTCAGAGGTCTAAGGGAGCTAAAAGTGAGCCAGTGCAGCCCTCAGACTTCAGAAAGTGCCCATCCTGATATAGGCAGGTTAAATCCAGATTTGTAACACAGTATTTTATCTGACTCTGCCTTTTCTCACCAGGTAAATCAGACATGCTGCATTCAAGTTCAAAAGCTCTGCCGGGAGATCACTTTCTGGGCCGCCGTGCACCCCCCCTGTTGAGCTGGTCAGCCATGGCTCAGAGCAAGCGCAAGGCATCCAGCAAGAGCACAGTCATGAGGCAGAACCTCTTCCAGCTCAATGGCAGCAGCAAAAAGTTGCGTGCCAAAGAGGTGCTCTTCCCAGTCCATACTGTGGCTGCCCCTATCTTTGGCAATGGCTTTGGATCTGACTCTTTCAGTCGCATCGCCAACTCCTACTCGGCTTTTGGAAGCGCTGGCCTGGTTCTGCCATGTGCCCAGAAGCTATTGCGTGCCAAGAAGGCTGAGCGGCTAGACATGGAGGTGGGCAAGGGAGGGCGTCGGAAAATGGGTGGCGAATATCTGGTCAAGCTGGATCATGAGGGTGTGACTTCACCCAAGAACAAAAACTGCAAGGCTTTGCTGATGAGTGACAAAGATTTTGGGTCGCTATCTGGCCATGGCTACCCTCATCCAGCCTTGGGGATCAAGGAGAAGAAGAGTACGTTGCCTATGGGGTTAGCATTACGCAAGTACACTGGTCAAACAGAGTATGGACTACACTGTGACAGCGACTGTCATAGCTCTTACTCCGACATGGATGAAGATGAGGTGGATGAACTGAGAGGCAGTGTCCCCTCTCGCTTCCTGACGCGTCTTTCTGTCTCTTCCTCTTCTTCGGGATCATCCACCTCCTCCAGCTCTGGCTCAGGCTCCACCTCCAGCCTCTGTTCCTCTGACAATGAGGATTCATCCTACAGTTCTGATGATGAGGACCCCACATTGCTGGTGCAGACCTGTCTCACGCACCCTGTTCCAGCCCTGCTGGCTCAATCTGAAGCCCTGCGTTCAAAGAACAACACCCTGCAGAGGTGCTTTGGCACCAGTGCCAAGAGCAAGCTCAGGCGCAAGGAGGCCCTGAGTTTCTCTAAAGCCAAAGAGTTCGCCCGCCGGCAGCGTCTGCCCTCGGTGGAAAACCGGCCAAAGATTTCTGCTTTCCTGCCAGCGCGCCAGCTCTGGAAATGGTCTGGGAATCCCACACAGGTATGAAAAGAGGCTGGGAATTAAACAAAGTCTATTATTTCAGGGAGGGAATTGCCATTTAAAAAGGATCCCCTGTGGTGTGACTGGACTACAGTGTGTGAGAGGAAGAAAGTGGTTTGAATTTGCTTTGCTTGCATGCTAACATATTAAAGGAGCTAGTGTGACAGAGCTCAGAGGAAATGCTGGAAGGAAGTATGGTTATTAATCCCAGCCATTTTGTGCCTTTGACCAGGAGGATAGCATAAACATGGGAAGGTTCGTCCCCTCTTTGGACTGTCTTCCTGCCCCTGATCAAAACGGAAGGCTAATTTCCCTTTCTCTGGGTTGTGACAAAAGAACTGTTTCCGTACAAATGTAAGCCTAACAAAATAGAATGCTAACATTTCAACAGAGTGCTCTTAAAGCAACCAGACCTGCTTATCCCATACTCAGGACTGGGCTACAAAACTGCTGCAGGGATTACCTGAGCATCACAAAATTCTGAAATGCATTGGTAGAAACCAATCTCCATAGATAGTGGACATTGTGGTCATGTTTGAATGGTCATAATTCAACATGAAAAGCTAAGGCAGAAAAAAACCTTGTGCCCCTATACATAGACTATATTTTCCTATTAAATCCCTACTGGGGAACTGCTTATTGGCTTTGGAATATTCCAGGATGTGATGACAATCAGTTTCAAACTTTGGGTTCACATCCTGGGTTGTTTTGAAGCCATTAACCATAGTTTCCTCTTTCCATTGTAAAAAAACCCAAAAACAAATAAACACTACATTTGGCCCCCAGTCCTACAGATTCTGTATCCATGGATTCAACCATCCATGGCTTGAAAATATTTTCCCTTGATTTCCTTGATTTTGCCATTTAATATATGGAATGCAATATTATCACACCGTTGTTTAAATGGACTTTAGCATCCATGGATTTTGGTCTCCATGGGGATCCTGGAACCAATCCCCAGTAGATACCAAGGGCCTACTGCATGATAATGGGGATCTTACTTCTTTTCTTTTTTCTTTTTTTTACATTGTGAAGGGAGGAGTGAAGCAACAGTATATTGAGACACAAGGGCCAGTATCTTGTATGAGCCAGCACAAGATGCTAAATCTGTATGTAGAGCTTAGCTACAGGCAGCCATTCAAAGCCCCCCAGACTTACAGTAGCGCTGCTATGGCCTCCCCTGGCCATTTTGTGCCTGGTGGAAGAAATACCAATACTCAGTAAGCAAAAGAACTAAAAAGGTGTAAGGCTGACTTACACCCACTTAGGCCACTAACAGGATGCCATCCTAAGATGAATTTGTATCTTGGTGTATTATTCTGTGATACAATTGTTCAAAGATGGCCTGTGTCTTATTAGCTGGCATCCAGCATTTCCAGATGGTTCACATGAGAATGTTGCAACAGTTGCAAAAAATCTGTAAATGTTTCCACAACTGGTGGGATTGTAGCAGAGGTTTCATAAGTAGCAGCTTTCCATGAGTCAGTTTTTTGGATATGGAAGGAGGGCAAATAGGACAGGGAGTCTAACTAGCACTGGTGAGTATTGGGGGGGGGGGGGGCAGGTTCCTTACTCTTTAGCACATCCCGTGTTTGGGTGCTGCCATTGAGGCACCGGCTGTGATCTTCATTTCTTGTCTGTAGACCCTGCCAGCAAGCTTACATGGACACTAGTGCAAGAATAGACAAGTCATTTGATAAACCCATATTGCTTTTTGTTGGTTCTCTTCTCTCAGGTCTCCTCAAGCAGAAAACCAACAGGGATTTTCCCTGGAGCAGAGCTTCTGTGTTTTGCTAGAGAGTGGCCCCCAGTTAAGCTCAGTTGCCATAGGCTTCGAAGGGCATATTCAGCTGTTGACAGTCTGATGGCTTTGTTTCCATGGCAACAATCAGAATCCCTTGATTAAGGTCCAGGAGGAAGGAGGGACCTCATGTGTCATGCAAGCCCCTGTTTGCTCTGCCTTAGCATGATCTGTCTTTTTCCTACAGCGCCGTGGCATGAAGGGGAAAGCACGGAAATTGTTCTACAAGGCCATTGTACGGGGCAAGGAGACTTTGCGCATTGGTGACTGTGCTGTTTTCCTGTCCGCGGGCCGACCCCATCTGCCATACATTGGCCGCATTGAGAGCATGTGGGAGTCCTGGGGCAGCAACATGGTTGTCAAAGTAAAATGGTTCTACCATCCTGAAGAGACCAAGCTGGGCAAGCGACACAGCGATGGCAAGGTGAGTGGCCAGGCCAAACAGTGGAAGGAGGAAAATTTTGATCAAATTTAGAAAGGGGCGGGGGAGAGATGAGTGACAAATGAGACAATAAGAGGTGGGATGTGGGATCTGGATGAGAGGAATGCACAATAAACTAAAGCAAAAGTAAACAGATGGTGGACCGGTACCTACTGACAGATCATTATATGATTGACACAGGGCTTTGAGAGGGAGTTGCAAGAATATATGCAAGATAAATCCTGCAATGGCTACTAGTCATGCTGATTATATCTTATCTTCAAAACAGATAGCACCAACTACTCAGGAATGTTAGCATATCCTCCTTATAGGCACAAAATGCTGAATTAGAACTAGGCCTGTATTCTGATCTAGCAGGTCTCTTTATGTGAATGTGGTGGATCTCTAATCATACCTGTCATCTTCACCATGGCTTGTCTTAGTCTCTGCAGAGGACCTTTGTCCTTTAATAATTTAGGGTGCATGTACACAGTAGAATTTGATACCAGCCATGGCTCAATATTATGAAATCATGAGAGTTGCAGTTTTGTAAGGTCTTTAGCCTTCTGTGAAAAAAGATTGCTGATGCTTCACAAAGCTACAAATCGTAGAATTCTGTAGCATCAAGTCATAGCACTTAAAGTGTTGTCAGACTTCATTAATTCTACAGTAAAAATGCACCTGGAGTCTTGCGCTCATCTTTAGCAGTTATATTCTTAATCTGACCTTCCTGCAGAACGCGCTGTACCAGTCATGCCATGAGGATGAGAATGATGTCCAGACCATCTCACACAAATGCCAAGTGGTTGAACGTGAACACTACGAGCAGCTGACACGCAGCAAAAAATACCAGGACCGGCAAGACCTCTACTACCTGGCGGGGAGTTATGACCCCACAACAGGACGGCTTGTGACTGCAGATGGCGTGCCCATCCTGTGCTGAGACTGCAAGAAACAGCCTCTGCTCCAGGGCCAGAAAATGGCTAGGGGTGGGTGGGAAGAGGGCCAAGGGACAGTGGAAGGACTTCCCATGCCTGTTCCTGGAAGTTGGATGCAAGGCCCTGAAATATGCAAGGTGCCCAGCTTTGCCATGCCCGGGGTTGCAGGCTGATCCCGGCTCCCCACACAGCTCTGTACAGATTTGAATCCAAGCCATACTTTCCCTAGTACCTCTGACTGTTTGCCGCAGGCCAAACACAAATCAGGTTACCGCTCTATTTATTTCGCGTGTAAATAATGTATTTCTGATGGGAAGTTTTATGGAAAAGGAACAAACAAGACAAAAAAAAAAAGACCGGTTGGTGGAAGGGAAGGGAGGGTAGGGTTATTTGATGGTTTTTATTTTGTGTTCAATGCACTGTTTTCCCTCCAGCTTAGCTGGGGGTATGGACGCCAGGCAAGTGTGTAAATATAGAAGGGGGCACTTGAATGATGTGGCAGCGCAGGCTCCAAAGACTCCGCTGACTTCACAAGACTGTGTACTAGACTTGCCTTGCCCGTCCCCTCCTACCCTTTTTTTTATTATTATTATTGTTATTATTATTATTGTTATTATTATTAATTAATTATTATTATTGTTATTCTAATGATAATTATTCTGACAATGTCTGCAGATGTTAATATGCTCCTGGTTAAAGAGAAGATTATATATATTATTATAAAATCAGGATCTTGCATTGTGGTCTCCATCTGGGGGGAGGGGGGTAATGTTAGTTTTGATCTTGCAGTGGAATTCCATTACAAAAGACATGTTTTGCATGCAGAAGAGCCTTGCTTCCACAGAAACCTGCTAGGCTTGGCAAGAAGTCCTATCTCAAAACGCATAGACTTGCTACCAGTCATTGTAGTCCAGGGGTGAGAGTTGTGGCCTGCAGATTCAAGTGGATCTGGTAGTTATTTTTGCAGTCTTTTATTTTTCAAAAATGAGTTGGGTTTCTTCTCCAATTCCACTTCTACAGGCTTTCAAGTGCAGCAAATTCAGCTGCTAAAAGCTGCACAAATCTGCCTTTTAACCCAGAAATTGAAAATGGATGCAGTTGTGATTTTTCAGGTATTGCAAACCTTCATAGAGACACAATTTGCCCCTTCAGTACACGATGACAGGCCATCCAGAGTGTAAATATTTTTGGGGCTGCAACTTTTATAATCCCTCATCATTCACTATGAGCAAGAATTTATAAACCAAAAACACTGGAAGCCCCCTGTTCCTCATCCCTTGGGTGTACTGAGCCAGATAGAGCAAAGGTCTGACTAAGTGCAAAGACGTTTATTATTCCTTTAGAGAGGAACCACTTGGAAACACTGCAAAAAAACCCCTCTTCTCTACAAGCTTCACTGGAATAATTGCATAGTACATCCAGTTGGCCACATTTACTGGAATTAAGGATGCAGATCCTCTGAAAGCTGACAACCCATGAAAAAAAAACTATGGTAGTATTTTTTTTTACCTGAGAGAACACTGTTCTAGGAATCTGTAGGTCCTCCAGCACAACTCTATGGTCCCTTTTTACTAGAAGCTGACTATATAAACACACTGGGGGACCTAGAGATTCCTAGAAAAAAAAATCAATCAAATCCACATAAGTGGATGTCCAACTGTACATTAACAGGATTTCATCCATCCATCTAATTCATTTCAATGGAACACGAGTTATTTGTACTCCCACTAAAAACTGGGAGTTGAATGTACTTGGTTGTGCCAGACTGTGCCCAGATAGATAGGATAATAGATTTATCTCTATTCCGTTAACCTTGTAGCATAAACTTTTAGATGGCAAATGAATGGCACGTGATCTTTTGGTAATTTTATCTGAAAAATAAGTGGACGACTATACTACAAGAAGACTTCTTTCAATCAAGCTTCCTGAACAGGTTGCCAAGAAATGGTGGCACAATTGAGGTGGTTCAGAATAAAGTTAAATACATTTTTTTGTAATGTGGAAGAAGTCATCTAAACAACTTGTGACTTACCATCCTGAATGTATCCCACCAACCCTGTATTATGAACTGATATGCTTCTTGGTGATTTCCTGGTTCTGCGGGTATGGTAAAACAAGGCACCCATTGTGGTTTACCATTGGGACTGTGCCTCCCCCCCCCCCCCCCCCACGTGGAGTGGGACCCATTCAAAGCCTTGACTTGCGTAGAATCCAAATTGGACTTTGCTACCATTTTTAATTTCTTGACCCACTTTAAACAAAGGTCCATGAGTGCTTTCATTCACAAACAGAACACTTCAGTACAACAAAGTTGGCAAATAACATATAATGGCAGGGGTATATTTCATGTCACAGTTGTTCTTCTCTCAGACTGACAGGGTGCCCTGTAACACATCTACCCTTCATTCCCCCAGTAGTCCAACTTACATCTGACATCTGTCTTTTCCCTTTTCTGTGTCCTCCCAATCAACCTAATTCCCTATGTAACTCTAGCATACAGTCCCTAGTGGCGCAATGGGTTGAACCCTTGTGCTGGCAGGACTGCTGACTGAAAGATTGGTCGTTCGAATCCAGGAAGTGGGTAGAACTCCCATCTGTCAGCTCCAGCTTCTCATGCGGGGACATGAGAGAAGCCTCCCACAGGATGGTAAAACATCCCTTGGGCAATGTCCTTGCAGACAGCCAATTCTCTCACACCAGAAACAACTTGAAGTTTCTCAAGTCACTCCTGACATTTGGGGGGGGGGGGAATCCTGTTTGTTCTTTCCTGCCAGTTCCAACTCTCTTGGATCCACCTCAGTTTTTCTTCCAGTCCTTTCTCTCGTTGCATCACTTCCATCCCCTCTCCTATGATTTTTTTATTTTTTCCTACATTCAAATTCCTCTGCTTCCCTCTGTCAAGGCCTCCTTCCCAGGCCTTCCTTCACTCTCCATTCCTAGCATCCTCCCACCTCCATGTTTCCTTCCCACTCCATTCTCTGCCAGTCCTGTTCCTTCCTCTTCCCTTGCCACATCTGCTGTAGTTCCTCCCCCCCCCCCCCTCACCATTCTTCTCACCATGTCTGCCTCTCCCTCATCTTCTCACCTGCCATCCTTCCTGCTTGGTCCAGTTCTTCTTTTTCTTGGCGTGCAATGTTTCTCTTTTTTTGTCGAATTTTAAAATGTTCACTACTTCCTAACTCTAAACCCCACTACAGTTCAACTGCAGTGCCTTTACACTGCTGAAAAGTCACCAGTGGCTCTTGCTTTACTAGATATGGGAACCATCTCCTCCTACCCCGACCCCCAATGGACCATCTCTCTGGCCAGGTAAGTTGGGGCAAGTGTGAACAGTGACAATGAGCATCTTGAAGCTCACATTCACTGCCACATCCACATGCAGCTAATCAGTCAGATCATACCTATCGTAAGCACAGATGTTATGAATATCCATGTCTTTTGGGTACTCATAAGCAGAAGTGAGATTAGTTGGAGCAGGGCTTCTTCATGTCCATCCCCTCCTTGCATCATTTTAACTAATTTCTGGTTAAGGCAAGGGGATACCCAAGAATCTGAAGAACAAGTGTGTCTTTCAAAAACAGTACAGAGGATCCTATGTTTCTCCTCTTGGGATAATCTTGGCTATTTCAAAAGCGTCATCGTTTGACCCTTACTCTTCCAGCTGGGGTTGAAACTGGCACAAGCCCTTTAAGTTCAGTGCTTCTGAAGGACTTTATTCTTAGCTCTCATTAATGCAGAAAGTAGCGTTTCTAAGAAATCTTCTGCAGTAGGTCTCTTGTTCCCCCAAAAGATTCAGCTGTTGCATTTTTGCATACCCTAACAGCTGTTGTAAAGTACAGTAGTCCTTTAACAGCTGTATAGAGTAGCACTGAGAACCCTTTTCCCTTGGCCAAATTACTTCTGTCTACTGAGTTCATCTTTCACGTTCCCATCAGGTTACTCTGTCATTTAAATTTGCATTCATTGCTGCCTAGTTGAAGTTATTTGTGATGGCTTGTACTTCATGTGAATTCAGCAGCTCAGCCTTCTCTTCTGAAAGAAGTTTCAGAGGATGTTGCATTAAAGAAAGAAAGAAGTGGTGATTTAGAGCCAAAATTAAAGTTTTCTATGCCCCATTCATCCTCCCCATCTTTTAGTCATTGATTCAAGTTGCCATAAACAAGAGATTCACATTACTAATTTTCTCGGCTCACAATGAATCTGCATTAGGATCTGCTACCTATATGTGTCAGTTCACAATTCAGAATCCTACCTAATTAGTAAATAAGCATTTTGATCCAATGGAGGACCAAAAAGCCTCTGGGTCTCCTCTAATTGACTTCGTGAATTTCTGCTTCACTTGCTTTGTTCTTGTTGCTCTTGTCTTTGTTTGTTTCATATTCTGAAAAGGCTTTCAAGATGTCTTCTAAAACGTCATAAGATCAAGAACAAATAATCTTTCTAAGAACAATACACAATACTCAGCATTACAATAATAATTTAAAACAGCAAAGTTTCCAATGTCTTAAAGCAGCAAATCATTAAGCACCAAAAGCTTGCTGAACAATAAAAATGTTTAATAGATCCTAAAAGCAGAGAGAAGGGGGTTGTGGTTCTCAACCTGTGGGTCCCCAGATGTTTTGGCCTTCAATTTCCAGAAATCCTTACAGCTGGTGAAATGGCTGGGATTTCTGGGAGTTGTAGGCCAAATCCAACACTTGTTTCCACATTTCTTGTAAGGATAGGATGGAATATAGTTGTTCAAAATTAATCTTAATTCTTGGGCAGCATCATAGGGATGCAGGGGATTTTTGAGATAATCTGCTCCTACCAAGCTGATAAATTCACCTCTGCACTGATGCATATACACAAACCCACAAAATCCTATGTCTTAACTGATGTTTTTGGCATTGTAGATGGTAATCTCACAGGCAACTAATTAGAATTACTCATCTGAAACCCATAGATTTGTTTGACCTTTTAAACCTCTTCCATAGAAAATACAGTAGCCCCAAGTTCTTTCTCCATGTATTTGCCTGCAAGCTTTCCCCACCTCCTGTGTGGCACACTTGCTCACTGTAGCATGCAGGAAGCAGAGGGTAAGAACAGGATTAAGAAGAAGAATCGACAGGAGAAATTGTGTCTGCTGTGTCAGTATAGCCAGGACTGGCCCAAGGATAAATAGACTCCTGGATGAGGAATGCATTTGGAGACCTCTTCCCCTCTCAGCTTTATGGGGCCACTCAGATTGATGTCACGTTGCCAAGACAGACAATAAAGGGAAGACAAGTGGGGAGGAGACTGATTCCAACAGGTACAGGCAGTTCTCCCTCTGAAGCCAGGGCAGTGGCAGCTGGGGTGGAGGGAAGGCTTTTCATTAGACGCTGGGGCCAAGGCATAGTGGAGTTGTCTGCCTCAGATGCGCATATTTCCATCTATGGAGAGCCCACAATATGGCATTTGTGACATCTTGTTCAATCTATATAAAAGGAGGAGGAGTATTTCTGGCTGGAATCATTGGGTTGTTGTAGGTTTTTTGAGCTATATGGCCATGTTCTAGAGCATGGCCATATAGCTGGAAAACCCTACAACAACCCAGCAAAAGGAGAAGCCTTTTGAAGTTTAAATAGAGAATCCTATTATAATAAGGGGCATCTGCCAGTTCTTTAAAGGGCAATCCTTTCCATCTGCAAACAAGAGACTTCCCCTACTGTAAGAGAGACCTGGAGTGACAACCATTGGTTTATGACATATGGGGGAAGTATGACCCCAGCCCCATACTTCTTTTTATACAAACTGTGGGTCCCATGGATGAATTATGGCATGTCTGAACTGCTTAGAGAAATTCTTGCATGCAACTCCTCCTTGCTTTCTGATCCAGCAGAATGATAGATGTCCTTCATATTTTGCTTTCATTTAAGCTATAGGCTTAGCTAATAAGCAAAACCTGTGCCACCAGTATCCCAAGGATACATTTTACAGAGATCTTATGCCTAAGTAAAGGAGCAAAATTAATAAATGTAGTCTTCTTTTTCAGAATGAACATATATCAGTTCTTTCAACAACCACATAACATTCAAATTAGCATAAATTCTGATTAATATGCAACAAGGTAAAATCTTTATTTTGCCATAGCTGGGATGAGTATCATATGGTGAGATTTTAAAAGGTGCGGTCCTATGTGCTAATACATATATATTTTTCCTATTTATTAAAATATTCTGAATTCTGCTAAGCAATGTGTTAACCTCAAGGTAGGAGTTAGATACATAAAAGAATTGAGATGAGGGGCCTGTTTTAATGGAGCCCAGGGATAAAATGCCAGTCTTCCCTAGGAGCACATGCCAAGATGCTCCCCTCCCACAACACTGTGCTGCCAAATTGTATTGGCTTTTGCAGGATTACAAAAGATAGCAGTGAAACAGATCTTATCCTAAGCCTTTCTCCAGCAATATTTATGCAACGGGACATGCATAAGTTATTCCTGATTTCTTGTTCTGTTTTCAGACCTAATTCAGTTCTGTTTAGTGGCCCCCTTAGCTTGAAGCCCTGGCAAACCACCCAACCCCTAAGGCCAGCCATCACTACTCATACTCTTAAAGCAGCATACCATTTTCCCATTACTGTTTGAAAACCATTGTGCACTTGTCCTTGACTTAATGTGGTGTCCGTCCTCTAAAAACTTTACAGTTTCACAGAACTGCTGATAGCCAAGTAGAGCTGCAAGATCCCTTTCTGGGTTTTTTTATGGATCTGTCTCAGTGTTTATCAACCTGGGGGTCGGGACTCCTGGGGGGTCACGAGGGGGTGTCAGAGGGGTTGCCAAAGACCATCAGAAAACACAGTATTTTCTGTTGGTCATGAGGGTTCTGTGTGGGAAGTTTGGCCCAATTCTATTGCTGGTGGAGTTCAGAATGCTCTTTGATTTTAGGTGAACGATAAATCCCAGCAACTAGAACTCCAAATGTCGAGGTCTATTTTTCCGAAACTCCACCAGTGTTGATATTTGGGCATATTGAGTATTTGTGCCAAGTTTGGTCCAGATCCATCATTATTTGAGTCCACAGTGCTCTCTGGATGTAGGTGAACTACAACTTCAAAACTCAAGATCAATGCCCACCAAACTTTTCCAGTATTTTCTGTTGGTCATGGGAGTTGTGGATTCTAAGTTTGGTTCAGTTCCATCATTGGTGGAGTTCAGAATTATTTTTGATTGTAGGTGAACTATAAATCCCAGCAGCTACAGCTCCCAAATTACAAACTCAATCTCCCCCCTCCCAACCCCACTAGTATTCAAATTGGGGCATATTGGATATTTGTGCCAAATTTGGTCCAGTGAATGAAAATCCATCCTGCATATCAGATATTTACATTATGATTCATAACAGAAGCAAAGTTACAGTTATGAAGTAGCAATTAAAATAATATTATGGTTGGGGGTCACCACAACATGAGGAACTGTATTAAGGGGTTGCGGCAATATGAAGGTTGAGAAACAATGGTCTATCTACTAGGATCCCCATACTATTTGTAACAAGACTCCTGCACTTTTTGCTCTATAGAAAATTGAAATCCGACAGCAGATATCCACACATCCCACTGTCTGTATTATCATAGTGTGGGCAGTTTCTCTTGATAAATTTCTGTCACACAGACATTAAATGCCCAATGCTTGGGAATGTGGGGGGAGCTTCCAGTCTTACTGTCTCTCCAATAGGTAAGGTGGACAAGGTAGAAACACAGAAGAATTTTCCTCTTGTAGATAGGCGAGAGAATGGAGCCACTAAAGCTAGAGTTTCTGTACTACCTGTTCTTATTAAACCCCGGAAGAGGAGGTTACTCATTCCCTGCAAATTTGGGTAAGTGGGGACAGCTCCCAGCAGGCAAAAACTACGCAATTGGCTCTGTGATCAAGACAAATGAGGCCTCCTGTAAGCTGTTGGGAGAAGCTGAATAATGGCATTTGAGAGCAACTCTGATCAATAAAAAGGACATTTCATCAGGTAGCAGTGACAAGAGGGGCTGGTGGCAATTATTTTTTAATATCGCAAAGCAATTGGGAACGAGGCAGCCTTAATTATTCATGCAAGAAACACTGGCATCTGCCCCTAACAAGGCAGGAAAAAGACTGACATTGAGAACTTCATTTGTTGTCCCGCACAGCCCCTGGCTGTTTTGGTGATCGCGTAAAAGAGCATCATAGTCATGGCCAGGGTTATCATCAGCCAGAGAGTAAGTCCATTTAACAGTTCATGTAACACAAGCAGTCCCCACTCTCATCTTTTCAACAGACTCCAAGTTATGTGCAAATAATCTATAGGCCTGATATTCAAGTGCTCAAATTGCTATGAACCACAGTATTCAGCAACGTGACATCTTCTATTTCCCTGAACATGTTTTGAAGGGGGGAAAGGAGGTTTCTAGGTCTTTAATGTTAAAACAAGGATGGGAGCTAATTCTGCCTTCTTATTGTTTGCATCCATCCCTCTGAGGTTCCCCAGACTAAAGTCATACCCCCTTCCCCTTTATATCTTTATTGGTCCAGTCCCCCCAATTTTATGAGTCCTTCCCATTTTAGTCCTCATGTATTAAGATGTAACATTTAAGCACATCAGAGTCACATCGTATGGAAGAATCTAGATCAGTGGTTCTCAACCTTCCTAATGCCGTGACCCCTTAATACAGTTCCTCATGTTGTTGTGACCCCCAACCATAACATTATTTTCGTTGCTGCTTCATAACTGTAATTTTCCTACTATTATAAATCATGATGAAAATATCTGATGTGCAGGATGTATTTTATTAACTGGACCAAATTTGCCACAAATACCCAATATGCCCCAATTTGGATACTGGGGTGGTTGGAGGGGGGATTGATTTTGTCATCTGGGAGTTGTGGTTGCTGGGATTTATAGTTAACTTACAATCAGAGAGCATTCTGAACTCCACCAATGATGGAATTGAACCAAACTTGGAACACAGAACTCCCATGACCAAGAGAAAATACTAAAAGAATTTGGTGGGCCTTGAGTTTGGGAGCTGTAGTTCACATACATGCAGAGAACACTGTGGACTCAAACAACGATGGACCTGGACTAAACTTGACATGAGTACTCAATATGTCCAGATGTAAACACTGGTGGAGTTTGCGGAAAATAGACCTTGACATTTGGGAGTTGCAATTGCTGGGATTCATAGTTCACCTACAATCAAAGAGCACTCTGAATCCAGCCCACAATGGATCTGCACCATACTTGGCACACTACCTATGATGTTGGACATGAATTTCAGGGGGCTGCGGAGGCAGAGACCGGCCAGACCCAAAAGGTTCCAAGGGGTGACCACATGGGACTTCTTGGGTCCTGCAGGCTTCCAGGTTGGGGGTGACATACACAAGATGAAGACACAACCATCACTTATGTGTGAGGCCATGGAAGAAAGCTTTGTGGTCTCCACATAGGGTTCCACACAGAGAGGTGGATTTCCAGGGTGCAGGGGTCCATTCAGCAGAAAGTGAGATAGCAGTTAGTCTTAGAATAGGCCCAGGAAAAAGATGGCACCGGTTTGGAGTCAAACGGTTCACCCACGGATACGGGCACCCAGTGGGTTTCCGTATTTGCGGTTCAAAAGAGAGCAGTTTCAGCCTCCCCGGGACACTGTAAGAGCATCCTAGCTGAGCCAGTGGAGTTCCGTGGCTCGGAAAGATTAAAGTGCATGTTACTTGGTGTAAAAGGACACAGTGTATCACTGCGGAGAGAGGAAAGTCAGAGACCCCGAGGTTGAGAACACTGCTCTAGATCTTCATCATAGGCATACCACTGCCTTATCTTCTAAAGAAGAGTGTTCATATGTTTCAGCCATTTGCCATGTTCAGCACAGTTTTTCTAGCATACAAGGGTGGGTGGGAGGGAGGGGCATAAAAGTTGTCTCAACAAAGTATTGCTTTTTGTCATCGGATTAATCTTCTGATTTACATGTGGTAACATACGTAGATCATAAAATCTATCTTCTCTCTGCTGCAGAGAATTTGCTTCACCTTAACCCTGAAGTATGCATATTCAGAAATTTACATTTTATTTAAACCAGAGGAGACCTATATTTGCATGTCTTTAATGTATCAAGTTCTGTACATGGCAGCCGGCCTGCAAAAGGAGCTTGTTGTGCACTGCACAAAGGTGGGGTGTTTGAGAACAGAGTGCAAAGCCTGCACTGTGATCCCTGAGCAGTGGCCGTGCTGAGTCAGGGATTCTGGGAGTTAGGTATTCTTTCAAGAGCAGAGTTGACAATAAATAGCAAACAATGAGGAGATGTGGTGGAAGAACACAAAAGGAAAAGAGAAGTTGGAATTGAATTGGATTGTGAAGAAGATCTAAGACTTGAAACAAGTAAGACTTTGATTCATGCCCTACTCCACTCTCTTTTTGACCTATCACATTTATGATGTTTTGGCTAACCAGTATTAGGACATATATGTAAAAAGCATGTATGTACAGTCTCAGTGAGATGATGAAGAGATTAAGGGCCAAGGAACTTAACTATACAAATGGCATCTGCAACACAATGTGGCAGTGTGGATGTGCAAAGAATTAATGTGCCCTTTGCGTAAAGCTCATTGCTTTCCCACCTGTTCTAAATATGGAGCTATCTATGAGAAGATGTGCTTGCACAAACCAAAATAAATAAATAGAAAGTAAAATAAATAAATAAATAAATAAATTCGCGGGACCTGATCTTCAGATGGAAGAATTTGAGTGGCACCTGGAGGGAATTAGGCAGAAATGGCCCCGCCTCCCTGCAGACCTTTTGTAGAACAAATTCTTGTGGTTAGCCAGTGCAATTGCTGCAAATTATACAAGCGGCATGGAGTTTGTTCCAGTGGGAGTGTGCTGTTGGCTCATGCAGAGCTAATCTGACACGATGTGGCTGTGTGTGTGTGTTTATGTGTGCACATACAAACTGTTCATCTGGATATTTCTCATGGCCTGGGGGATAAAAGCAAAGCAAAGGAACCAGTTTTCTTGTGTCCTAGAAAGCAGCAGGATACTTCTATTGGTGTGTGTGCATTCACACATGTGCACACACACGGAAACAGACAAGCATAAGCAACTACAGGAAAAGTCTGGGTTTTGTGAGTTTTCTGGGCTGTATGGCCATGTTCCAGAAGCATTCTCTCCTGATGTTTCACCCACATCTATGGCAGGCATTCTCAGAGGTTGTGAAGTCTCTTGGAAACTAGGCAAGTGTGGTTTATATATCTATGGAATGTCCAGGGTGGGAGAAGAACTCTGGTCTGCTTGAGGCAAGTGTGAATGTTGCAATTAATTACCTTGAATAGCCTTGCAGCTTGAAAGCTCGGCTGTTTCCAAATCAATGCTAATCAAGGTGATCAGTAGCAACATTCATACTTGTGTTGTTGTAGGATTTTTCGGGCTATATGGCCATATTCTAGAGGCATTCTCTCCTGACGTTTCGCCTGCATCTATGACAAGCATCCTCAGATGTAGTGAGGTCTGTTGGAACTAGGAAAAGGGGTTTATATATCTGTGGAATGACCAGAGTGGGACAAAGAACTCTTGTCTGCTGGAGCTCGGTGTGAATGTTTCAACTGACCACCTTGATTAGCATTTGATGGCCTGGAAGTTTTTTGGTGTGGCTTGCTAGTGCCTTGGGGAATCTTTTGTTGAGAGGTAATTAGCTGTCCCTGATTGTTTTTCCTCTGTTGTTTTGCTGTTGTAATTTTATTTTTTTTTAATACTGGTAGCCAGATTTTGTTCATTTTCATGGTTTCCTCCTTTCTGTTGAAATTGTCCACATGCTTATGGATTTCAGTGACTTCTCTGTGTAGCCTGACATGGTGGCTGTTAGAGTGGTCCATCATTTCTGTGTCCTCAAATAATATGGTGTGTCCAGGCTGGTTCATCAGGTTCTCTGCTATGGCTGACTTTTCTGGTTGAAGTAGTCTGCAGTGCCTTTCATGTTCCTTGATTCGTGTTTGGGCGCTGCGTATGGTGGTCCCTATGTAGACTTGTCCACAGCTGCAAGGTATATGGTAGACTCCTGCAGAAGTGAGGGGATCCCTCTTGTCCTTTGCTGAATGTAGCATTTGTTGGATTTTCCAAGTTCCAACAGACCTCACAACCTCTGAGGATGCTTGCCATAGATGCAGGTGAAATATCAGGAGAGAATGCCTCTAGAACATGGCCATATAGCCCGAAAAAACCTACAACAATCCAGTGATTCTGGCCATGAAAACCTTCAACAACACATATTCACACTTGTCTCAAACAGAGAAGAGTTCTTTATCTCACCCTGGACATTGGTACTAATGTTGGAGAGTGGTCCCTAGACAAGTAGTTCCTGGTCAAGTGGCTGCTGGTCAGAAAAAGGTCGGGAACCACTGCCTTAGAGAGTGAAAAGCAACATCATGATCCTATGCAGACTAGAGACAAACACATTATTGCTTATGAGGTTTTGTTTTATACGAGTCTCCAAAATTAGAAGTTGGAATACTTAGTCATTAAAAAGTTTGGTGCTGCTTCCCTACTATTCAAAGTTTTGCCAGAGAAGAAGAACGACACTTCACTCTCTGCATACCACCTGCTAGTCATCACAGTGCAAACGTAGCCATATGGGTATTAATTCAAGCCATTTCCGCCTCATGGTGACCCTACGGTGAACTTATCACAGGGGGTTCTTGGCAAGATTTGTTCAGACAGGCTTTGCCTTCCCCTGAGGCTTTGGGTGCATCTTCACTGTAGAATGAATACAATTTGACACCACTTTAACTGCCATGGCTCAACACTATGGAATCCTGGGAGTTCTAATTTAGTGAGGCACAGCATTCTGGCAGAAGAGGCTAAAAATCTTGAAAAACTACAACTCTGAGGATTCCATAGCATTGAGCTATGGCAGTTAAAGTAGTGTCAAGCTGTATTCATCCTATAATGTAGCCGAACCCTGAGAGAGTGAGACTTGGCCAAGCTCACCAAATGGGATTCCATGGCCAAGGAGGGATTAAACACTCAAACCACAACACCATGCTTGCTCTCATTAACTGCAATTCTCTTCATAAAAATTGAGGAAGACCGAAGAAGTTTCCCAGCTTCAGGACAGTAAGACATAGCAATGATACTCACATCAAGGTCACTCCATACAAACTGCTTTGAGTCTCCCTAGGGGTGAGAAAAGCAATATATAAATACTGTAAATAAATAAATAAAATGAAATAATACAACAGGAAAGTAAGACGAGAGGAGGGAGGAGGAAAGGGAGAACAACAATAATTATGACCTTATAACAGAACCAGAATAAGTTGTTATTCTGATTATGACTACCCAAATCCTTTATTCTGGCTGAATGCTTCTGGATGCTGTCATTTTTTAAAAGTAAAATTTCCTACCTTGAAAGGTGGATGTGAATTTATCAGCAGGTCATAATTATCAGTCCTTCTATGAGAGAGAGAGAGGGCAGGATATAAAACAAAGTAAATAAAATATATTAATTAATAAATAGATAGGTGGGTCTTGCTTCTCATATACAAAGGCAAACCATACCTACATGCGGACTTCCCCTTAAATCTAGTTGTGTCCAACTCTGGGGGGTGGTGCTCATCTCCATTTCTAAACCTACAGCATTGTCTGTAGACACCTCCAAGGTCATGTGGATGGCATGATGCATGGAGCGCTCTTACCTTCCTGCAGAAGTGATACCTATTGACCTACTCACATTTGCATGTTTTCCAAATGCTAGGTTGGCAGAAGCTGGGCCTAAGTGCAGGAGCTCACACCGCTCTCCGAATTTGAACCACTGACTTTTTGATCAGCAAGTTCAGCAACTCAGTGGTTTAACCTGCTATGCCATCAGGGGCTCCACACTACCAATACTATCTAGGGCACTGGTTCCCAACCTTTTTTTGACCAGGGACCACTTGACCAGGGACCACTCTCCAACATTAGTATCAAAAGGTTTATGAATCAGATTTTGGTCAACTTTAGATTCAATTCGGGGTGCTGATTCAGAAAATTGCATTGGATAGACCATATCAGCTCTAGTTTCTGATACAGGACATATGCCATGGTCAGTGACAGGGAAGGAGTGGCAGGCGGCACAAAAGGAGGGATTTTTTTTAAAAAAAGCAAAAAAAGTGGACCAGATTTTCATCCTCGCGGCCCACTGGTGGTCCACAGCCCACAGGTTAAGAACCACTGATCTAGTGGGAATGCTATCCTTAGTGTGCTTTCTATGTGCCCTGATGGAGTCTTATGACTGTGATGCCATATGCAGACTCTAATGTGGGTAGAAGCCAAGACGGCCTGATTGATGCAAGCTGGGATGGTTCTACAAATATAGACATTCTGGTCTGGGCACGAGACCTATAAATTAATTCTCTATCTGCCAAAGGAAACACACTCCAACCCTGCCCAGTTTGGGATCTAGCATCTATTCTAGGAACAGGGTAGCACAGTTGTTTGGAAAAGGGGATTTATGACATTCAGTGCAGGAAGCAGCTTGGACTAGGAAGGCACTAACCTCTGATTCAAAATGGAAATCATACTTGAACTGTCTAGAAATAGCACTATTGAGTTCAACAGCCTGTACTCCCAAGAACTGGAATGTTGCATGCTCAATAGATTATTTTCTTTTCTTTAGTTCATTTCCTTCACTACTATATGCCTTGCAATATTAATACAGTAGTACTGCTATGTTGCCTGCTTTTTGGTGGAGATTTAAAGATAACCATTTCCCGTTTGTAAATGAGCAATAAAAGCATGCTCTTATGTAACAATGCCCCCGAACAAGCTGTGCATTACAAGTTCTGGGACAAGGCCAGCAAGCCAGTGTGGGCTGATCTACAAATGTGTTAATTTCAGCTGTACTACACTTCATTAGGAGGCTGGTGTCCTTGGCATCTAGCCTAGGCCTTGGCATGGGAACGGGCCACTCGGTGAAAGATATCCCTCTCATGGGGTTAAGAACAGCCTGGGTTGAAGGGTAGGCTGTTCCTGGGCACTACACTTCTGAAGGTGTTGAAAGACCTCACAGAGCATGACAGCGACCTACGCCTACTAAAAAATCAAGGTGAGGGTGCAGAAACAGACATTTTGTTTTATACCCTCCAATGGTCCTAGTTTGGAAGGGACAGTCCTGGCTAATTCTCTGCAATCCCACTTTTTCATTTGCTTTTAAAATGTCCCAATTTCTCTCTCCTCTTCCTCTCTTGCTCTTTTCTCCAGGCTTACTGCAATTGTCACAAATTGAGTTCAAAGTGCAAAAATAGCAGGGAAGAGAAGATGGGATGCTTTCCTTTCATGTCATATCTGGAAAAAGCAAATTGCTGCAGCCCCTCCTGTTAGGAGTATTCTTCCTCATTGATAACGTCTGTCTTCATCATCACACACCTTTGTTTGACCACACACAATGTTGTTTTAATTCAAGAAGTGCTGGAGACTTTATTCCTCAAAGGGGGTGGGGGTGGGATCTTCTTATTTGTGACGTGTTTCATAAGGTTCCATCTTTTAAACAGATTGAAAATTCACTCACCCCCATCACAAAGGATCGCCTCCTCCCGTTTCTAGCTCAGCCACTTCAAGGACACCAGCACACATTTTGAAACAGGCATCCTTTTTGAAACACCACATTCCATGGGATCCTCCTCCTAAAACTCATACACTAAAGGAGACAGGTAGACTTTTTAAAACACTTCTTTCAGTGACACCCACATAGTCTTTATTTTATTTATTTCAAACATTTATACCCCATCCTTCTCTATCTCCAAGGGGGGACTCAGGGCAGCTTGCAACGACAACAATTTGATGCCAGCAACATACAAAACATTACAGTAAAAAACATTAAGTTACAAACCCATTTAAAACATTATTATTAACCATATAGCCATATCTGAGTTTGATTCAATGACCAACAGCCCAGTCCAGAGTCCAATATAAAAACATTGTAATTATTATCAAACCTGCTGTCCAAATGACTAGTCCCAAAACCATGTTTTGAGTTTCTTCCTGAAGGAGAGGAGGGATGGAACTGACCTAAATTTTCTGGGAAGTGTATTCCACAGGTGGGGGGCCACCACTGAGAAGGCCCTGTCTCTCGTCCCCGCCAAATGCATTTAAACCACTAATGAAAACAGAAGGAATCATAGTAGCCCACATGAACACCCACACCGAAACATAACAAAGTAATCAGACAAATCCACCACTTCCCATCACAAACAAAAATACTTGGTTTTAAGCATAGGGAAAGGAGTGGTTTTTAAAACAAAATACCATCATCCACATGGCAGAACTCCTAAGGGAAATCCCTTTAAAAAAGACGATGTTTCTGGTTTTTATATTTCTGCCCTTGACCCATAAGAACAAAAATGCCTTTAAAATGATCGAATTAGCCCCTGAACAAGTAAAATGACTGAATTACAAAAGAGATCTTTTTCGACCTATGCTCCAATTTTGTGGAACTCATTGCCTCCATAGATTAGAGCAATGTCGGAGTTGCGACCTTTTGTGAAGGCACTCAAGACTTGGCTGTTTGGTTGTGCATTTAAGTATTCAGATCTAATTTGCCAAATAGTCACTGTTGAATGTTTTTATGTTGAATGTTTTTATATTGTGTAAATGCTATTTTAGATTGTAAGTCGCTCGGAGCACCTTGGTGGAGAGCGACTAATTAAGAAATAAAGTGAAGTGAAGAAGATCTTTACACAGTACAGAAAGTCCCTGTTACAAACAAGATAGGTTCTGTAGGTTTGTTCTTAAGTTGAATTTGTATGTAAGTCAGAACAGTTACATTTTGTAAATGTAACCAACCAAATATTAGCTTTGGCTAACATAGGGATTAGTATGTTTTGCTGTTTGTGGCCTTGTTCAGAAAATTTCACCTCACTTTCTGTTTTGAAGAATTTGGCTTGATGTGTAAACAAGGATTGGCGTTAGAGCTTCAAAAAAGACACTTTTTCTCCATGATAACTCTTTCAGGATTTCTCTTCTTTCCTGTTATCTCACAACCCCCCCCCCCCCGAGTTGCAAACGGCTCTTAACTATGAGCCGTTTGCAACTCAGGAACTGCCTGTATTGTGAAATCTAATTCTTTATACCTATTTTATTCATATTTTGGGTGAGATGTAGGTACACAATACTTGAAAGAGTAAGAGATGCTCTAAAATTTCTTTGGGATATCAACATACACACTCACATGCATATTGTTTGAGTAAATTTACCCTAAAGGGGTGTCATAATGCTCCAATGCATCACATTCCTATTATAGGACCGAAGCTTTGCAGCAGATACACCTGTAGCAGACCACCAAATAAGCCACTATCCTCATTTAATATCTTTACTTAGCAGAGCTATTATACTATCTATCTGTTGTTGTTTGTAACCCACTATATTTCTTTCTTAAAAAGAGAAATGTGTTCCTACCTTGAGACTGTTTTACAGTATCTAGTTTCCCCCCTCCCTCCAGGCCCCAATTTTGAATTTTCCTGTTGTGTCAACTGGCTAAGAGCACAATATTCTGGTGAGGTCGGTAAAAATTCTAACTGGTGACAGTCTTACTGTGTCAGCAACTGAGCGGCTGCATGGACCCAACTCCAGCCCTCACACCAGCAATGAAATACATGATTGATTTTCAGAGCGCCAGACGCAGTGCAGTGGCCCAGTGGACAAGGCCATTTTTTACAAACCCAGTCATTTGAGTGGGTGCCACTATGAGTGATCTAGAAGGGGACGTTAGCAGTGTTCTGCGTCTTCCCTTTTGTCATGTCTTTCCTTCAATAGCTCAAAATGGATGTATTTGTCTCATTATTATTTAATAATAGGAAAGCTTAATAAATGTTGTTGATTAATAAAATATTTCTGTATATCAAAAGCAAGCAAGCCTGAATGTATAGAGAATAAAACAAAATTAAACAAGCTGAGGGCATTTAACACTAATACGCCTCAGTTAGCAAAATAGATATGCTGCTGGTCTTTTCTTCTTTAACAGAAGCTTTGGTGTCCGAAGTACAAATAACATGGGGAGAATATGGAAAAATTCCTATGTTACAGAAAAGAAGAACAGTTCAATAGGTTTCTGCAAACCTTTTATCCAAATCTGACAACATGCAAGTGTGAAATTAAACAACCAGGCCAGGTAAGCTTTGTATCAGTAAAGAACATTTTTCAATTTTCTAGAGACCACTTGAAAGCTCTTTCCAAAATGCATCCTGGGATGGCTTTCCCTCCCTTTCAACAGCTTGTACTTTTCTTATGATTTCCATTATGAGGACAAAATATACAAATCTGTGCTTTTTCCACATTGCAGGTTACCTGGTGAGACAGGCTAATCTGCCATTCTCTTCTTTCTACAGTATTTTACTCTTTGCACAATAATTCTGGAGGCAGCTGTTCACTTTCCCTGCTTGACATAAATGCACACTGCTACAGTATGATCAGCGGAAGTGGAATCCCATCCTTTTCCAGATCAACCTTTACTGCAGGCCCGCTGTTGCAACCCAAAACTGAATGTCTGTCTTTCCCCAGCCCTCTTCCACCATCTTCCCAGTGTCAATGCTGCAAAATACTTCTAGTTAAAAAGACGACAGGAAATGGGGTATTGGGCTGGGCTCTCATAAAAAGACTTTGTTAAATAGACTTCTTTGTCAGAGGCTTAGTTAACCAATGACCTCATCACACTAGGGAATGAACCCACTTTAAATCAGGTGCTCCCTTCTGGAGAATTCTGGGGTTTATAGCTTAGGGAGGAGCCTTTAACAACCTCACTAAACTACAAACCCCAGAATTCTGCAGGAGGCAGAAACTGGATTTGAAGTGGACTAATTCTCTAGTGTGATGATGTAGCAAGTTATACTTGCAATTTAAATCCATTAAAAATCAAAACATAATATAAAACTATGGAGACTTACTGATGACGAACACTGGTGTAATATTTACTTCCTTGCTTATTGTGTAAGTAAGTAATCACTGTTTCCTTGTGCAATTAGTCTTTTGCAAGGCACAACCTTAGAGCTGGTTATACCCCTATAGACAATAATTGACCAGAAGTTGCCAAGCACCAGCCAGCTCCAGATGCACAGCTGTGAAAAAGGAACATCTGCCACCTTACAGAACTCCAGCATATCTTCAGGCCTTCGTGGCAGCCTAGTAACAATCTGGAGGGGAAAAGCTAGCTACCTCCTTAAATAAGATGATGATGATGATTAAGATTTAGTACCTGTATTCCAGGCCGACACAAGGCTGGGGCACATAGGGTGGCAGGGCAGTAGATTGCCACAACCTAACATCACACCCATGATGAAGATCCAGCATTGGCAGGAGCAATCACCTTCTGCCATGAGGCATGGCTTTGTTCGTCTTGACTAGGGTTACACTGAGGAAGCTCTCAAGAGTCACTACTATTCAGATATTATTGCACTTACTATAAGACAACTATATACTTTTTCTAGGCAGGATCATTTATCTTCTGTAACACTACAGAAAAACAGCTACATAGTATGCCATTGCTGGAATATAATTTGCTAGAAAATTTATCTGGCATTTCCAAAATTATGTTCATAATTCCATGATTTGAATAAACCAAAATTTGGATACTACCAGACTGAGTGATATTTATAAAGAAGACCGTCTTTTAAAATATATTATTAACATTGAAATGTTAGGTTTTTACCTAAGACAGTTGCATGGGGCATAGCCTCAATGTTTTTCAGCCCTTAAAATTTCATACAAGGTTCTATTTAAAATGAACCAGAACCAGAAATTTTAAAATCATTGTTTGTCAATCAGTCCCAGATTTGCATGGAAATAGTCTGCAGATAATTGCCGAATCTGTCAAAAAATTTAAAAACTCCTCCCAAAAATCATTTAGGAGGTAAGTATTTCACATATTGTGAGAAAGACTTCTAGTTTCTAGTCTTCGTGTTGATCATGACAGAAAACACACCAATTTTGTGATTCTGTTATTCAGTTTCTGGGTTTGATGTACCTTATGACTGCACTAGCTTTTCTTAATTTATTTTACAATGTCTTGGGAGATTTCCAAGGCCAACTAGGGCTTCCAAGTGGTAGGATTTCAGCCCCCTGAATAATTATTTGCCTTTCTCCATTAATAGCATTGGGATTTTCAAAAGCACCTTTCCTAAAGCCCTACTGTGCCATTTCATCGCAATGTGAAAATGATTCTGGATTCTCAAAGGATATACCAGCAGAGCACAAGTTCTCAAAGATTCTACCATGTTGGTTATGGCCCTCAGGAGTAGATTGTATGCCCACATGATGAACTGTCCACAGGAACTAAGACTACATTTGCAACATGGAATACTGTAGTTGCAATTAGTGCTGGTGCACCGGCCAACCATATTGTTCCATCAGTAGCCTTCGTGGTGTTCAGCACATACAGTAAGTGTAAATGTATATAATTATACAGATTACAAGATTCAATTTATTTGGTAAAAAATGTGTGCTATCCTGGTGTAGATTGTATTTTGTACAGAGCCCCAATGAATCCCTTCTCTATACTGGTTATATGAAGCCATGGATTGTTTAGACTGGGTTCCAAAACCTCCTTTGTCACCTCAAGCAACATTCCTGTTGTGAGATTGCTTATTACAAGGTGGATTGAGAATTGTTCCCTGGACCTTTCATGTACTTAACTTTTATTTGGGACTCCAGGTTTAAACCTAGCCATCAGTCCTGGGACAGCGTCCATGGAATTTCATTTTAGCATATAATCTAATTGAGAAGTCCCAGGCTATTGCACATCTGTGGTTTTATAGGGGCTGCTGGCGGTAAATTAGATCCATCCCCTTCAATTGGATGTGTTGTCATTTTTATGACTTTGGGGGTTATATAAATAGAAGGGAAGGGAGGGAGGGCATGCAGGGAAAGCAACTGCCAAACTCTTGCTCCCCCCCCCCTCTCTGAACGTTTGAAAATTCTGGCTAGTTTATGAAAGATCCGTGTCAGTCCCTGGCTGGAGCACAAACTTCGTTGATGTGGAGAACAAGAGGCAACTTCAAACAGCTGTTGGCATGTGTCGGAAACAGATAAAGTGTGTGGGTGTGTGTGTGGAGGGGGGATAGAATGGAGTTCAGGGTGTGGTTTTATTTTTATCAGAGGCCAGAGTACAGAAAAGCAAGCAGAATGTTTGAAATTACAAACACAAGCTTACAAATCTGTATATCAGGTCTAGAACAGAACAAGTTTTGATCTTCTGCTCTCTCACAGGTTCCTTCTACTTACTACTAAACAGACTTTCCCATGCACCTGAGTAGAAGAAGCTGGTCCATAGAGCCTTCTGTGTCTGTGGAGTTGCCCATGCTGTTGAAGTGAAAAGGGAAACTCTTTGAGGTGCAGATCTTGTGCTGGAGCATTTTAGGCTATGAAGAAGGAACCTCTGGGTTGGGATATTTCAGTAATATTGGCTTAGGCCCCATCTACACTGCCAAATAATTCAGTTTGAACTGGATTATATGGTTAGTGTAGACCAGGCATGGGCAAACTTTGGCCCTCCAGGTGTTTTGGACCTCAACTCCCAGAATTCCTAACAGTCAGTAGGCTGTTAGAAATTGTGGTAGTTAAAGTCCAAAGCACTTGAAGGGTCAAAGCTTGCCCATGCCTGGTGTAGGCGCATATAATATGGTTCAATCTGCATTAAAGTCACAATGTAGATGACGCCTGAGTCCTTCTTTCTGTTCTTCCCCTTGTTTAGTTTTACACTTTTATAATGACAATGTAGATGAAGCCTGAGTCCTTCTTCTTGTTCATCCCCTTGTTTACGTTTACATTCAAACGTAAAGTGAATAAAATAGCTCTGCTTTTCTTCACACACAGGTCCCATCCACACTGCCATATAACACATATGCACTTCATTCCAGTTAAACTGCATTATATGAATCTACATTGAGTATGTAGCCTGGAAGATATGGTTAGGCTTGCATTAAAAAGTCAATATTGCATAGGCATGCTGTCACTGTAAGATTAGCTAAACAGATCAAGAAGTTAGCACATACATGGACCATACCATCAATTTAGTGGTGACAGTGCAGGATAAAGCAGTTGGCTTGGATAGTAGCATGAAGTTCCATAGGCAGACTGAAAAAAATAGTAAGTTCCTGATTAATGCTGTCTTTTACTGGTCTCTGGAAAATCTGCTTTATCTTGGCAAAAGAAATGTCGCAATTGGTAATGTTAGGTGTATCTATTCTCTTTGAAAGTAGTTTGTATCCTAGGATAGGGAACATTTAATTTAAAGATGCTTATATTACAGTAATAGTGCAACCATGCAATTAATGAGAGCAATAACATAGCATACTGTAACATTTTTTTCCTCCAGAATTTTCAGACACACGCTGCATGTTGTTTCAGAATTATTAGTCACTACACTAGATTAATGTTGAGTTATTTTGGTGTTGATCTAAAGGCATGGGGTCTCTTCAGTATTCAGAGAGAGCAACACAAAATATACCACCCAATCACCTAGAAATGGTTCTAGAACTAACCAACCTGGTTAATTTAGGAATGGTTATCTAGTTAGTATTAGCATAAATTATTTCCCGGAAGTTATCCTAAGACAACTAAAATAAAAAGATAAAGTGGAATCCAGGAGCATCTTCGAGAAAACTGAAGCCTACAGCATATGCTTTCATGGACTTTCTAGATGCAGCCATAACTTGAAGTCCATGAACACATCTGCTAAAAATTTTTTTGTCCATAGTTATTCTCAAAGGAACTGAAGGAGCTCTTTGTATCTTTTAATTCTGAGATAGGCTAACATGGCCATGTCGTTGAATATTACTAAAATGAATGTGAGTTGTGTATCATGGGGATCAAACTGCAAAACTTTTCTTGGATTGTACTCCTTCAGGCTGCAGGTGAGGCCACCTGTTTAAATTACATTGGGCCAGAGGGTGATATATGTGCATGTGAAAAATTGACTTGTCAGAGAAAAGGGTTTAGCATACCTTTGTTTGCTAAATGGGGAATTGCATCACAACCCAAGAATGTGCATTTCAATATTGAAATGTTATACTGCAACAAAAGTGAACCACCTGACTGGTGATTATGTAATTTTACTAGTTTATAGATCATTTCCTACTTAACAAAGGTACTAGGGACCTTCAACGTTCAAATGCTTCTCTAATGGAGAAGATCTGCTAGTATAAACAGTTCTGGAGCTGATTACATTGCGGAGGGGGGAATCTCCTACCTACCCACCCCTTGGCCCATAGTGATTCGTTCCATAACTATGAGCTCAGATGATTAGGAAAAGTTACACATTCTCTATGGTGTCTCTCTTGTTTTAAAGGTTCCCCTTCCAATTTTGCACACTTCCCAAGGCTAACTATAAGAAAGGCACCCACAAATAATAAATGACAGGTTGGCCGAGATGTTAATATTTTGCTTTGGAGTTAGTGCAGATTGAAGCCACAGAACAGTTTCTTTTATTGTTAGCTCTTCTGTTCCTATTAGTATACACACCCAGCTGCTTCTATAGCCCCAGGCTGCAATCATGTGCACACTTGCATGTGCATATTTGCATATAAGTAAATTAATCAAAATCAACTGGACTTTCATCCAAGAAAATTTTCTTTAGGACCGGAGCACACAGGGGGAGGAATGGCAGGTTCTCATTTATCCTCTTCTGTGTTCTGTGAGGTTATTGCTTTGTAGAACTGTCTACGTTGTCAAGAGTGGAAGTGAACCATCAGTTAAGACACTGACCCCTTTACAGGACAGGTGAGTCTACAATTCAGGACTGTAGAATCTATGTTTTCTTTTACCAGAAACCCAAGTTCACCCACATGGCGTGTATATTCCTTACCAATACTAATGAATTGCCTCTTCCTCTTCTTTATATCCCACTTTTTCTCTCTCAAAAAGAGACTCAGAATGGATTATAGTAAAACCAGTACAATACAATTTAAAACCTAAAAATATTCTATTAAAATAGAATTAAATATTAACACCATTAAAAATAAACAGTTTAAACCCTTATATTTCCTGTGTGTGCATAATTCCTATGTGTGCATAATTAACAGGCTGCTATTGGGTTTTCAAGACCCTTGGCGATCTACAACAAATTGCTGAGTGATCTACTACCAGATCTTGATCAACCTTTTGCCTACCATATTCTACTTGAAAGATGCAACTCCTTTTCTCTACTCCCATTTCCTTTATTATTTTTTTGTCTTGTGTAATTGTGTCGTCCCTTTGGTCTCTTGCCAGGTACTTCTAAGTTGAGAGCAATCTTGCGAATGGACTGGTCTTCACCTCGGAGAGTGTGACCATATCATCTGGGGCGTGATTCTTGTAGTTTTGTCAGCAATTGGGGCAATGGCAAAGCATTGCTGGATGTCATATTGGAGGATGTGGTCAAGGTGTGTGACACCAGCTGTAAATCGTAGCTTCCTCGTCTCCATAACACCAAAGTGGCCTTCTGCTTCCTTTGTTGCCAGCCAACATTCGGCTCCATATATTGCGGCAGGCTTTACAAAAGTTTGATAGATTTTTGATTTCAGGTGATCAGGCACCTTCTTGTCACAGATAACATCGACTATCGAGTGCCATTTCATCCAAGCTAATCTGTGTGACTTTGTCAAAAAGGCTGCCATCTGAAGTTACTGTCGATCTGAGATAATTTAAAGTGTTGACTTTTGGGAGATTCACCCTGTCTGCCTGGATGGTACCGTTCTCCTCCTTGTTGGCCGTCAGGTACTCTGTCTTTTTGACGTCAAGGCAAAGACCGAATTGCGTCAACTGGTCACACCATGCTTACGCCTAACATTCAACTTTTTCCTTGTCCTCAGCAGCAAGCATTATGTTGTCAGCATACAGCAAGGTCCAAGGTGCCGTTTTTTGCAGATCTCTAGTAACTGCATCCATTGCAACAACGAAAAGGAGGGGAGAGAGGGCCTGATGTACACAGACGGTGATGGGAAACTCTGATGTTTTGTCAGCAGCGGCCTGCACCCTGCTCTTTGGATCACTGTACAGAATCCGGGCCCAGTTGACCAGTTATTCAGGAACAGCATGTCGTAATGCATACCAAATAACTTCATGAGTGATGCGATTAAATGCTTTCTCCAAATCGAGGAAAGTGACATTTCTCACAGTGTTTCTTGACCAAGAGTCAAGTGGCATGGATTGCATTAATGGTACCTCAACTGGAGACGAAACTGCATTGGGTGGTAGTGAGATGGACAATTTCACGAATTCTGTGGTCGATGACATGTTCAAAGATCTTCATAGTATAGGATAGCAGACAGATCGGCCAGGAGGTTTTACAGTCCACAGGGCTGCCTTTCTTCTTTCAGATGGGTATAGTTGTGCTTTGCTGCCAGTCTACGGGTGCCTTTTCTTGGCAACAACTTGATTGAACAAGTCCATCAGCCAGCCAGCAGGTTCCAGCATTTTGTGTAAATTGCGTACTGATTGTCTTGATGTTATATGTTCTTTTGGCTAGTGGTTCATGTAGCATATGTTGAAGTTCCCTTCTTTAAACGACAGAGAGGGACAATAGCAGTAATAGTAACAATGAATTTTAAACTGTGTACTGATTAATATGCACTGACATTATATGCTCTTTTAGCTAAAGGAGTGTTTCTCAACCTGGGGTTCGGGACCCCTAGGGGGTCGTGAAGGGGGTGTCAGAGTGATCGCCAAAGACCATCAGAAAACACAGTATTTTCTGTTGGTCATGGGGGTTCTGTGTGGGAAGTTTGGCCCAATTCTATTACTGGTAGAGTTCAGAATGCTCTTTGATTGTAGGTGAACTATAAATCCCAGCAACTACAACTCCCAAATGACAAAATCAATCCCCCTAACCCCGCCAGTATTCAAATTTGGATGTATGGGTATTTTTGCCAAATTTGGTCCAGTGAATGAAAATACATCCTGCATATCAGATGTTTACATTACAATTCATAACAGTAGCAAAATTACAGTTATGAAGAAGCAATGGAAATAATTTTATGGTTGGGGGTCCCCACAACATGAGGAACTGTATTAAGGGGTCGCAGCATTAGGAAGGTTGAGAACCACTGACTCATGTTGTAATTTAATATGTTGTTGTTCCCTGCTTTAATCCAGGGGAAGGGGTGGGCAAGAAATTAATAATAATAATAATAATAACAATAATAGGAATAACTGGAAAAGCTGACACGATACAAGGATTTAAAGATCAAACTGCAAAGACTCTGGCACAAGCCATTAAAGGTGACCCCAGTGGTGATCGGTACACGGTGCAGTGCCTAAAGACCTTGGCCTGCACTTAAACACAATTGGCGCTGACAAAATTACCATCTGTCAGCTGCAAAAGGCCACCCTACTTGGATCTGCATGAATTATTCGCCAATACATCACAGTCCTAGACACTTGGGAAGGGTCCGACAAGTGATCCAGTACAACAGCCAGCATAGTGACCTTGTTTGTTGTGTACTAATCTTTATAGGCTTTGGCCTATAAAGCCCTAAACAGCCCCAGTCCAGTTTACCTGCCTGAATGCATCTCCCTTTATGAACCACTGCAGAAACGAAGATCTTGCTCTCGGTCCCGCCACCATCATAGGCACGTTTGGCGGGGACGAGAGACAGGGCCTTCTCTGCAATGGCCCCCCAGTTATGGAACGCCCTTCCTGGCAATATTAGATCAGCCCTCTCCCTCCTATCCTTCAGAAGGATGGTGACTATGGGACCAAGCCTTTGGGGCAGTGCAATGAGGCAAAATGGTGTCCGGAGATGGTTTTTAAGCAACTTTAAATGTGAATATAAGTGATTTTAATGTTTGTATATATTTATGGTTATATGTCTTGGTGTTGAATGTTTG